>NW_025999787.1:11357500-11957500 GCF_019419815.1 Pyrus x bretschneideri | reverse complement strand
GAAGCATGTTGTGAATCCCTCATGTTAGTCGTGATACTCCCTCCATTTCCAAGGGACTTCAAGGTTTTAAGATGAACATGGACAATGTTAAGTGTTATTTCTGCAAGGAGCTTGGTCATTTTAAGGTTTTAATAGAACTGAAAACGTTTTTGTTTGTGTTAATATTCATCTTGTTGAAGTCCTTCCAAATTTTTGGTGGTTTGACACTGGCTGTTTGTTGCATATTACCAATTCCTTGCAGAGATTCACAAGAAATGAAGTCCATCACATTCACGTAGGAAATGGAAATAAAGTGGCTGTGGAGGCAATAGGCACCCTCAATCTCAAGTTGTCAACTGGCTTTGTTTTAGAATTTTTTGATGTCCTTTATGTTTCTAGTTTAACAAGAAGTTTAATTCCGCTTCAAAGCTTACAAGGAATAGTTATGCTTCATAAAGTGTAAGGATTTTTAAGAAGTCTAATCTAAATGAATTACTTGGTGTTTGTTTACTAAACAATGACCTCTGGAAATTAAATTGTGAAGTCTTGGTAAATCCAAGTTGTTTAAATATGGAGACCTGTTTGCCACATAAAAGATCCTTAATCAATGAAGAGTACTCCATGCTTTGGGATAGGTGGCTCTTGGCCTTGAACCTTTCGTAGTGAATTACTATCGGATTTACTTGGCTAATCAGTGAACGCGATGTTTTGAAATGCTCAGCTGTTTGTGTAAACCAAGACAATAGTAATCACACAATACCCTTCTAGACACCCCGTGGTTGCTCGGTTGTGTTCATTTTGGCCCTGAACAATTCTTGGTTTCTCATGAGTGCTTACTAAGCCCTTCAAAAATTTCTCACAGGAACGGCCCCATTCCTCACTCAAGATAGGTGACTTCCCATTAAGAGTATCTTGCAATACCCTACTTGTTATTTCCAAGTATAGGAATCATTAAAAGCAAAGCTTATCCTAAATACGCTAGAAATAGCACTGTTTCATCATAGGATATGGGTAGGAGATTATCTCCGCAGTGCTCCCATTGAATCATCCATAAGTGGATAATCTCCTACCCATGTCCCTTTGAACCTAGATCTTGGGATCTCCAGCCAACTAGGTTGAGTTGCCATTATGGCGATTCTTAAGACGTAGGCTTTTAACCCATTCCTCTCAATGATACAACTTAATTACTCTCTAGTCAAACCTTTAAAAATTGGTACCATTAGGTTGACTACTCATTATATGGCCATCACAAACTTTATATCCATGCATGGAGATTATTTCCTTTGAGAGTAGTTGTTTTTCAATGTTAAGTCTTTCAAGACATATGTTAGGACTTACAAAGTAATTTGCTAGAAGCAACTAAGATAGACTTTATCTATCTTTTCTTTTAGGCTTTCGAGCCTCACAAGTCCTTTCTATGAGAAGCACTTCTCTTGAACATTCAACCAGGTATCCAGACCTTTTGTTTCTTGAAATTAAACAAGAACCACACTCCTAAAATTAATCACAACATTATTATAATAATTGTTAAGACTACAATTAAATATGTGTCCACTGCGAAAGCTAATTCCAAAAGGCACTAGTCTGAAATTGTACCCTATTTCAAAAAGAAATGTCTTTTATCTGAAGATTTCGTTAGTATATATACACACATATTTTCACGAACAATTATGAGTCTGATGCACCACCGTTTACATCTTTAGCATAAAGATGATATTGAAAACCTTTTACAGTTTGGGCAGTAACTTCCATATAGTGGCTTTTCACACATGCAACAAAACAAACAGATGCCACTCATACGACACTATTGATATCTTTGGTTAGTCTGAAAATGATCAAATTCATAACCACACCATTTCTGTAAAAACGAAATGGTTACTATCTGGCAAAAGACCGATAAGTCATCATGACCTTCGAACGTTTTGGAAAGATGGCATCCCTTTCCTTCATGCATTTGTTCAGATTTGAAACAGTTATAGCCATTTCCTTTTAAGCTTGGCAGAAGGATGCAATTTTCAACCTTCGACATCCTTTCACTTGTACTACTTCATCAAAATTTGAAAAGCCAATCAGTAACCAATCAGGGCAAACATTATGATTATGTTTAGATAAACAACATGCC
Organism: Pyrus x bretschneideri; assembly: GCF_019419815.1. Taxonomy (NCBI): domain Eukaryota; kingdom Viridiplantae; phylum Streptophyta; class Magnoliopsida; order Rosales; family Rosaceae; genus Pyrus; species Pyrus x bretschneideri. The sequence continues at coordinate 11,955,399 of NW_025999787.1, read as the reverse complement.
TGATGAGATACGGTTTGAATGGTCAAACCGTTCCACCACTTTTGTTTTATTCCAGAAACCAACTTGTATTCAAAAGGTTTAACATGAAAATTACAATCAACTATTACAGGTACATTCCTTTAAGCCTGAATTGTACCAAGAATATAAACATAGCGAAATTAATCCAGAAAGAGGACAAGCATATATAAGAAACTGTGTGCACATTCTGTGATAATTTAAAATTGACAAATGATATAATATTTGAAATTGGCTTGTCAAACAAAGAGAACTAAATAATTAATTTGTCAGCATGCATCGAGATTAATATCATAATTAGGAATAATGATTCATATATAAAATGCAAATACCAATCAGTACTATGATAAGAATACGATTCATTAGACAAGTAAATGCACCACTTCACAATATATATGTCTTCGAATAGTCAATTAATATATGATATATAGGTAACACTATTGTAATCAATATGCATAACAATATTGGACACAAGAAAGAACATACAAAATTCTGTCTCACCAACATATAGCAAATAAACCAACTAACTTGTAACGTTTATTTGGTTCAATTAACTATAACCATCCCATCTACTCAAGGCATAAGACAAACGAACAAAATAATGATGAAAGGTTACACGTTGACATCTTTTGAATCAAATTAACTTGCAATACATTTGGAAACAATTAACATATGTACTGCTTTATGCAAAACTAGAAACCAAAACATTCTACCATGAAAAAGAAAATCCATGCCGAAAAATACACGATAGAATATTGTTCTCAAACAAACATAGCAATCAAACCGAAAACTTGTCTTAAGATTGTTAGAAAAATTAGGTATAATTGCTATAATAAATCACATAGAAAATCAAGAAATAATTCATGCAGTTATATACATCACAATAATGCATGGAGTAACCAATGTTAAATGAACATGATATAATGGATTAGAAAAACCTAGAAAATACGATCGAGGCAAGTGTTGGACACTTTGTCCTTAAGACAAGTTTACGCCCCACTACGGTGCTCATGGTTGATCAGCGCATGTCTCCCAAAATATAACGGCCACGTCCTTGTAATAATAGCACTCCAAATCACAAGACTCCATGAACTATGATTGTGTTGAAAACTCTCTCATATGGACTCAATGAGACTCTCTAATATTTAGTGCACTCTATGTATGATTATGTAAACAATGAAAAATTATTTTTGTGATTATAGGGGGCTTTCCTATTTATAAAATGTGAGATACCTCTTTGAAAGCATGTGAATATTCATAAAGAATCAAAAGTTGCAATACTTCATTTAAGTAGACATATATTTTTACCAAAAGATTCTACTTCTAATTTCCATTCAATTAATAAATTTAATATAATAATATTATTATTAAAATTTCCAACACATGGCACTTGTAAAATTCTTTGGATTCGGTTACCTATAATTATGACATTTGTAATACTTATTGAAGATTACAAAGAACTATAAGTAGGAAGGCGGTGACGTAGATGGAATAGGCCGCAAAGCTGAACCAGAAAGGAAGTGGTTTGGTGATGGATATGAAGGTGGCAGTGACTCCAAAGTGATAAGACTACTTCAGATAATTCAGCAAATCATAAACATCAGTCCACATCAGCACCAATTCAAATTGAATATTCCCGCTGCAATATGCAATAGAAGAGTTTGGTTTCATCTCTAACATCTTCTGTGATATCACAACACAATCCATCATCTACACAACTCTCCTATCTGATCACACCAATACTTTCAAATACTTCTATATATTCCGGCAGGACAATAGTTGAAGTGAACAAACTTGCTTACCAAGATACAAGTAAAGGCAAGCAAGAGTAAGAGTCTAAGACAGTAATAGGTTTTAGGGGGGTTGGAGTCATAAGTTTTTTGGGGGGGTGGGTGCGGGGCCAATTGCAGCTATGAAGAAAAGCACCACAATTATCTTCGACCAATCTAAGTTGTTGTAGCCACGTTTATTGTCTAGTGATATTTCTTTCTACTTATAAGTGAAAAGTTATAGGTTCGACTCATATAAATGAAAGAATCGATACTAAATTAGGCTTCATGTCTCTCTTGAATAATTCACTAGTATTGTTCTTGAAATGCAATTTTAAAATTTAAGTATACAGTTTCTGTGTAATTTAAGAGTAATGCTAGAGAGACTAAATTTGTTGACAAAATTTTATAAACTAAATAACATGGAAGGCGATGATTAGATTATTACTTAAGCGTTAATAAGTCTACTCATTCCTATTGGTGAAACATCATTTAGTTTACAAATTTTGTTTACAAATTTAGACTCCCTTGCATTACCTGTAATTTAAAGTTTCTGGTTCAAACACAAAATTTTTCTACATGGAGAAGGAAGAAGGATCGATAGTCGATAGAGTGAGATATGATAAATTGATGTGGATAGATGACTTATTTGTCGTGAAATATAAAATAAGAATAATGTCATTTGTATCACATTTTTTAACAATCTCTTTGACCACTTTTAAATGATAAATTGGTCTCGAGTTTAGTTTCCTGAGGATTTGTTTGCTTGGGCTCATCTTTGTTATAATAACTTAGGTTGGACTTAGTTTTTTTATTGAGTTTACTTATTGTGCGAGCCCATAGTGAGCTTTAAGTAAAATGTAATTTTCTCGGATTTTCTCTTCTAGTTTCAAGAATTCAAATTTATCTAGATGAAACAATTTCAAATTTATCTTATAGGGAAAAAAAATTTTAATTTGAATAAGTAGAGGAATATCACTCACTCTAGTTTGAAAACTTATGCAATTTGAACCATTTGAGGAGGCTCAAGCATGTACTCGCTACCTTCATGTTCATAGGACAACTATCAACATAGGTACCCGAACTTATCTGACACACCCCGATTGAAATCAGGGCATGCTAGCCGTCACGTGGAAGTGACGTAACCATGTGCACAGTGCGGAAGCTAATAAAATAATAATATAAATGATACGAATAAGTAAAACTAGCTTTACACGACGCAAATAAAATAAGTGCAAGCGAATGTAAATCCTAAGCTCAGAGCATAAAGCCTAATGCAGTCCAAAAGGGAAAGACGACAACAAAAGCACACCCGAAGGTGGTCCTACGCTGGTGGTGGTTTGTCAGATATGCCGGGAAAGTCCTCAGGGAATCCACCAAACGTGCTAGCCAACTAGAACCTGGAGGGGCGCAAAACAAAAGCGTGAGTGGGCAAAAACAAAGCTTTTCGAAAACCAATTTAATAAACAAGTTCTAACCCCTCGCCGTAAAACCTGTATACTTTCCAGAAAATAGTGTATATATATATAATGCTCGAAAAGCGTGCCATGCAATATGCCTCGAAGTAATATGCTAGTGCTCAGGTAAACATCAATCAATAACAAGTAACTGTCAGCCGGAGTCACCTAACGTGACCTGTACGGCTGAATCTAGAGCTCAAATCACCATCTAGCTAACTAGACCTGCACACGAGTCGGAACCACCTAAAGTGGTCTGTACGACAAGCCTGGATGTAATATAAGTACGCTCTAGTGCTACGATCACGTGAAGGCTGGGCGAATAATCGCGGGTCACCTACGAGTCGGAACCACCTAAAGTGGTCTATACGACAAGCCTGTGCACCTAACTTGGATCCAAGATGAGCGTGCGGTGCAGGAGGTGAACATCACGTGAAGGACTGTGCCCTACTCTGGGCGGGAGCACTAACACTGGGGATGCAGGTTATGAGCTCTCTATGTAACTAAAACACTACTGGACGTAAATATAAAATCATACTCACCTGACACTTACCTGTGCGTCCACGACACCAATACACATGCATAAATATACGACTAATAATGCATGAACGAATGGCAACAATAAACAGGGCATAATAATGTAAAAACAATTTTAAATTCATTTTCTGGGAAATGTATAAGTATATAGGTATATACGGAAAACCAAAAGCCCACTCACTAGTAAGTGGAAGGGTCGTAACCCCCCTGCCTCGAGTGACCACGCTCGTCCTCGGGATACGTCTCACCTATATGCGAAACAACTATAAAAACGTTAATTTTAAAGCACATAACCAATCTTTAGAAATAACTTCTCATACATTGCTCAAATGGGGTGTATGAATATACCAACGTGATCTACTCAACCTCAGGAACACCCTCATATTTTTAGAAAAATTTTCCACCACCGCACGTGCCGGCCACGCGCAGGCACGTGCCTGGCACGCTAACGGCGTCAGTTGACGCCATTAGGAATATTCCGTTATCCCCTAACGGTTTCCGTTAACGGCATTAGGAATATTCCGTCCAACTGACAGAATATTTTGTCGTCTTCTCCGGCGAGACTCCGGCGCCGTCGCCGGCACCGGAAAATCAGGAAAAATTTCAAATCGTGATATCTTCTTCGTTTTTCAACCAAATTTCACAAAATTAGTACCAAAATGAAGCTTACAACGAGAGGAACAAATTCATGCCACTTTCAAGGGCTAAAATCCAAGAAATCTCGCCTGGAAAATCCCCCAAACTCAGGCCAACCTCGAAACTCACGATCCCGACGTCCAAAACCTTCAAACGAACCACCCCGAGCCTCCTAGGGACCTCACCAAACTTCCTACAAGCTTGAAATTCCCTAAAACATGAGAAATTACATGTGCATGAACAGTACCAAAAATCTGACATCGCGAGTTCAACGTGAAAACGAAGTTAACCTTACCTGAAATGGGTATGGTTGGACTCCTACGAGTCTCACGAGCATAGATATGTATTTTGTTCCTTCGATCTGTGGAGATTTGGGTGGTTTTGGAGTGTGTCCGTACACATGGGTATGAAAATGGGAAGGGAAATGGCACAGGATGGGTGCAGGAATAGGGGGAAAGGGTGAGGGTGAGTGTGGGGAAGTGTGTGGTGCAAAACCAGCCACACAAACCAAAAAGAACAACCACACAACGAAAACAATCCCGCTAGGGGCAAAATCGTCTTTTCACGCGTACGTTTTTAAAATTTTCGGGACGGGCTGTCACATTATCATTTAAGACACGCAAGAAGGCGTTCGAGCATTGCTAGAGAACTTCTCAAATTGACATCGAATGATAAACTGTAAAGAAAAAGGTTAAAGTTTTTTATGTGTTGATAAAATGTTAGTTCTCTAAATTCATTTTCATAACTTCTTTATACTACATGACAAAAACTATCACAGGATGACTCAGTGGTTGAGGACGAATTCTAGCTCGTACTCCACACGACATGTCCTAGGTTCAACTCATAACGCTGGTGAATCACGCAATAGTGGTGGTTATAAGAGGCTAAAATACCTATGTCAATCTTATCGACTATTGAAAAAGTGGATTACTATGGCTAAGCGACATGCGGTGAATTACCTTTGTGGATAAGACATTTTTCTTCATCCACTACGTCTAGAATTCAATCTACTTCCCATTTGATAACTCTTGCATTTCAGATTTGTATTTCACACGGCACGTCTTGGTTCTATTTTTGGCATTAGTGAATCACACAATGATGACCAAGGAAGGTTGAATGCCCTTGAGTCATCCTAACCCTCAGAATGACGGATTATTTTGACAAAGACACCAACTAGTCCCTTACCTTGTGAATTAGACTATTTTTTCATCCACTGCGCCGTAATTCAATCCACTTCTCATTTTTTAACCCTTGCATTTCAAAATTTAACAAGTAGGGTTGGTTAACAATCTGTTTGTTTTGGCCAACATTTGTTAAATAATCTTTTGTATGTAGTTGACGAATGTCCCCAATTTGTCATAACAAAGCAGCCACGCGGTCCACACCCCGAAAACCCTTCCCTCTCTCATTTGGTCTTCCTCTGTTTTCCCGCATCATCCTACAGTTGGACTCGGCGCCTCTCTCTCTTTCTCCCCCCTCTTCGCCCTCTCTACCAAACCCTAACCCCCAAATTCCAACCTCCCACCATTCAATCCAACCCTAATCCCCCCGAATCGGACCCGAATCTGACCCAGTTCACCTCCGACTGCCTCCAATTCCACTCCACCCCGACCCATTTCTTTAAAATTCCAGCCATGCCCAAGACTGCCGAAGCTTTGCGGGATTAATAATATAATGATCGAATCGTTGAAGCACCGTACGAATTCATTTTATGGGTTTGAGCAATGCCGGAGCTTCGCAGAGGAGTACGCCGAGGCCGCGCTAGGGTAGCAAGCAAGCCCTCCGACTTAGGTTGGGCTTAGATTGTTATTGGGTTTACTTAGCCGTGCGAGCTCATAGTGAGCTCCGAGTGGATTGTAATTTCCTGAGGTATTCTCTTCTTGTTCCAAGAATTCAAATTTAAATTCAGGGGTTTTGCATCACCCTTTGGCAATGGAAAAAGAATACCCCATCACTTGGAAAGTCGCACTACCATGGTACTAGATGATTTTCCAAGCGAAAACGAAAAGCGTGCATATGATCAACTAAAGTAAAACCATCCATGCATGCCGTCAATAAGATCGAAATAAAATTCCAATTTTAGAGCTTGGTTCTTGAGACGGATAAAAAATGTAATGTAGAGGACTATGTCTGATTAAAAAATGATTAGTTGAAAAAGATATTTTTTATATGTTCAGTTTGAAGAGAGTCTAAAACTAAAAGAGATCGTGTACTAGTCGTTGCCCACCAACTGACGAGAATATGAGACGTACCAAATTAATTTACTAGATTAGATGAAACATAGCATTAGTGAGGCTGCAGACAACTAAACTCCAAATATAACAAGAAACAGTTTGACATTGAAACCTACGACAAATACGAGATCCCCATTCTGAGGAATAAATAGTTGTATATATAGTACTGCAGGCCACTAGTCAGGATATTTATAAACATCGTGGTTACATGAGAGCTCTTTCACGTCACACCATATTATTCATGCATGCTTGATCATCAATGGCACTAGTACCGCTTTGGCATGATTCTACCGCAGGATCAATGGCGTTTTTAGAAGCTGAATTATTTGGGGTATCATGAGGTTTGTAATATTTATTGGAGTGAAGATTACAGAGAACTATAAGTAGAAAGGCGGCGACGCAGATAGAATAGGCAGCACATTTGAACCACAAAGGAAATGGGATGGTGATGGATATGGAGAAGGCTGTGACTCCAAAGAAGAGGCCAAAATTATGGAAAAGCCGGGAGATTGATATTCCGGCGGGACAGTAGCCGGAGTGAACAAACTTGCTTATCAAGATACAAGTAAAGGCAAGCAACACTGATAGTCCAAGAAAGTAAAAGATTACAGGGAGCTGGCCGGAGGGAATTTGGACGGAGAGAAGCGCTAGTCCAATAGCCGATGTTAAGCAAAACATGATGATTATCTCTGGCCAATCTAAGTTGTTGTGGTACTTATAGTTAGTCCTCCTGTCTGCAACGTGATGCACTGCAGCTTCTAGGTCTCGCTCGCGATCGCGATCATGATTATCCAGACCAATTATAAGAACTTTGAGTAGATGGATTGCCTTTGCAATAAGTGCAAGGAGCAAAGGCTTTAAGAACTTATCATAAGAATTATTAACAACACACTTCATTTTTTGTTCTGCAGAAGAGAGAGAGAGAGAGAGAGAGAGAGAGAGAGAGATAATGAGAATGGTTAGAGATGTTTGATTTCTATATTATAAGGTGGGAAGAATGAAAGAGGGAAGGCAGTTTGGGAACTTCCTCGTAATTTAATAGGCCAGAAAGATGAAAAAGTAAAATTAATTATAGCTACCAACATTCGCTTAATGTCCGTGGATGTAATTGTGACCCATCGATATCAGAAAAGCTAGCAACGAAAGAGTTACAAGAGTAGTACAGTAAAATTTGACAGTGGATGTAATTGTGAGCCATCGATATCAGAAAAGCTAGCAACGAAAGTCAGAAAAGCCAGCAACGAATGAGTTACAAAAGTAGTACAGTAAAATTTGACAGTGGATGTAATTGTGAGCCATCGATATCAGAAAAGCTAGCAACGAAAGAGTTACAATGAGTAGTACAGTAAAATTAGACAAATTTGTTGCCTGGGAATCCGGTTCAGGTTTTGACACAGACGAGACCACACGTGCCATGCCGTAAACCCAAAGTGCTTAATTGGAGATTAGCCTGGTCAACATTCAACAATGCCATACAACTCATACTTGAACAGTACCCACCTTGGAGCTTTCAAAGAAGGAAAAATACCACTCTCAAGTAAAAAACAAATTAATAAATAAATAATTGAATAAATAATGTTGTAGGAGATACAGATGTTAATTAAATAATTAATTAAAATGACAAGCAAATAATAAGATAACATGGCCTTGCGTGCTGGGACTTACAGAGAGGCCCGCGTAGTAGGACGGTAACAAACACATTCCTTTTTATTCACTTGAACTCTAATCTCATTTTGCATACACTTGATAAAAAGATAGTATGATCGGCGTACCTCTATTTCTCCATCCCCTTCCCCATTTCGAAAACAAAAACTTATATGGTACAAGTACATTATTATTGTAATTTATACTATGTTAATTATACAACGTTGTGCATAAATTTTTCTCTATATAACGGTATATATTGACGTAAAATACTATATCAAGAAAGTTGCCTTACAAATTAGATGGCTTTATCTTTATGTCTCCTTCTACCAATTTTTCATAAAGCAATCCATCAGTCTGGTTGCTATATTTCTAGTTTAGAAGGGTCACATCGTTTATGTCTCCTTCTACCAATTTTTCATAAAGCAATCCATCAGTATGTGCTAAAGAACAGAGTTTTTATACATATATTACATGAGAAAATTGAGAATGCTGATTTGCCATAGCTAGGGAGTGTTGTTTACAAAATGTATGGAGATTACCTTCAACCCTCTGTAACCATATAGAGGTATTGAACGATTGATAACCATGAAAATTCATCTGTATTCTATAAACAACATAAATCTACCAAGTTAATGAATTCCATTAAAAAATCTACCACATGAAAAATTCACTTGGTATTTACTGTAAAGCCAAACCACTAAGGAATTGGAACTTATTTTGTAAAAAATTTAACCTTTCTTCAGGTTGAACCAGCTACAACTCTTGGCATTGGCACCCTCAAGCATTGTGGCAACTCTTCTGTTCTCGTCATAAACATCTGATTCTTCCAAATCCTTCCACCTCCATCCTAGAATTCGTCCCCCGTCACCACAAATACATGTAAAAAAATCAGAGAAAATCACATGATATAAACACCAAATTCCAAATTTGCAGTAAAAACCAAATTCCAAACAATGATTGTATGCATATCTGAGCCATAAAGGAACTAAATTTAAAGAATTATTTGGACATGAAAACACAAAAAAGCGGAGGGAAAAATATAAATTGATCAAATTTGCCTACTCAAGGATAAGCTAAAATTAGAAAATATTCAAACCCCAAAAGCTCTGGTTTCCTAAACACCACATACATCTGCATTAGAAAACATTGGAGTAGCGTAATACTTAATTCGGTATAAAAATGAAAAATTTAAGTCTTTTCTGTATAAAGCAAGTGTTTATGTTCACATAATCATGAGACATCATTCCAATGTTTTCTAATGCATAAAATAGAGGATTTCTCTAAATTACATATTATCAAAACCTGCAGTTATCTTGCTCATGAAATTTCAAAACAAACAGTTAAAAGGATGAACTACTCTGTAAGTTTACTCTTAATTTAGATAACATGAGCACTACTGAAAATAACAACATGCAAACTTCGAAGGGTAGGGCAACTAATAAGCAATATAATTTTGATGTACAACATAAATTTCATGGTCTAGTTTACCTTCCACAAATTGGCCATCTTTTGTTTTTTGCCAACCATTCATTATTCCAACCAAGTTGAAAATGATGAGGACATGTCGTTTGACGTTTGGATTTTTTTGGTGTATTCTGCAAGAAAATATATCAACTATTAAGTATTAAAGCACCACAAAGAACCATTGAAGAAAGATGCTAGTTTGCAACACCAATATATATTATCATCGGACAATTGATATCTTAAGCCATATTCTAACAATGCCCATTGGTATTAACTACAGTAACATTTGCACATTTAACTTACCATCCAGATACGTAGGACAGACGTCTTCATCTTCAGAAGATGGTTGCACATTAGTCCATATGCAAGTTTTGTTGCCAAAGCCTTTTCCGAGTTCTCAGATTCGTCTTCAGCATCATCCCCATACTCCATTCCATTTCTTTCCCAAAACCCAGGGATTGGGTGTCATAACTGCCTCTTCTCAGTTGTTGTGTATCTTCTTGCAAATGAATCATTGAATTCTAACACCTAAAGAGCAAGCCATCACGCTGCAAATGCCAACATCTCTGATCAACATTGAAGGGGGTTGATAATGCCAAAATAGCCCCTTGAATATGTAACGAAGGTGATGTCCATCAAGCCTTTGAAAAGGTGCACTATACTGCATAAACATGGAGAAATGGGAAAAATAAGAATTATAAAAACTAAAGTCAATCAAACTCATGAATCTACCTTTATATGAGCATCTTCAACCCAAATTTCTTTATATCAGAACCGTCATAGACATTCATTGAGTAATGAGTGACTACAAATCTGTCAATTTTGGATTAAGGCCTTTTTTTTCATATAATGCACGGTGATGAACAAACAACACCTCCATTCTTATTTAGTTACCATCATGCAACTGATGGCAACAACCATATTGTTTGAGTCAATTCCTAATTGACAATAAGTGCAAGTAAATGCTTCTGTGAGTTGTTCTTGAATAATTCATAAAGTAAATCTTTAAACAAAGGATTTTTTCCAATTCAATATTTGAGAAAATAAACATACTTACTGAGGTTCTCGAATTGAATCCTCACGCTTTTGACAGCTACTCTGCAAAAAAAGTAGGAAAATTAATACTTTCAGATTGAATTCACAAATTGAAAAAAAAATGCAGAGGGAGTGAATTGAAATCACTCCTAAGTAAAGGTCGAAAAATTGGATTAGGGTTTAGGAATTGAGGATTAAGGAATCTCACCAGAAACTGGATTTCTCAATCTCGCCAGAAACTAGGATATCGCTTTGGGATTTTCATGGTGGAGCTTCAAATTAATCACAATAGTCAAATTCCAAACAGAAGAATAACAATAATATAACTTGATGATTGTTTGGTGAGATTATACAGAGACAATCTTGCCTCGAAACCTGGTGGAGCTTCAAGCTGCTTCTACGATGATGTTGTTTTTGCCAAGAACAAGTTCCCGAAGCGAAATAGGACTGAAAATGAAGATCGCAGCAAGAGCTACACTGTGATAAGGGAATATCAGGATCCGACGTGTCACTTAAAATCTCATAGATGACTTTGTTTATAGTGAATGGATAGGGCTTCACACAATAAATTATTAATGGTAAACACCTAATAAACTATTATTAATAATAAGGACCAAAACAAAACATGAAAAAAATAGTGACATTTTCATAAACAAGTTGAAGTTTGAAAAGAAAACTCCATCAAAGGTGAAACCCTTGCTTTGTGGGGCTTGCCTCGTGATTTTCTTGGCAAGCATTTGGTTGTTGACGTGTCCTCCGCACACTCTTGAATGAGCTTTTTCAACAATGTACGCTCCAAATCGACGTGAAATGCTAAGGTTTAGCTTCAACGTTCAATTTTTCAATTGAAGTAGCAGTCGTTTTGCCTAAAGAGAGTTTAAATGACAGATTATCCTGGTTGTTCCACCCATTTCTACTTTTGTAAATAAATTGAAGTTTCGTGACAATAACTTAAATAAGTTGAACTGTCGTTTCATCAATATCAAAAGGTCGTTTTCCTGTCTTTTATTCATTTTCCTAATATGTTAAATCAGAAACAATTTGATATCACATAAAAAGCTAAATCATAAACAATTTGATGTTACATATTTTATAGGAAATGGCTTCTTTCTTTTTTTCTACAGATAAAAAGTTTATTAAATTCATAGCATTCACCAATTACATAGAATAATCTGAAGTTACATATCCGAATCAACCACTCAGACCCACCACAACGTGGATGTGCCAAAGGTACTTTTATGGGATATGGCTTTGCAGAGCCTCAAATGGGTTAGTTAATCTACAAATGTCTAGGAAACTTAGTGCCTTAATCGAAATTAAAACACTTGGTGCTTGAAAAGTTCAAGTGTAGGAAAATATGAAAGGTCAGTAACAATAATTAGCTACTCAAGTATGAGTAGGAACTTCTACAAAAAAAAAAAAAAAAAAAATTCGTGTTTAATTCATAAATTTCGTACTTATAATCAGAAACCGTTCATATTATAAATCGTTCTATAAATATTGTCTTTGCAGAAAATGAATTAAATATAATGATGTTTAGTCAATCAACTATAACGAATAGATAGATGGTTCTTTATCATTTTTGTCCATCTGTTAGTGATTTATAATATAAAACTTTTTATCATAAACACAAAATCCTATGAATCAGAAATGAAGAAATTTTGAGTAAAAACTCATACTCATCCTTTAAGCAGCTAAATATTATTCGCGTCACAAATTATACCCCGTAGAGAGAGAGAGAGAGAGAGAGAGAGAGAGTTTCTTGAACATAGCCATGTATATTTCTTAAACAAAAAACAAAAACGTGTATAAATTATGGTAGGATTGCGTGCAGACCCTAAAACCCTCTTATAGAACTATAGTAATATGTTTAGCTATGAGATGGTGATGGATATGAAAAAGGCAGTGACTCCAAAGAAGTGACTAAAAAAATGGAAAAGTTGGGGTTCCATGTTCCGGCAGGATAGTAGTTGAAGTGAACAAACTTGCTTACTAAGATATAAGTAAAGGCAATCAAGAGAGAGTCGAAGACAATGAAAGGTTTTAGGGAGGTTGGATTCATAAGTTGGGCCGGTAGGGTGCTGGTCCAATTACAACCTTGAAGAAAAACACCACATATCTTCGACCAATTTAAGTTGTTTATGATTTTGTAATATTTCTCTTTATTTATAAGTTAGACGTCTTAAGTTCGATTCGTAAGAATGACAAGTTTGATACTAAATTAAGCTTCATGTCTCCCTTGAATAATTCATTAATAGTGTTTTTGAAATGCATTTTTTTAAATTCAAGTATAAAGTTCCTATTTAGTTTAAAGTATATGATTCAAACATATTATTTTTCTGCATGGAGAAGGAAGAGGGAGAGACTCGGTAGTTGATAGAGTGAGATATGAAGAATTGTTGTGGATAAATGACCTATATAATGAACCGGTTTGGATCACTTGTTCTAAAATATAAACACAAAACAATGATATTTGTATCACATTTTTTGACAATCGCATTGAGGCTTTTAATTAATAAATTAGTCTAAAGTCTAGTTTCCTAAGGATTTGTTTGTTTGGGCTCATCTCTGTTGTAATAACTTATATTGGGCCTAGAATTTTATTGGGTTTACTTATAGCCGTGTGAGCTCATAGTGAGCTCCAAGTGGAATGTAATTTCATAAGGTATTCTCTTCTTGTTATAAGAATTCAAATTTATCGAGAGGATTATACTTCTAAATTGTAAAGAGAAGGGGTTAATGTTTTTTATGTGTTGATAAAATGTTGGCCAGTACTAGGGATAAATTAGAGACCCGTATTTTACATTATACGTTCTGATTTTAATTTCTTATAATAGTGAACCATACCATGAAGGTTAAAGAAGGCTGAAATGCCTTTGTAATTCTTCCTGACGCTCGAAAAGATGAATTATTATGACAGAGCCATATATAGTAAATTACCTTCGTGTATAAGACATTTTTCTTCATCCACTGCGTCCGGGGTTCAATCCACTTCCTATTTGATAACCTTTGCATTTCAAAATTTTAAGCAGGGTTGGTTAACAATTTTTTTGTTTTGGCCAACATTTGTCAGATAATCTTTGTACTTATATGACGAATGTCCCAATTTGTCATGGGAAAAGCAGCCACGCGGTCCACACCCGAAAACCCTTCCCTCTCTCATTTGGTCTTCCTCTGTTTTCCCGCATCATCCAACAGTTGGACTCGGCGCCTCTCTCTCCCCCCCACTTCTTTGCCCTCTCTACCAAACCCTAACCCCCAAATTCTAACCTCCCACCATTCAATCCAACCCTAATCCCCCCAATCGGACCCCTACCCCGGCCTAGTTCAACTCCGATTGCCACCAATTCCACTCCGCGCCGACCCATTTCTTCAAAATTCCAGCCATGCCCAAGACTCCCAAAGCTTTGCGGGATTAATAATATAATGATCGAATCGTTGAAGCACCGTACGAATTCATTTTATGGGTTTGAGCAATGCCGGAGCTTCGCAGAGGAGTACGCCGAGGCCGCGCTAGGGTAGCAAGCAAGCCCTCCGACCTACCGCCGCGGTCGCGGAGGACCCGTGCCACCGTTGCCCGAGAAGCCGCCGCCGAGGCCGTGGTGAGGCCCAGAACGAGGTTGGCCGTGAGGAAATTGAAAGAAGAGGAGAAGCAGGAGCCGGATCCGGAGGAAGACCCTGTGATTGTGATATCGGTGAAAGACTCCGATTCGGAGGGCAGTAAGGAAGAAGAAAAAGTCGAGGAAGATAAGAAAGCTGTGATGGCTGACGATAGTGGTGGCCTGAGTGCTAATAAGGCTGCTGGGCAAGAAGAAGAGGGCAGTACTGCCCCTTTCCCCGAAAAGGTAGCGATTTTTTTCTTGCTATTTCGATGCATTCGGTTGCGTTTTTCCTTTTAAGTTGGGAACTTGGATGTTATTGCTACTGATGAATGTGTTTTCTTTTCTAATCGTTCTTCCTTGATTGTTCAACTTATTGGTAGTCAACTATATTCATCGGTTTTGGAAGCATTTGTTATGTTTAGTTGATGTTCTTCTGACAATTTAAACCCAATTAGCTAGTCTCCTTATTGGGACCAGTAAAGAAAGATTTTTTTCTGTGTGAGGGTCGCACACGGTGCTACAAATCTGTTCATGTTATAACATGTGTTCACCCCTAATCTAACACACGAATTAGTAACACCACTTGCCAGTGTGGCAGTCATGCTCAAAATTTTCTCCGAGTAAAGTGGACATCTTTAGTTCTGGCCAATGCACCGGATTGAGTTAACGTGGTGGTCATTAAACTGTTGTAACTTAATGATCGATTTGTTTATAACAATTTAAAATTTCATAATAAAAAGAAAGAGATTTGGTGTCAACTTTATTATGTTTAGTAATTTGGTGATATGTATTCTGCTTTTCAAGGTTCAAGTAGGAGGGTCACCACTCTATAAGGTGGAGAGGAAGCTGGGGAAAGGTGGCTTTGGTCAAGTGTTTGTTGGCCGTCGTGTTACAGGTGGAGTTGATCGTCTAAGTGGTGCTGGTGCCATTGAGGTGAGTTCCAAATTTTCTTATGTTGAAAGAAGGCTGCATGGTGTAAAATTGATTATCTCGTTAATTAATCAGTAATTGCCCTAATGGTTTATTTCTGAATTTTTTTTATCAGGTAGCACTTAAATTCGAGCACAGAAATAGCAAAGGATGTACTTATGGTCCTCCATATGAGTGGCAAGTTTACAAGTGGGTCTTTTTCTTTGTATTAGATTTTCTGTTTTTCCCTTGTTCTTTCTCAGGGTGATGTGGTTAGGTTCATTAAAGTATATTACATATAGACACACTTACACCTTTGTTTATTTATTGGTCATTTCTTATTGTTGAACAGTACCCTTGGTGGTAGTCATGGAGTGCCAAAAGTACATTATAAAGGAAAGCAAGGAGACTATTATGTTATGGTATGAACTGTTGTATCTTTTGTATCATTCCCTTTCCAATAACTGGTTGAAGTTTCTTGTTTCCTTGTACCAAATACGTTTCTTATTCTGTATACGCAGGTTATGGACATGCTAGGGCCTAGTTTATGGGATGTATGGAATTCTTCAGGGCAAGCGTGAGTATTTAATATTGTTATCCCTTTTTATCCAAACATTATTCATTATGATTATCCATTCATTTACTATTCTCTTTAGGTCCAAAAGCTGAATATGCCATTTGGCTGGAAATTCCAGGTTTAAATGCTTTTTCCTTGTATTTTGTGGGGTCTGCATGGAGGCAAATCTGAACCAATATATTTTGAGCCATGCTTTAAGTATTACCCTAAAGTTAACTTTAAGATACTAGGGAAATAGAAAGCTTGAGTTATGTGAAGGTTTATGGCTTTTGATGTAGGTCTGTTGGTATCTGTTCTTAACTGATTTTGACTTTACGTGGAAGAGCACTGTGCATGTTCTTCTAGCTTTTGACTTCAGCTTTTGAAAGATTTATTCTTATATTTTGCTGTTTATGTTTGAATGAACACAGGATGTCTGCAGAAATGGTAGCTTGTATAGCTGTCGAGTCTTTATCAATTCTAGAGAAGATGCACTCAAGAGGGTATGTGAATGCTGTTGCTGTCAATTTTATTCACTTACTGGTGTTTGTTGTCCCAGTCTTTTGGCTTATGAACAATTTTTCCTCAATCCTCTTGTTTTAAGAAAGAGAATTGCTTATTAGATTTCTAACTTATGACTTGTTGACATTAGCTATGTGCATGGAGATGTAAAGCCCGAAAATTTTTTACTTGGTCAGCCATCTACAGCTCAAGAGAAGAAGTTGTTTCTTGTTGACCTTGGACTAGGTGTGTAAATTTATTTCATGTATGGCTTGTTTCCAGTTATTTCATTTACTTACATTTCTTACGGCTTCATCACCTGACTTTGCAGCGACAAAGTGGAAAGACACTAGTGGGGGGCATGTTGATTATGATCAACGACCTGATATGTTTAGGTACGCTAATATCTGCATGTTTTGGGCTATAGTTTTGACTATAATACTTATATCTGTGGCCTTAAATCCTTTCTATGTTGCACCTCCAGAGGAACTGTGCGATATGCTAGTGTTCATGCTCATCTGGGAAGAACTGCTAGCAGAAGAGATGATCTTGAATCTCTTGCTTACACACTTATATTTCTCCACCGAGGCAGGTTACCATGGCAAGGCTATCAGGTACATAATATGGATTAAGTTCAGAGTCTGATTTACTTCTTTTAATTGTGTTTTTATCTGAACCATACATGCTCCTGTTTCAGGGTGATAACAAATCTTTCCTAGTTTGCAAAAAAAAGATGGCAACATCTCCTGAAATGCTGTGCTGCTTCTGCCCTCCACCTCTAAGACAATTTCTTGAGGTCGTGGTGAACATGAAATTTGATGAAGAGCCTAACTATTCGAAGTTAATCTCGTTGTTTGAGGGTTTGATAGGATCAAATCCTGCTGTAAGGCCAATCAAAACTGATGGGGCTCAAAAGGTTACTTTAGTGATACTGTAATCTATAGAGTTCTCTGTTTTTTTTTTTTTGGTTGTCCACTGGGATTTTAATTTTTTTTATTTTTTATTATGAACTTTTTCAGATTATTAGTCAAGTTGGCCAGAAACGGGGTAGATTGAATATCGAGGAAGATGATGATGGGCAGCCAAGGAAGAAGGTTAGGCTAGGAGTACCTGCCACCCAATGGATTTCAATTTACAATGCTAGGATGCCGATGAAACAGAGGTAGAAACTCATTTGCAACGTTGTACCCTTTTTCTAATGTTGTACTTTCTTTCCTCTGTGTCGATAGATAGTGTTGTTTCATTCTTCCTTGCATATCAACAGCATCTTTGATCCAAAATTAAAAAGGAGAGAATGATTAGAAAAAGAATTCCTGACTGCATTTTTTCTCATGACTTGCTTATCTTTTATTACTAGGTATCATTACAATGTCGCTGATGCAAGGTTGGCACAACATGTGGAGAGAGGGATTGCAGATGGTCTGCTTATAAGTTGTGTGTCATCTTGTTCTAATCTTTGGGCACTTATTATGGACGCTGGAACCGGTTTTACAAACCAAGTTTATGAGCTCTCCCCCTTCTTCTTGCACAAGGTGGATTGTATTTCCGTGTGTGTTAATATTGATATAAGATATTGTACTCAACTTGACAGACTTCTTGTTCCAATTGGACAGGAATGGATCATGGAACAATGGGAGAAGAACTATTACATTAGTTCTATTGCCGGTGCTACCAATGGAAGTTCCCTTGTAGTGATGTCCAAAGGTATGTTGCTTTAGTGATTTGTTGGGGCATTGATCTATGAAGTCCAATTGTGTCAAGTAATAAATCTGCTTGATGCATTTGTGTTTGTATTCAACACTGATGTATTTGTATTGGACATTCATGTTTTGAGTATCTTCACAGAGGTTAACAAGTCGTGTTTTCTTCTTATGAAGGGGATCTTGTCATTTTGTAATCTGAAATTAGTAGACAGCATTTGTACTTGCAAATTTGAAAATCCACATCAGTTTAGTTCATTATCAGTCACTAAATGATTCAACTGTAACCGTAATGGTGCAGGAACCCAGTATACGCAACAGTCTTACAAAGTCAGTGATTCTTTCCCCTTCAAGTGGATAAATAAGAAGTGGAGAGAAGGATTTCATGTGACCTCAATGGCAACTGCTGGGAGCAGGTGGGGTGTTGTTATGTCTCGCAATGCGGGCTTCAGTGATCAGGTGAGCTGTGCCCAGCTTATCATCAATATCTTCTGTTCTCTGTAGGGTTCATTTAGGCCATTTAAGGAGTATCAATTTTTTGACCCGAGTTTAAAGAAAGTGGGTCCTGATTATGGCAAAGTGATATGCTAACTTCATATGCATTAATGTGTTATCAGTAGCATTTCATGAAAGCTAATACATGTGACTTTGCACTTAATTCTGCTTTCTGGTTTTCCGCTTGGTGTTGCACCTCTCATTTGCCATTTTGTTTTCATAGGTTGTGGAACTTGATTTTCTCTATCCAAGTGAAGGCATCCACAGACGTTGGGATAATGGTTTCCGCATAACATCGACAGCTGCAACTTGGGATCAAGCAGCTCTTATCTTGAGTGTTCCGAAGCGCAAACCGGGTGACGAAACTCAGGAGACGCTGCGCACATCTCAATTTCCAAGCACACATGTGAAGGTATGAAATAAGTAGTTCAATATTTGTTTAAATTTATCTTTTCTAATCTCAGAATAATAGTAGATTATTGATATCCTCGCTAAATTCTCTTCTATTAAACAGGAAAAATGGGCGAAGAATCTGTATCTCGCTTGTTTGTGTTATGGGCGCACTGTATCTTGATTCCTGTGTAATCATCAGGAACTTGTAAGTCGATATCTGTAGACGACTTTGTTTTTCGTTCTCCCTCTCGTGGTCAATATGATTTGTAAGAAGAATTTATTGTCAGAGAGGAGTTAGATGCAGCAGCACAAATTCTGTTGTATGATAAAATGTTTTATGAGCCGTATAGTTGGCTTTTGTTTCGGAGTTCTCTATGAAGTTGAATGCAAGATGTACACTTTTGGTAAACAAATTGTAAGCAAGCATATGTGATTAGGGCTTGTCGCGATTTGTTTGGTTTGGTTTAGGCCTTAAATTAAACTGTACATGTAAGTAATTTGACTTGACTGCGTCAATTGGTTTGGTTCAGACCTCAAACTGGTAGCAAAAATAAACGAAGGGAATCCTGTTTAGATTTGGTTTGATTCGGTTGTTCCGATGCATAAGCTGCTCAAGGAACTCACGGCTTGGATCGCTTTGGTTTAGACTTCAAACTGGACGAGTCAAATTTCTGGACTCGGAAACCGAACATAGCCGAATTGGTTTGAGTTTGGTTTGATGTGGTTCAAAATTACTCTCTAGTCTCTATTAAAAATCAAATCTAATCGCTCAAATTAGCTTGGTTTAGCTGGTTTGAACAATTCATTTAATTTTCCATGCTTTTTTCGGGCTAGTAGAGCGATGCATGCATGATTTAGTGATCTTTTAGTTGACAAATTCTGATGAATAAATCTTATAAAAAAATTTGACCAAAGAAAAAAAAAAATTCTTGTTAATTGAGCTAGAAAAAAGAAAGGAAAACAACCCTTTGGAAAACATGGTTGGAGAAAAATAAAAATAAATTAATTGGAACAATGGTCTTTCAACTTTAGTTTAATTCGAGCTTTGGTCCTTAAACTAAAATTTCTTGTGTATTAGTCCATGAACTTGTAGTAATGTGGAGCAATGTCCTTTTGACTAACTCCGTTAGAACTTTTATTCATTTTTTGCCCCTTTAACCCCTTTATTTTGGATGGAAATCATAAAGTAACGAAAATGATCTTTGCTCGACATTATACCAAATTAAAAATCAACATTCATGAAATTTTAGTTCAAAAACCAAAACTCTAATTAGAGCAGATTTCAAGACTATTGCTTCAATTTTCTTATGCATTAATATCCAGGGAGGGACAAACATAGAAAGCCTGAAGGCGGGGGATATAGGGTCCCACCCAGTCGCGCTGTGTTAGTGTGCAACGAGATGGAGAGAGAGGATGGATGATAGATATGAAGTGTCCCGCTAAGACCACATAGACAGACAAACATAGAGAGAGAGAGAGAGGATGATGGCTTCTTCTTCTTCTTCCTCTCATCTCTCAGCCATCCCCCTACGCCTCTCCAAATCCTCCCCTCCATCCCACTGTAAGCTCTCTCTCTCTCTCTCTCTCTCTCTCTCTCTCTCTAAAACTTGAGTACCCATTAACGAACTTGCTGAGAGTTGCTAATTTCTCGTAATTTCCATGCATACAGTAATTCCAAGTAACTTGCTTTATTCTGCCTTATCTCTTCCTTCGTAATTTGCAGAGTTCTTGCTTCCTTGTTTCTCGTTATACATGTGGATATTAACTGCCGTAACGGTCACTCGCGTCATAGTTTTCTGCTAATCAGCTTACTTTACCAAATTTAATCGTTGTATACTTGGTTTTGCTTTGTCCCTAATGTTGTCGTGTCATTTTTGGGGTGTTTAAGTTTAATTACGGGAAGAATGGGTTTACTGGTGGAAAGGTTCGAAATTGACCTAAGCAAATAGGGGTTTACTGGTGGCTGTTTCCATCGATTTTCCGAACGAAGAGATTTTACATGGGATTTGTTTTCCTTTTCGGCATTAACGATTTGAGAACTTGAAATAACGTTAGAATTCAGTCAAGGCAATGTCATGAAATCTTAAGTCTTTACTTCCACTCGGACTGGTTCTGGGGATCCATTTTAACTCTAGAACCCAATATCCGGTGATAGCGTGTACCCTTTCATAAGAAAAGAAAGACAAGATGATTTATGGTACTGAAATTGTGCTTTCAAGTTGTAGCCGGTGAACATTTTTCTTTTAACACTCATTCGGTAATGCAGCGCACGATATCTGTGAAAATTATGTTGATGTCTTTGAATCTTTTGTCACTAATTGTTGAAAAATGATACTAACTTCATTTGTATGTCCAAAACTTGGCAGTCAATTCGAAGTCAGTTGGGTTTCATGCAAGAGCGAATCTTGAGAATGAGAGCAGCAGTCCAGGGGACGCAGAAAACTCATCTAAACCATCAAACGTAACAATCTTTCATTAGATTTAAGTATCTAGTTTTTTTATTAGTGATTACAATAAGTTTGTTTGGCTTTGAGTTTGAAGGTATGACTGATTCCAAGAAATTATGGCCATTGTTTATGGCTTCATGTCATTCGTATATAGTTTACTGATGCATTGATGATTCTCCCCGCTCAAAATGCGGCTAGAACTGAATTCATGCTCTTAATGGTTATACTTGCTTAAAGTTAACATCTTTAGTATTTTGTTGAAGGCAGTCTTTCCCATGATTTCCTCTGCTGCAAAAAGGCCTCAACTTTGCTTGATATATTCGTTTTCTGAGAATTCGACTTGTGTAGATTACTCTTACCAATTGGAACTTTTGAAACGAAATTATCTTTCTTATCAGATTAGCTATAAAGTATGGTAAAATTTGTTTGTAATTGATTTTTGCAAAGGTTCGGTGGCCACAGGAACCTCAAGTTTCAATCTCTCGGCGATTGTGTCTCACATGTCTATGTTCAACCGCTGCTTTGATAAGCAATTATGCAACCACTTCTGCTCCAAAGGCACTTGCACTGGATGGAAACGACAGACCCAGTTGTCGGAATTGTGGGGGAAGTGGCGCTGTGCTTTGTAAGTATATCGTTTCTTTTCTGAAATCAGGATTTGAAATGATGTTGACATATTTACCAGCATAACGTTGCCACTTTATATCTTGATTAGAGAAATGAAATTGCTAAAATCGACTTTAATGTTTAATTGGCTTCCAAACTGTTCCAAATTTTGATTTTCCTTTGGTGGATTTCCTTCTTAAAAGAGCCATGGTTCTAATTGATGTCTAGTTTAAACCAAAGATACAAATTCCCTTCAACACGCCTTGAGTTGATGCTTTTGCTCGTAAAGGAGGAACAAATTTTCTTCTTCCTCTCATATATTAGCTGTTTTACGAAGAGTTTTAGATGTAGATATCGTACTTGGAGCATAATGATTTGTTAAAGATAGCGTGCGTGCTACTGAAAAAGAACTAGAAATGTATGTCACTTGAAATTTTAAGATTTTATGTTATTTATGGTATCCCCTTCGTCCACAAGAGTTTGATTTTCTTTTTTATATAGGTGATATGTGTGGTGGTACAGGAAAATGGAAAGCTCTCAACAGAAAACGGGCTAAAGACGTGTATGAGTTCACGGAATGTCCAAACTGTTACGGTATGTACTCGTCACTGATATTCATACTACTCTTTCACCATATAGTGGTTCCATGCGCTCGAAGATTGCTTCATGCTTACAGTTGCTTGTTTGAATATTTCGAACTGGCCAAGTGTTTCCTTGAAGGCGAAAATTCAATTTGGATTGTGTAAACAAAAGTACAGAGTTGTAAAACAAAGGAGCATGTATGGTTAAGCATTCTCTTTGAAGAGTAATTTTTTGTTGTTGTAAACAGGACGGGGGAAACTTGTATGTCCGGTGTGTTTAGGGACCGGTGTACCGAACAACAAAGGTCTTCTCCGTAGGCCTGATGCCCGGCAGTTGCTCGATAAGATGTACAATGGCCGACTTTTGCCAAATTCATAAGAGAGTTGTTCTGCATCACCGTGACCTCCACACAAGAGAGTTGATTTCCTGGCATTGTGAACGTTCAATTTTCACTATATACGCTTAACGGATGTGTATTTGATTACATCTCCATATATATAACAGATCCTGCAGTTACAGATCGTTTATTCTACATACATTTTCTTTTCTCTACACGCAGCAAAACAAATAAGAAGTTTACAGACATAAGAAGCATCAACCGACGAACAAGAAACTCTTAAATCTGACTTGCGTTTGTTTGTTCGTATACAAAGCTTATATGGCAAAAAGGACTAAGCAAAAGAAAGAAAAACAGAGCTACCACTCGATTTTCTTTCCTAGAAGACTAAACTGCTCGTGCAGGCCACAATAAGTTATCGAGCCATAATGTAAAGGGCGTGCGGTCTCCAGTTTATCCTCCGTTATTAAACTGATCTGGTCGAAAGAGGAAATCATTTCCGGCAAGAAAGTAAATAGATTACTGCAGATACAGCTTCATCTTCCAACAAATGAACTCAAACACTAAGGATTGACCTTTGCAGAAGACAGTTAAAAGGCTTCCCACAGCGCCATTTGCCTCCTTGGTATGGAAAACTGTGACATCGTGAATCAGGGCTGACTGTTCGGAAGCTTGACAAGTACAGAATGCTCCGGTTTGTGATCACATTCGAAGTCAAGGTGAACAAATGCTCGCTCAACTTCTGGAAGTTTCTCTAGCTTTATCTGGAGGGTCTCTCCAATGACATGCGCCTCTTCAAGGGCAAATCCTCCGGGAGTTCAATGTCAACCTGTTTTAACAAATATATAAGTTCTTGTTAAAAAAATTATATATAAAAGTTTTCAATCTATTTCTTGATATAGATTCATAGAATGCAGTCTGCAGATTATAAGGTTGAACTCAGCGATTTGTACGGTCACTCGACAAGTTTTCTCTGATGAAATTATAACATCGAAATTGCCAGTAATATGACTAACCTCTACAAAATAAAGAACACCAAATGTGTAAGCACGAACTGTGTCAATACGCTTCACTTGAGGGTGCATTATGGTAAGGTACGTCAGTTTTTGTAGGAATTCCGGAGACGCTGATTGTCCCACGAGGGAAACTGCATGATTGAGATCCCATGTTAAGTACAAAACATTAGGGAGATACTAAAATGTCAAGGATAATGTCAACTCCTTTCAATAAGATGTGCAAAACTCGGCTGATATGATGCCAGAACTTCTTTTTCTTTTTTTCTTGTACTCTTTCGCCATCACGTCTTTGACAAACATTATGAAAAGTAGTAAATGCAACCATATATATCTCCTTAGATTGGCCCTAACAAATATATCAAAGCAAGCAAGAAAACTGGAGGAAAAGGTTCCAAACTGGTATCTGAGTTGAGATACAAGAATGACCACACAACTAGTAAATCACGCAAAGGTAGTGATGAGTCCATATTATACCATATATTTTACCCTAATCTTAGTATTAATTTATTGGTTATTTTGTTAGATTTTGATACTTTGTTATATATTTTAAATGTAGGACATTCGAATTCCTCTGGAGCAAAAAGTAATCAAACGGATGAATTTTGGAATGATTCCAATTGGAGGATGTTCGTGAGTCTGTAAATTGTTCATATCAAAGTTTCATATTTTTCTACCAAGTGGTTTATTTATGGAGATGAAATAAAGGAGCAGCGTGCAGTGCTGCCAAATTGACGTTTTGGGCTTGTTGGTGTCCAAAATGGTGTCTTTTGTGTTCGAGGCCTTTAGCAATATGTTCGGGACATTTCAAGCTTTAATTCGAGTCGTTTTGGGCCTGTTTTGGAGCCCTGGAACTCCAAAAACGTGGCTGATTTGTGGGTGAGCAGATTTTCCATATTTGATTAGGATTATGTTTCCTAATTTATTTTAATTTATTTGGTTTACTAGTATTATTCTAAGACCCTTTCTAGGTAGGGTTTTATTTTCTAGTGGTATAAATAAGGCTTTTTAGCGTTTTTAGAGAGAGGAGAACGCACGCACTATTTTGGATTGACGATTCAAGTTTATTTCCTAGGTGTTTTCTATCCTTTTTCTATTTCAATAAAATTTGTGTTGTTATATGGTTGTTCGTAACTAATTTATGTTTGCTAGAGCGATGCCTTGAGCCTTAGCATGAATATGTAGTCTTTATTTAATTGCTTATGACATTATGCATGCATGCTTTGAATTATTAATCATTGTGTTTAAACTGTCTCTATATCTTAATGCTTAGCTACCATTAGAATGTTTAGATAAGTAATCGGATGCAATTCGGTCGGAATACCATCGGGGGATTGAGTATTGCTTCTTGTGATTGATAGTTGTAATTTCATCTAGGGCGAATACCATGTCTTAGGGGTTGTATGGTTTTTCAAAGGGTTGTCACAAAGCGTAACGAGTCATGCATGTTTATATTTGATCTGAATACCACAAACGGATTGCATGTTTGATATAAGTTCTATCTTGAATACCACAAGTAGAATATGCATTAGGAAAACCTAAGCTTCAATGTTGCATGTGTAATTCATAAGTAATTGGTAAATCTACATAAGATTGTTAGGGGAACGACGAACCCTAGGCTTTTACAATTTGGTTTTTAAAACATTTTCTTTTGTTTTCTTTACTATGCTAATTTCTTTAATCATTTTAATTAAATTCGTTTTTATTATTTTTAAATTCAAAATCAACTTTTTCCAATCCTTGTTTTTAAATAATTAACTAGGATTTTGGTTTTGTATAAATTATTCAATCAATCCATATGGAAACGACCTTACTTGAGCCGTTTGTACTACAACTACCTTGTTTTCTTGCAAGTATTTTTATGTAATTTTAACCTCTTTACACAAAGGTAGCATGACGGAAAACTAGATTTTTGTGAGACCAAAAGTCAGTGAAGAAAATCTAGAAAAAGCACCTGCATTTTCTAGAACAGTTCCGGACCAATTTGTAATCGTGTATACAGCAAGGATAATAGCACCAGCAGGATCAATCCACCACAAAAACTTATCAGCAAGAACAGCAGCCAGTAATCCTACTACGTTTGTTACCACATCAAAATAGTGATCCTGATAATTGCATTAAAAGAAGTCATATAACATGAAAAAATAGAACTGAGATCCCGTAAGAAAAAAAAAACTTGTTGAAAGGAAAGAAGGGAAAACCTTTGCGTAGGCACGGACAATCTTGTTCCCTGAGGTCCTGCAGTATAACCAGAGTGCAAGCTTTACCACGGTGGCAAATATCATGATAGCGGACAACCACACCAATTGCTCGGCGGACATCTTTTCAGTGGCGTTACCGGTAATAGTTGTTCTAAAGCCTGGATGAGTACCTGAAACCCTGGAATGAAGCAGAAGGGCATAAAATTTCAGCTGGTTTGAAGTTTTATGTATGCAGCAGAGTCTGGTTTAATTAAAAAAATTTCTGCAAGCCTAACTTCATACCTTTTTCTTACTGTTGTGACTCTAAAGTTCGTTCTTTCGTGTACTTACATCATGTACACTGGTATACTACCAAGAACTTTCCTAGGACTAAATAGTATTCATCTCACAATTACTATTTTTTTCCTGCAGAGGAAAGTGTCGTTGAGCACACAAAATAATTTTTCTTCACTTTACACTGACAAAAAAGATATATAAACCATAAACTTTGACTACTGATCCATTCCTCATAGAAAACCATCACTCATATGTTATAATAATTCAATGAATTAGTTGTTTAATTTGCTTAGATTTTAACTAACATCAATTGACACTTATCTTAAAATGTTGGTGAAAGAAGAACATCTGATCAAGTTCTGAAAATTTTGAGGTTCGAGTTAGATTCGATTATCAGATGTTTCTCATGATCTTCTCACATGTTCTTCAACAAACAAAATGGAAGCTAAAGGAAGATATAGACAAATTCATCTGGCAAAGAAGCTGACCAATATAAAGCAAGACAAGAGAGCGAGGAAAAACAACAGATGCGCTAAGGGAAAGAAAAGCTGTAATGACGCACCGAGGGTAGCCATGACAGCAGCAAAGATGATTATGCCAACAGGCTGCACCCTCAATTTTCCGATAGGATATTTATAGATATTGACGTTCTTCATTGCGAGGTGAGTGAACCAAAGTATTCCACCAGCCATGAGATCGAGCAAAGAATCTAGAGTCGATGCAGCAATGGCTATCGATCCACTCTTTACAGTAGCATAGATCTACACATTCCAAAATTATTATCTTAAATTAGTAAAATGCAAACATGAAATTGCAGACAAAACGTAGATCTGTCTCAACATATACGGCGTATGCTATCACCAAAAAAAAAAAAACAGAAGAAAAAAGAAAGATTTTTTAAGCATCCTGCATATTCTTTTCATCTCACATAACTTGTATCATAATTCATTCATTTAAAATAATTTTTTGATACGACCTTGTAGCTCAAGTGATTAAAAGCATGTACTTCTGAACCCGATGTCTTACGACAAATTAAGTACCTTAAGCCCCAAGAGAATAATATTGGCATAGTTGGAAATCTTCATTGCTCTTTCATGTTGTGCTTGTTCTTCGAGATCTTCATCATCGATGCGGTCGGCTGCCACCACAGCGTCAACCTCCTCAAAGAATTTAAGTGTTTCAAATTGGGCTGCATAGTACTCCTTCTCTCCTACAATTTACAGAACTTCCAGGATCAACAAATTGTTTGAAACAAACCAAATAAACTCACACACACACACACACAAAAACAATTCCAATTACAACAGTAGCTTCAAGATCAAATTGTACTACTCTGTTTGTTTGGTTGCTGAGAAAATGAAGGAAAATAAATCAAACATAATCATCTTAAAACCAAATACCAAACCGTCTCTTGGGTTCCTCACAGACTGAAAGAAACGACAAAAAAGAAAACTTTTTCCCAAAGCATTAACATTTCCAAACGAATGACAAAATTTCTTTTCTACATTTTCTTAGTTGCCCAACACAATGAAAGAGGGAGAGACCTCGGCTCAAGGCGGAGGTACTAGAGAAGTCAATGCTGTCCGGAGACTCGTGGTCGACACCGGTACGGACTTTGTCAGGGAGCCTCGAAATGAAGTCGTTTCTGAGTAAGTCGTACGAGTTTCTTCGACTCAGTCGGCGACTGCGTCCACCGCTCCCCAACAGCGGTGTGAAGAGCGGCGTTTTCACACCGCTAGTTTCCGAGTTTTCCTCCATCCGGACCCACCCAAATGACCCGATTTTAATCGGACTCCGACTCAAACTCTCTCTGTTCTGTCTCTTTCTCCTCTTTTCACTCTGTGTCTCTGGTCAGAAGAGATCTTAAAAGAACAGAGAAGGTGAGCTAACTTTTAAACTGAATTTCCCACCAAGTATTTTAACCGATTATCTTCTTTTCCTTTTGTCTTCAAAGCAAAACTGTTTAGTTCACCAAGAAAAAGGGTCCCACAAGGACACGTATGCACGCAGACACAGATCTTGCATACGTGAGATTTTTTAACGTGATCGTCACACGATATGAAACATCACGTATTCTTATATAAATAATGAATTATGTATGTTAAAAGCTAAAAATTTCTCTTTGTATACGTTCTGTGGAAAATGATTAACAAAATGTGCTTCAATATGTTAATTTTATTAATTTTTGATCATGGGATTGAATAAATGAAAAAACACGACAAAAATTAACTAAATTAAATAAAAATTTGTTTTATTATGATCACAATGAATACACCTCATTATTCGACAAAAACAATAACATAAAATGAATTATTCATCTAAATATTGAACGATGGCCATGCTGTAGCAGGCTTTATCTATAGGGTCTTAAAAGTCCCTATGGTCCCTTTCCCTAGCAAGGAAAGCTACATATACTCAAAATTATTTTTTCAAATTTCAATTTTAATCCTACTTGTATTGAAGCCATCCCACCAATTAAAAATTAAAAATAAAAAATCTCAAATACAATTTCACCTAACTGACATCTCACTCACCCTCCACCACTTTCATCGACGGCATCGTCGGTTCATGCTAGCCACTCCATTCCCTCCTCCTCCTTCTCTCTCGTTCTGCTGAACCATTAATAGCTTGTAGAATTTGCATTTTCAAACGTCGAAATTAAGGATGTCTACTTGATGGCTGGGGCAAAGGAAAACAATTAGAGAAATGATTCTTGTATAGAAGCATATGTTTGGGTACATAAAATATTCAAGACTACTTGTAACAATTGAACTATTGAGATCAATGAAATTCGTTAATAGCGGTGCATGTTTGGCTACTGACAAGGGAATAGGGTGGTGCATTGATGGATGTTGGGGGTGTTTTTAGGAAAATTAATTAAAAGAGTTTGAAAACTTTGAATTTTAACCAAAATGACAAAAATGTGTTGTAAGTGAATTGTACCATGAGTAATTTTTTAGAGTAAAAATGTCTTTAACATTAAAAATGAACAGTCCCAAGAATGTTTCGTTAAGACTGTTTTTTTTTAATCAAATTTAAACGAAGGTAAAAGAGAAAGTCTAACGAAAATTTTAAAAAGTGGCGTGTATTTATAACATTGTGTGGTGTCAATAAAATAACCATTACATAAATTACAAGGCCAACTAATGCTATGTATAAATTAAAGATAGAGAAAGGCCTTATGCACATGCAGTGTGTTGTAATGGTATAGTCACTTGTAATGTTTGTTGTAATATTACAAACACACCACCCTAGAATACTAAATCAACCTAAGAACGACTACACCGTCATCATGACATTATATATTAAACTGAAACATATAAAGAGAAATGTATACATGTTATTGTATTATTAACACATGTAACTATAACAACGTACTCGTGCTATGAAAGTCCTAGTAGTGACTATTCTTCTAGAATATCACTTTGCGTTAGTTGGATTATATGCTTGTTCTTTTGTTATTGTTTGAAGCCTAGATATGACCTGAACTATTAGCAACTCTTAAGGCATTTTACTATTTAGGCCCCAAATGTCAAACATGTGGAGTACCTACTTTACAATTTCGAACAAATATAAGCTTTTGGATGTCTTTTTCGACGAGAATCCGACATATATACAATAATTTACTATACATGTTATGAGATGAAGAAACACCTTATTTTATTGTGTTTAACGTTTAAAATGTTTATTTCGGCCCCTCCACTCATAAACAATTAAAGTCTGAGTTGGATTTTAACATTTTTTTATCTATATGGTACATATGCTATACCCGTACAACGTTCAATATCGAGCTGGTAATTAAGATGAACATAACCCGTTAATACGACTCAATTTACCCACAAAATTTAATTAACGGTTAAAACTTAATAGGTTGAGTTAATAATGAGTCACCGGTTAGCAATTCATTAGTAGGGATGGCAACGGTTCAGTTTGGAGATGAAAATGCTATATTCATCCCCATAATCACGAAAATTAACCATATCCATAACTGCAAATTAACCATCGAAGATTATCCATAACCATATCCACCGGGTAACGAATTTTCAATCGGTTATCGATTATATCCATCTTCGTCAAAAAAAAAAAAAAATTATATTCATCCAATTGACGCATTATAAATTTTAGTAGTTACTAATTCCATCATTAAATAGCAACATCTAATTACAAAAAAAAATAACAATATATTTGAACTTGTAACATTTGATAATTGATATATAAAATGATTCAATGAATTAATTTGGTTGAGTATAACAATAAGAGTATTGAATTGATGAGGTTGTTGGTATGCCCCATGCGTAATGTTTGATGCATAATAAAGATAGTATGGGTTTGATGCATGCGTGATGAACTAGTATAGGGAGGGTTCGATAAATTGAATAAAATTATATATATAATATTCGGGTCTGATTCGGGGACGGGTACGGATTGAAGACCCTATAACCATATCCAAAACCATAACCGAATAAAGTTCACGGTTTTTCCCCATATCCAAACCATACCTGAATTTTCATATCCAAATCCAATCCATTCGGACAGTTATCCACGGTTATATGGTTTAACGGTTAGAATTGTCATTTTTATCCATTAGTTAACATATGATATTGGGTGAATTCACAAAAACCCATAATCACCCATTAAAGAATTCAAAGGCAACATCTTTATATTAAAAAAAAAGGTTTTTATTGCAAATGGTCTCTGAAATTGATCCTAATTATGAAAATTGTCCTTAAAGTTGAAAATTAATCAATGTGATTCCTGAAAATAAATGTCGCAAATCAATGTGGTCATTTCGTCACAATTATGTTAAAAAATCTGTTAAATACTGACGTGACACATAATGGGCTCCATAAATCATTTTTTCTCACAAATGGCCCTTGAAATTGACCCGTGACATATAAATGGTCCTTGAAATTGACCATGACATCAAAATGGTCATTAAAATTGACCCGCGACATTAAATAGGCTTAATAATTTAATAGTTAATAAAAAAATTGTCAACCCAAAACCCAATCTTGCAATCATCTATGATCCCAATCCTCATTTCTATACCTCATTCGTTCTCTATTCTCTAAAAAAAATCTCAATACACCCATCTTTACATAGTTCAACACCTTTCACCGAATTGAACCTGGATCGAGATCACATTTGGTGATGGCTTGGCCCATTGGCAATGACTTCTGAGATATCACCGTTAACATTTAGGCCATCAACATCCTCACAATCTTAATCTTGGATAGCTTGTTAGACACTTCCCTGGTGGTCTGGTGATGCAAAGAACGAAGAGGTAAACCTTGAGATAATGAGGTTATAATTGAGGTGCGTCCATTTTTGGTTGAAAACCATTTCCACACGCCCTCTTAGGCATTGGTTAAGCCTTGTACATTTGAGAATTTATAGAATGGAACTCTTTTCGGAGTAATGCCCTACTATAAAAAAATTAAAATAAAATTTCATTGTGCAAAAAGGTATTTAGACAACTTTTTTAATTAACTATTAAATCCATATCAGCACATAACAAATTATTTTACAAAATTATGGCTAAATGATCATATTGATTTGCGACATCTATTTTTAAGGATTACATTGATTGATTTACAACTTCAGGGACAATATTGATGGTGTGAGTCAATTTCAGGAATCATCTTAATGGTGTGGGTCAATTTCAAGGACCATTTATAATAAAAACCCGAAAATCTTGTGGACCTATTTATGATAAAAACCTATAAATCTTGTAAGGCCTATTTATGTGCCACATCAGCATTTAACAGAATTTTTAATAGAAACTTGACGAAAGGATGACATTAATTTGCGACACCTATTTTCGAGAACTATATTGATTGATTTTTAATTTCATGAGTTATTTTGATAATGAGGATCAATTTCAGAAACTGTTTACGATAACAATCCTAAAAGATTTAATATTGAATTATAACCCGATTACATAGCCAACATGCTCCTTTTCGTCGATCCAAAATGCACCAAACGAACCAGAATCGAAACCCTCATTCACAATTATTATAAAAACATAAAAAATTGCTCTGATTTTGGGAAAACTTGGTACTAATCCAGTTCTAGTGTGAGAACGGAAAAAAAAAAAAAACGATCAGAATTAGATTTAGGTAATGAAAAATCGGGAACTTGAAACTCCATTGAAGCAGCGAGATCAGAAGAGTCGGTTCGCAAAAACCGGAGGTCGACTCGGGCGAGGATGCGAAGACCTTCATGGCGGAGGGTTTGGAGTCGGGCTGGAAAGCAAGAGGTTTCAGCAAGTTGGGGAGGAAGTGCGCGGCGCGGATTGCCGTCAGCGGGTCGTGGCCAACAACAGCGTCATTTTGGGGGAGGTTAAAAGGGTGAGGAGATTGGAGGTGGTGGAGTGTAGCAAGTGGGTTATGGCGTGTTTGGGTTGCTACTAGCTTTGGTCTGTTGTGGTTTTGTTGGTGACGCCATGAACGAGAGAGACGGAGCTTGTGTTAACGAGTGAAACTGTTAACCCCATCGAATCAGCTGAACCCAACTATTTGTCAGCTAGTTCAACAGACACACATGTTCTCACATTTGGATATAAAGTGAAGAAATTTCGTAGTGCTAGTATTTAATTTAGTATTTAGATGTTTGCATGCAAACATAATATCATAAAAGATTTATTAGCGAGTTTTAACGAAACGTTTTGGATACTGTTTATTTTTAACGAAAATAATATTTTATTCTATAAAATCACTCATGATACTATTTATTTACAATATTTTTTTATCATTTTAATTAAAACTTAAAGTTTTAAAATTCTTTTTATTAATTTTCTTTATTTATTACGAGCGATCAAACGGGACTGCGACTAAGAATAGATGTTTCATCTACTCCGGGCTCTGTACGGCACCTTGTGATCAGATCGATGCATAAATGGCTTTCTTTTAATGCGAGAGAGCCATCTAATTCAAATATTATATACGTGGTTTGAGACCTAGGGTGGGTTTCATCCTTTGCCTGGACCACCAAACAAAGAGAATACGACTTCTGCATGCATGATTAAGTAGAACTACTTAAGAGGTGGACCAATTTGTCGTCATTGTAGAGTATTGAGCCACTAACACAATACTATATGTAAAATATATCTAAACAACTATTTATTTTGTATTGATAATCTAAGGATGCTACGACAAATAGTAAACTCGTTCTATGCAAACTCGCATATGGTACATTTACCTATTCTCTCTCATCTAATTTCACATGCTGCCATGCATGTAGTATATTTAAGGAAGTTTTAACGAAAAGTCACGGGACTGTTCATTTAACGAAAAATCATATTTTTATACATAAAAAGTTAATCTTAGTACTATTCACTTTACCCTTTATTTTGTCCTTATTATTAAAACTCAAAATTTTCAAGCTCTTTTTATTAGTTTTCCTTATATTTAAATATCATTTTAGAAAAGAAATGTCCAAAGGCACACTAGCAGTCAAGACAGTAGTGATGTGCGTGTCTTGTCTTTGTGTCATCTAGCATCGGCACCGTTTGGTTTTCATGCCCAGTTCACTGAGAAATCAATCAATTAAGAGTTCCACAGGTAGCCGACTATGCAATAGTAGTTTTTTTAACTATCTGGAACCAATCTGCTGGCTCAAAACGATGTTGTTTTGACAAGGTCATTAAAAAAATGTTAAAAAACACTCTTCTTCTTTGCTAAGTACTCAGCCATGGACTCCACAACCAACTGCCCTGGTATGATTCCATGCGGCTTATAAAGAGTAAGTATTTGATGTATTGTTTGTATTTATATGATTTATTTAGAAAGAAGAAATATCAAAGTGAGCACTACATACATGTATGCACTGGCCCTTAAAAATTATGTGTCTCTCATTTTCCAATGATACATTTTTGAAATTTTCATGCTCCATTGCTAATACAGTTATCTGCATTATACAATTTTATTACAGAGAACTAAGTTAAAAATAATATTTTTAACTTCACATCTATTAGGTAAGTGGGTAATGCTACGTAGACCAATTTTTTAAAACTAAATTAGTAACACAAATTATGTGTCACCAATAATAAATAAATACGTTAATTTCTTTTATCAGCCAAAAAATATAATAAAAATTCCAACACTAGAAAACTTCGACCATCCCATCTCTCCAAACCTGAACCATCCCCAATTTCTATCTATTCACAACCCTCCACAACCACCTCCCCAACCACGCACAATAAAAATCCCAAAGATGTCAGTCGTCACTATCTCTCTCCCAACCTTTTTGATTCAAGACAAACCAAATGATTGGGGGAATTAACCTGGAATCACTCAACCAGGGCCAACAGAACTCACTCGTGTTACTAATCATGGTTT
This sequence comes from Pyrus x bretschneideri, assembly GCF_019419815.1. Taxonomy (NCBI): domain Eukaryota; kingdom Viridiplantae; phylum Streptophyta; class Magnoliopsida; order Rosales; family Rosaceae; genus Pyrus; species Pyrus x bretschneideri. The sequence continues at coordinate 11,920,648 of NW_025999787.1, read as the reverse complement.
GTTCACACGACCAAGCCAAATGCTTGATTTTAGAAGGAGGAAACACTTACTTCAAATGCACAAGACAAATATATTTTACTTCATTCCAGTCTTCCAAATGATTGTATTACATCATATTTAAAGGAAGCAGAAATCAATGAATTACAACTTCCTAAAAGACTCTCACCATATTCTAAATAGACTTAACAAATTTCTAAGTAATTAAAAGTGCACTGCCATTATTATTCCAATCCCAATGCATGTGAGCAATTTCCAAGGTTGTATGCTTGCTACCGCATCATTCTCCCTTTCTTGAAAAAATTCGTCCTCAAATTTCATTTGGTCTTCCTCGATCTTTCGGATGCCCAACAAATGTTTCCCATAGTAGATATTTTAGTAAGATAATCACAATTCATACAACATTGCAAAGAGCACAAAATTCATAATATATTTTCTGTTTCCATCATGTATAGACAGATCCCCTTGTGATGCATATAGGCTTCCAAACTTATTGCTTCTAGGAGACAGTAAATACTCATGAACAAGAAAAGAAAACTCCAATAATGAGCAAAAGGAAGTTCCTTATCCAAGAATTTTCTCTTAACCAATGCACGATCAATGAATTTATCCCAAATATAATCATGAAAGCAGAATGCAAGAAATTTTACATTCTTTATAAGCTGTCCATGCGACTCTTCAACCACATATTCATTGCCTTCGTAATGATTATAAACTGGAGCAGAATTTTATTCGGCAAAGTTATCAACTACATCATTGCTTTCTAAATGCTCCCTTTTGTGCCAAACTCCATGTTGGAACATAAAATGCATGTGAGCAATTTCCAATGTTGTATGCTTGCTACCACATCACTTTTCCTTTCGAGGCCACACAACAGCTCCTTTTTCCACGCAGTATTAATATGTCCAAATTCTGCCAAAACTATCAACCAGTCGAATCTAATTGGTCCAACCAGTAAGGGTATGATATATGTATAGAAACACAATTTTGATATTATAATGAATTATTCAAAAAAATATTTTCATGAACTCTGTTGGGTCTTTTTAATGTGGGTTGCTAGGGAGATATGGTTCTAGTTTCCGAACAGTTGTGGGGGAAGTGATGGCCAGAGTTGTCTATTACTAGACTATTTATGTTTCTTTTTTTTTTCACTGGGTGTACAAGACATTTGTTAGGCACATTCAAATTTTCAAGATAAAAAAGATAATTAAGTATAAAAAAGGAATAAATGAATCAAAATAAAATTCCCAGTTAGTAATCATCTTCACTTTTAAGAAAGAGACAAATCTATTATGCTTCCGTTTAGGATGAATAAGGCTTGTATATTTTTAAAACAGATGAAAGTAACGAATCAGAATAAAATGGAGAAGCTACATAGTGGAGTAAATTAACAGAAATTATTCGGCAGATTGCATTTCATATGTTACTGAAAATTACAATCTGATTCCTACAACACTATAAAACCAAGTGTAACAACAACCCCATCCCCATCTCACATAGAGAGGGAAGCACAGGACTTCAAATACTTGCCCTGACAGCGACATAACAAACACACTAAAACACACACACACACAACATACTGAAGAAACAGACAGTAAACCAACATAAGACAATGTCAACTAGTCCCTCTCCTTCCTAGAGTAAACAACGTCTTCTTCCTCATCGTCCTTTGCCATGCCAAACGTATTCTTGACAGCATCAGCAGTAGTCTGTGCCATGTTTTTCACTTTCTCTCCGGTCTGCTGGACGAACCCCTCCGACTTCTCCTTGCCAGCGTCCGTGGTGTCTTTGGCCTTTTGACCTACCTCCGAGGCCTTCTCCTCGGTCGCCTCCTTGCTCTGCCGTGCCTTTGCCTTCGTAACTTTTCCCTTCTCTTGGCCCTTGTCTCTAGTTGTTTGAGTTGCACCCTTTGCTCTCTCCTGGGCTGCCTGGGCTGTCTCGTGGGTCTTGTCCTTTACTTCTTGGGCCTTCTGCCCAATTGTGTCCATCATCTGATTTGTCTTTTCCTGGATGTAAAAAAAGAACGGAAGTGCATCAACATTATTCAAAATGTAATGATAACATGTCAATCTGTTTAGACGACAATGATATAAATTAGATTGAAATGACATATCCAACAATTTTACAACATAAACAACATAACCTAAAATGTGACAGTTTAACATTCCTACTCTTCCTAATTTAGTTTCTGCCACTGCCTACAAAACTTCAAATACTCAAATTCGATGTGCTAAAAGCTAAACCGAGAGTACCACTGTCAATATATGTCATCAAATGTAGCTAAACTCTCATGTCAATGTATACCTGAGCTTGGCCCTTGGCTTCACCAGCTCGGTAGGTCTGTCTGTGGGACGCCATTTTTTGCTTTCGACACTGAGCGATACGTAAATTCTTTGAGTTATAACTGTAAGATTGCTGTTCTTTCGAAGTTTGTGATGCTGACTGCTGAGAAAGATTAATGCATGCTATAAACCTTTTCAAGTGTGCAACGTGATTGACATGTGTCTTACATGCAGACAGTCGGCAAAACGTGCCTTGCTCTAAGGCAACCATTGACATCGCTGTAATACTAGTATCGATGACTCATAACTTAGCGCCTACACCATGTTGACACGTGCTGATTCCCATTCAAACAGTATACGATTGTTTACTCTGAAGTTATATATTGGCTGCACTCAATCCATTGGAGCAGGATATTGTGTACAATCAAAACATGTACAGTACAGTAGTATTGTATCCTTGTAATTATGTAGGATAGTGCTATTTACATACTTATTTTTATCTCTTAAATATTTGTTTTAAGTTCCAACCATTGTATCGTGTAAATTAAAGAAAATTAATGAACAAAAATTAACAAGAGTATGAGATGTAAAATGAGATGTATAAATAACACTATTCATTATATATTCCCATATTTGAACTATTGCTCTCAAATTACACAGTTGGTCTTCCAATTCCCATTCCCATTTCTTAAGTTTTAGGCAATTTGCCTTGGTCACATTTTTTGTAAAACTCACCATGATCATGTGGTTGATTAGCTTCTTTTAAATACGATTAAATGGGTGGACTACTATACATTAGAAATCAACCACTTTAATTTTTAGTAAGGGCACTTCTCCAACAACCATGCAGCTATAATATACAGCTTCGTTGCAATTTTTTTACTTTTTCGTCAACTAATTTGGTTTCTTATTGGAATTGTTAGTAATAATTTCTGCAACGAGAACAATGTCTTTCTTTTGGTATAAGCCACAGTAGATTGGTTATAAAGCAAACACCATGTGTAGAAGAAACCTGTTGCTTCTTTTTCTAATCTAAAAGCATATTTGTACGTTACAAATCATGATCAAAGTGATATGCATGTATTGTCAGGGCCACATCAGACTCCGCAATTCAACAAATTTGGGTTCATATTTATCTTATGTTTGATGACGTTTTGGTTTTCTACTTTTAGTTGTTTAATAAAGTAGCGAAGCCACCAACTCATGAACTTCCAAAACGCTAGTCCTCATTATCTTTATAGACACATATAATAGTGGCATTTATAAGATTAAAATAGAAACCAATTCTAATTATTTTCAAGAAAAATTAATGTGATATAGTCACACTATAACATGGTATTACTAATTTAGATGTTACAATATGAAATGACTATATAATTGATATTTCAAGTTTGTAATGTAACATTAATAAATAAATACATGCATTTTATAAAAAGTGAGATTAGTAATACTAAGTAACGGTGTAAATGTCACTGAACAATCTATGCGAAAAAAAGGGGAAAGAGGAAAGAAGCAAGGCCCTTTGAAACTTGAAAGTCCGGTGCAGCCAAGTCGATGCCACTGGCTAATTTTATTATATAATTACGTATAATTAAGCATGTGTGGTCAACTAACAACCTCTCAGTTGATTGGCCTAAAAAAAGTCAAGAATTAGGAGGCGGATTCATGGCTGCTGCTTTCTTGCTGTTTCTCCTCTTATATATAGCAGATAATTGAGCAAATTGTATTCATTGCAATCCTTCTCTCAAACTTTTCTGCAACTACTTGACTTAGAAAGGAAATTAAAAGGAAAACAATGGATGTTGAGATCACTTCCTTGGCGTTGGTAAATAATACATTGATGAAGGTTGCTATGTTTGTGGTAGTTCAAGCTTTGGTTTATCTGATCCTTTCAAGTTCATCCAGCCTCTTCTCCAGGAACAAATTGAGGTCACTCAACAGCTTTCGGCCCATTCGTTCTGCTAGCATTAACCGGATTCTGGCTGTCATCTCCGACTTGCCAACCGGCAGTACTGCTAATGATCAGCCATCACCACGTACATGATCCCAGCAGGAAAAATCTTCTATTTATAGATGATTCATGTCCTATATATCATTAATTCTTTTAGAAGCATATATATATATATATATATATGTTGTACAATATATTGATGACAATATTCAGTTCATTCTTTAATGTTACACATAAACTGCTGTAATAGTCCACATGTAACTCTGTAATATATGGTCTTCTTTTGTTGTGTAATTTCTTTTGAAGTATTGTTGTATATATGTTCCTGTGATCTGGGGGACCTAATTCGTAAGTCCGAAAAATCAACTAGGGTTTTCGATAGAGAAGTTCAAATTTTTTTTCTTGTACCCTGCGTTAATTAGTCTCTAAAACACATATCCATATATGTGAGTGTATATGAACACCCTATTTTAAAGGAATTCCTGCCAAGATGATGAATCCTGCTATATGTGCTTCAACATAAGCTTCGGGTAACCAAATATGGACTGATACCACACATAGGAGACCCTGAAAAGAACAAATTATTGACGAATGCTTGAAAAGAGGGCAAAGAGTGAGCAGTGATTTCAAAGCCAAAATCTTGGTTGCGATCTAATTTGACTTAATAGATTAATTAAAGTAGCTCTCTTCATTCCATTTTGTTTATCCATCAGTACACAAATGAAATGACAGCTGACTAAAGTTTTCCATCAATTCCGGTTACTTTAAAAGTGCACAAAAACCCTATCATTTTTTTCAGAAGGAAAAGAAATGGTAATAGGAGGAGAAATAATCATACTTCATTCTATTTATGCGTCTAAACCACTTTAAAATTAGAGACATGCACCACCGTATCATAGGCAAAGATTGAAATACAAGCCCAAAGGCCATGAAAGAGTATAAGTTTGTGGTGTTTAGGCAATTGGTGGCTCCCTTGCTTAATGCTTTGGTCACCGTAAAATCTCACTTGCTTAGAACAACACCAAAACACTATAACAACTCACAATTTGAGTCATTTTTTTTTTTATATACTTACATTAATGGGGTGAAGGAACAAATTGATTGCGAACTCGCTATTTTTGAGATATTAAATGTGAATATCACTAAACTGTAATCATATAGTTCCAAATAACAATTATTTAAGCTAGTTGAGATGCCATTCACACACATATATATATATATATATATTACATAGTTCAACAAAATTGGAATGATGAAAAAGTGCAAGACTGGCATAATTAAAAAAGGCCATTTGGGCAATTTATTCCTAGAGATGCTAGAGATGGAGATGAAATCATGAAATAACCAGAACGCTCTGAAAACCACAAGCAAACCACCATATGCAATAAGTTCGACGCTAAATAGAAAAAGGAAGATTAGAACTTTTGTCATCGATGCGGGGACAAATGTTTTGCCATTGAAATTAGAAAGGCAATTTCAATTAGTTTGAATTCATGAAAACATCATTCATTCATATATTAAGAAACACTGACTTCGATACATCCCAACCATTCACAAACCCCATTCTTCTTCGGACACCACTTATTCTGTGGTATTTCATTTTAGTCTCAGATAAAAACACCACAGAGGTTTATGTCTTCTAATGAGCCCATGTAAGGCTCGAACTACCGTGTCCAACCCTAGACCACGACAGTCCCAGATCAAGTGTATCATGGTTGACTTGCGGCTGTTTTAGGCCAGCCGCCACCTGCCACCATCATTATGTGCTAATCTCTGTCTCCTTTTAGTTGTCTCATTTTCGACAATATCCTCAAGCTGAGGCCATATATTTTCTACCTGCACCGGTACCTCCTAGCAAATTTTCCTCCCCAATTACACCAATGTCACTAACCTGAGCAACTGTCGACCCCCGAGGCTCAGCATCCTGGGTTCTACTATCTCCCCTCACCACTCTCCCCCTTGTGTCAATTGTCTCCTTATCTTTTTAAGTGGCCGTTGGGCTCTACTGCTAGGGGTGGGTTCAAAAAACCGAAAACCGAAAACCAAACCGAACCGAGGCCGAAAAAAACCGAATCGAAAAAAAAATCATATATAAATACTAAAAAATACATGTTGCCGTCAGGGTTTGAACCCTTTCCCTACGGGTTGGGTTGGTTGTTGCAAGCCAACTTGACTGTAGGCTTTGTGTTGTTATAATTGTACCAGTAATTTATTTATAGGTTTCTTATGTTTAATGCTTTATAAAATTTCTTAACTTTACAAACCCTAGCTGTCTCACTCCCATTTCATTTCAGATCTCAAACACCTCTTTGTTCCGTCCGCTGCTTCCTCTCTTTCTCTCTCTTTCTCTCCCTCCCTCTCCCTCCCCTTCCTCTCTTCCTCCAAATCACTCTCTCTCTCCAGTCTTCTCCTGTCCTCCTCGCGGATTCCTTCTTCCAAACCATGATTTTCCCTCGCCCTTTTCTAGATCCGACAAAAAGAGGAATTGAAAGAGCTTGCGACGATCATGGCTATATCGCTGCAACAAAGGTTGTGGTTTTATTTATTTGCTAGTTCATAGGTTTTTAATTGTATGGTTACCCATTTGAAATTTATGTAATTTAAGGTGAAAAAGTTTGTATTTTTCTCTAAATATGTTTTGGAATTTTCCAGATCTATTGTGGACTTGACTATGAATTTGAATGTGGGCACTGGGCACGCGTTATTGAAGTCCGATTATCGTATTTAGAAGAACCCAATTGCTTTTTTTTTTTTCGATTTGCATCGATCAGTTAATTTGTTGAGTTATTTCATGATTTTGTAAATTTTAAAGTTTTTGAATTTTGAATCCTGGCGATGTACATTTCCTTGAAGAATATATGTTTATGTATTTGCTTAACTTTTGAAAATTTGAATTCGTTCTGCTTGATCACAAGTAGTTGAATTACTTGAATATATTCAGGATTTTGAGGCTCTCAATTCTCTGATATATGAGAACTGGGAGGTTGATAGGTAGGTTTCTTCCATTTACATCATTTAAAAATAAAAATAAAAATAAAAAACCGAAAAAAACCGAAACCGAACTGGAAAAAACCGAAACTGAAAAAAACCGAACAAAAAAAAAACCGAAAAAAAAATGAACCGAACCAAACTGAACCGAAATTTCGGTTTGGTTTCGGTTTTGGCAAAAAACCGAACCATTTTGAACCGAACCCACCCCTATCTGTTGCTGCTTCCTTCGTTTGCGCTTCTCTTCAATCCCATCCTATTGAACAAGTCCACTCCTTCCACCTGTTCCCTTGGAATACTAGTTGTTTGCTGCGTCCCTGTCAAATATGGGCTTACCATCGGATCTGTATGAACTTGCTGCCTCCCACCGTTTATCCTTCCCGAGGGCTAGGCCAAAGGGCTCGTGAGCCCCACAGAATCTGAAAGGGCCAAAGGGCTGGTCCCTTCCAGCCAGCCAGCCCTGGGCTAGGCATAATTTTGCTTAAAACTGTCGGATATAACCTACAAGAATAATTTTATTTATCGCAATAGTGTCAGTTATAACTGACATGAATAATTTTGATTAATTGCAATCGTGTCGGTTATAACCAACATGAATAATATGAAAATTTTGAATACAACGACTAGCTGAGTCAGTTAGCCGTTGTATTCAATTTTTTTTAAAAGCTTTTTTTTTCTATAACGTCCTATAACTTCTATTTTTACAAAATTTGTTTCATATTTTTTTTTTAAATTCTATTTTTTTTTCCTATAACTTCTATTTTACAAAATTTGGTTCATATTTTTTGTTTAAATTCTACTTTTTTTTCCCTATAACTTCTATTTTACAAAATTTGGTTCAAATCCAATGGCTAACTGACATCACTTAGTCGTTGGATTTGAATTGAAGTTGTAGTTTTTAAATAATAAATTAGTTTGGCCCTTTGGCCCTTGATTGGAGATGGAGGTAAATATAGCTATGTACTGTTCATTAAAATATTAATATCTTGGAGAACCAGAAGATTAAAACAAACCTTTTGCCCAGCCCTCGGTTAGAGATGGTCTTAATGATTGCTACTACGATCCATCTTCCACCCAAAACAACTAAATTATAACATAAAAGAGCAAACACAGCAAGCACATCGGTCGGCCGGTGGCGGCTCTTGTTACAAGAACGTGGCATGAAAATGGTCCAATTTCAATTATATTAAGCTAAAAATATCTTCTTGTGACACTTCTTAAACATTGATTTAAATGATGTATGTTATTGATGAGAAAATTGACTTTGTATGAGTTTATAAGTAAGTTGAATAACTTTTTATATTACTAATTAATTTTATGTTAGAACTTTAATTTTCTTCATAGTATCAGAGAAGATTGTTCCATGTAGGAAACTCAACGACTACATATGCTCTACAACACCTCATTTGTATTGTTTACGTGTTAGGATTAAAAATTCGCTATACGTGAGAGGATTTGTTAATACTAAATCATACATTGATGAGAGAAGAAACATTATATAAATTTATAAGTAAGTTAAGTTACTTCGCACATTGTCAATTAATTTTTTTATAGAACATCGACATCAACTTTCTTATTGTGTGCTGTTTTCTTATCTTCGTAAGTTATGATCCAGAACAGACTACGATGATATATAGAAATCAATAGCCTTCAATCCTAGCTGCCAACTGGTCCTCCAGGATTGGCTTAGGAAACCCAACGTGGAGACATATAATTGTATATATTATATCTTTACATATATAGCAACTATTAGCACAAAGAAACGTGTATAAAAGTTCAAAATTTTACATTGTTCAATCACCTCTTGACTTCTTCAAATGTTGCTGTCGATCGCCTGCCGGTATCGTGACATCAGAGGCAGACATGGAATACGACAACTTTACAGGGATGCGTTTTATGTGGTATCCAATGACAAAGATTTTCATTACTTACAATGTGAAAGGAACTTCTTGGTGATCATTAAATGATGACAAGAAATGGTTTATTAAAAAAATATAAAGGAGTCAAATGATTTTGTTTATGATAATAATAATCACTCAAGCCTAAGAGAAATTGGAAGTCATGCATTAATTACTTTATTAAATTATACCAATGCATGTCATATTATTATGTTAAAAGTTTATTTGGAAGAGTTGTAGTTTTATTGAAATGTTTTTAAAAGTAATTATTAACAAAAATACAAGTGAGTCTTGAAAAAACAATTAAAATGTTTCCAGGAAGAACTTCAAAGTGTTTATGGAACATAAAAATATTTTTCTAAAAATTCTTTTAGTCATTATAAAAACACTTCTAAACGAGTCATAAATTATCTAAATGGACCAGTGATCCTTGTTAACCTAAAAATAAAAACCTTTTTGTGTATACTCACCGTATTTCGTTATACCATATACAAGCATAGACATAATGAATATCTAATAGCTTAATGGCGGAAGTATTAAATTTTTTTAAGTAGAGTTGTACTTGCAACAGCCTTTTAAAAACTTAGACTAACAACTATAAGTCATTTGTAAAAATGACTATCAATTAATAATACTTACATTAACAATTGACAATCATTCACGCATTAGGAAACATTGTCCTAACATTTATCTTCTATCAAATTTGCTCTTAAAGTCACGTTGGTTGCATTAAATTTAAGAGAAATAACAAAAATGGAAGACCAAAATCAAACATTGGATTCGGGAATTCAAGGACCACATGGTCTTCTATTCAGGCATTCATAATTCCACAAGCTCAAGTTCACATGAATTCCACAACCCATGAAACCACCGAGGACTCTCTCCTTCATAGGAGCCATCACCTGTCCCACCTTGGATCCAGCAACTTGGTCCTAGTTTGGCACTGAGATGATTCTGAAAAAGTGGTTATCAAAAAAAGCTATGAGCTTTTTTATGTTTGGTAAACATTCAGTTTCTACTTTTTTTTTTTCACAATTTTGGGTGACAAAAGCAAAAAACACAAAGCTGCAAAACCAACTTTGAAAAACCAGTTTTTTATTTCATATCTGTTTTACATAAAAGTTTATCAAACACTATAATACTGTTTTTTTTTTTTCAAAAGCACTTTTACAAAAAAGTTTACTAAACACTCTACTGCTTTCTTTCACAACTACTTATTCTTATAGCACATCAAAATCAATTTTTTTTTTAAAACACAACAATACTAAACCAACTCTCAGTGACGTTGACTCAGCTTCCTCGGCTTTCTAGAACCACAACCACGACCACATCTCCCATGCACCCCCTCTGTTCGAAATCCACTTTTTTCAACTTTTAACGGCCCGATTGTCAGGAGACTGGGGTTTCGTTTGAAATATTCAAAACGTTGCGTGCGGGAAATGTCACCTTAATGCCACACTGAGCCCGAGCCACCATTAAGGGCAACAACAGAAAGAAATGAACGAAGAACTTAGTACCGAATCCATTACAATAAGGTGGTTTAAAAAATAATGCAGTATTATGTGTCTTAATTTACTTTTATACCAATGCATTATTGGCCCGGAAAATTTATAGTAACGTTTTTACAGAATGACATTGGTTGCTAAGTTTCAATAAAAATTGGAACTTTAGGAATATTCAGACATCTGTAAATGAAAAAGTAACATGATTTTTGTGTGTCTTATAGTCCATTGGTGGCAATTTAACTCTATTTTTTTTATTAAAAGTTTATAACGAGAGTCGACAATAGAGACATATCGTGATATATACAAGTGAAACTGGTTACATAAAAAAAAAAACCAACTTTGATTTGATATAGAAACTAAACCGCAGTATATAAACATTTAGGACATACTTACTTAATACGAATGAGTATACGAGTTACTTCTCATGTTTACTATCTGTTTTGTTTATGACGTAATTATTTACACAACCTGTTTTACCTTTACACACTCTTATTAATTTTTATCGATTAATTTATTTTAATTCATTCAATGTGATCGCTGAGAAGTAAAAGGGAATGTGTAAGGTATAACACCACTATTAGTTTAAAGAATTTTAACGAAAAACCATATTTTTACACTAAAAAGTCAATTATGATACTATTTACTTTACTATTTATTTTGTGCTTATCGTTAAAACTTAAAGTTTTCAAACCATTTTCATTAATTTTGTTTTAGTTTAATGAAAAGTTTACACCTGTGTTGATTTCCTATTTATCAATCAATTAATCAATTATTGTATGGAAATACTATAAATATTGTCCGAAAGTGTGCTTAGGTGTCGGACGCAGACACAGAGAAAGGTCGCACGCTCACAACAAGTGCTCGGCGGAAGGAAAGGGAAGGCAAATCCATAAATGAAAACCCATCTTCTTTGAGAGAGAGAGACGAGAGAGAGTTTGACTCTTGAAACTTGAAAGTTGGAAACTTTGTCATGCCCATATCAATCTAAAGACACGCCAAATCCGGGCCAGCTTTCACGGATTCTCCTCCACCTCAACACCTCCTTCTTCGGCTTGTCTTTCTTTACGCATTTGGACTCAAAATCTCATCTGGGGATTCGGCAGTTTTCTTTTCCAAGCCATTGGGGTATTGCAGCTCTTGGTAAGGTTTTTTCCCATTAATTTTTGTGTTTTTAATTTAAATTTGGTAGTTTTTAGTTGGGAGAGTGCAATTTTGGTTGATTTGTTGAATTGGGTTTTGGAGTAATGCAATTTGTACTGTTAAATTTCCATTTCCTGGAAGCGCTTTTGTAAAAATGAACTGAAGAATGTCATGAAATTTGAAAAGTAGCAAAGCAGCTTCTGAGTTTTTCCACTTTTTGTTGCATCTTACCTGGAAATAATCACTACCAATCTTGTTTTCTTCCCCTTTTCAATCATTTATTTTTGCAGGGATCATCACTGTGCATATTAGTTTTTAGGGATTCTCAAAAGCATATGGAAGTTGTTTGATCTGATAATTTTACCTTTTTGATAAATCATGTGAAGCACAAGACTTGTATATGCTTTTTTATGCTTCATGCTGGCAAAACAAGGCAACTACTTTTACAGTATACTCTTTGTGCAAATTTTCTTACTTTCCAAGCGGCACAAGGGGTTTGTTCTTCCGGTTTTCTTCACACGCAATTTAGGCATTTTTTACTTCTTTTGATAGGTTTTGTTTCTCAAGTAAACTACTTCTTCTCCAATTACTTCTGTTAATAGTTTTGATAGGTTTTGTTGTGAATAGGAAATACCATTGTAACGGCAACTGCTATGGAATCATTGCTTATAACTTCCGTTCGAGAAAGATCTCGTTGACCATGCTAAATTTGGAACCGCCTTGTATTATCTGTCATCATCTCTTAGAGAATTGAAGATACTTGGTGTATGTTTAGGTGTGGAGTTGTAATGAATCAAGAGGTGTTCTACTCAACAAGGAATTGGATCTCATTGTTTCATTTGCCAGTTTAAAAGATGGGATTTTGGGCTTTAAACAATTCACAAATCTGTTCTGAAGTTTTCTAAGTAGGATATCTTATCGCTTTCTCACCCGAAACCCTACCTCAAACTCTTCCGAATGCGTGAGAGTTTATGTTTTTTCACTTGCCTAAAGTTTAATTCAATGGTATTATATGGCTTTCTTGAAACTGTAGATTGGCATCTTTATTTCATGCCTTTTTTCTGACAAATACCTTGCTTTCCATTACATCAACTGCATGCATTTCGTTAAAAGAAAAGTTACGCAGAACACTAAACTTTTTAATGGGGGATGACAGGGTATTTTAATTGATACTTGTGGAATGTGACACAATTGGGGAGAAAGACTGATATTGATCCCAATCTGAGAGTACCGGCATTGACGTTTGAGGAAGAAACATGTCTCCTGGAGGTCGCTTCTTTGAGGATGTGGCCGAGTCTCGTGTGGCATTTGCAGATTCTGATGTTGTAACTTCCACTGCTGATCTAAGGGCTTCTCCTTTCAGAAAAGTGGCCCCTGGTTTGATTGGAAATCCTGGAATGCCACCAAATAGTAATGTGCACGACCTACTCGAGTGTCCTGTTTGCATGAATTTAATGTGTCCTCCAATTCACCAGGTATGTTTTAGTATTTGTTTAAATTTGAATGATCATGAGGATTCACTTCTTTTTTGTTAATATCAATACGTATTTTCGTTTTGGTAGAAAGTGAAGAGAAGTCGTGAAATTGATGCTAATAGGGTTTGGAGCATCTGGTATTACTATAAAGTTACACACTAGAAATTTAAAATTCATTGTGCCGCCACAACTATTACAACTCAGAAAATATTCACAAAGTTGTTATAATCTTAAAAACTTGATCTCCAAAATTGGATTTCTTAAGAAATGCTTACTCATCAAATATGAAGGATCAATTGAGAAATACCTTCACACAGCATCTAGCATGATGATTATATGCACACCATCCTATTTTGTACATCATTTTCAGATTGGATTGCATGCATACAGGTCTAATATACATATTCTAAGTTGTAATTTTATTGAAATGAGAACTTATTGAAGCTTATATTGTAGTGTCCAAATGGCCATACTCTCTGCTCAAGCTGTAAGGTTAGAGTGCACAACTGTTGCCCCACTTGCCGGAATGAACTAGGAAATATAAGGTGCTTGGCACTGGAGAAAGTAGCAGAGTCGCTGGATCTTCCTTGTAGACACCAAATTTATGGTTGCCATGATATATTCCCATACTACAGCAAGCTAAAGCATGAGAAAACCTGTAAATATCGCCCGTACTGCTGCCCTTATGCTGGAGCTGAATGTTCTGTCACTGGAGATATCCAATTCCTTATGATGCATCTTAAAAATGAACACAAGGTCGACATGCATGACGGGAGTACTTTCAACCATAGATATGTCAAATCCAATCCCCAAGAAGTTGAAAATGCTACATGGATGTTGACAGTATGTTTCTCCCTCTCTCCCTCCTCTCTCTCTCTCTCTCTCTCTCTCTCTCTCTCTCTCTCTCTATATATATATATATATATAGATATCCTACACAGTACAGACGCACACGAATTGCATTTCTATACCCTCATCTTTTAAGCACTACTTAAACTCTCGACACAGTTTCTGTGTTTGGTTATCTGTCAAAGTGCTTTCATTGATTGCAGTGCGGGAAAGTCATGGGACCAATCTCGGGACCATCAAAAGACCTACTGAGATAGCTTAATTTGTAGTTCCCCGCTTTCTTAATCCCTAATTGCTGACTTTCGTGTTTTTCTCTCTACGACTTCTCCGTTTCACTTCTTTAAGTCTGAGTAGAAATATGGGTATAAACTTTTGCAGTCTTGGAAATATCTTTGAAATGGCTGCCTAATCTATAGTCAAATTTCATTCCCTTTCGCCCTTATCGGCAAACTTTGATCCTATTTGTTTGATTGTTTCCCTTTCCTCAGTAACCAGTTATGCATCCTGTTCATATATACACTAGTAGGCAACAATCTCTTTTCAGTTTTACATGAACGTCATCCGGTTCTTTTGTGAAAGTATATATCTTGAAGTTTTTAAGACATCTTTCCGTATTAAAAAAAAAAAAAAAATTAAAAATCTCTTTTATGTACTGGTTTAGCATTGAACAGTACACACAAAATCGTTCATCTCATATTTGGTTCCGTTCAACCTCCACGAATGTATTCAAACCCCTCTGTGATTTTGAATGTAGTGCAGATTTTCAACTGTTTTGGCCGTCAGTTTTGCCTGCATTTTGAGGCTTTTCACATTGGAACTGCACCTGTTTACATGGCCTTCCTAAGGTTTATGGGTGACGATGATGAGGCGAAGCAATTCACTTATAGTCTTGAAGTTAGTGGCAGTGGCAGAAAGCTTACATGGCAAGGAATTCCCCGGAGTATCCGAGATAGCCACCGAAAAGTCCGTGACAGTCAAGACGGATTAATCATTCAGAGGAACCTAGCACTCTTCTTCTCGGGTGGTAATAGGCAGGAGCTGAAGCTGAAAGTCGCCGGACGTATATGGAAAGAACACTGAGATATAAAAACTGGAAAACTTGTTCAAAGATATTGTAACCTTGTTACTGTGAAAAATAAAAGGTTGGTAGGAATTGAGGGAGCTCTATGTGAAAGGCTGGATATGTATGTCGCTTGATCAAATTAATTTAAGATCTCATTTGTTGAGTCTTGATATGAATCTCCGTTTTGCAAGCGGCGAGTATAATGCAATAGACTTGTAGCGCAAGTTGTTAAGAGAATTTACCGTTGAACTCTACATTCTGTGTTCGATTCCTCCGTTCTCGTATTGCTCCTTACACCAGAATCTAGAAAGTTCCTTTGATCAAGTAACAAAAAAGGCAGGGATTTCATTCAGATAAGTTTTAATCGAGTCATGGTCTAAAGTATATTTCCGTATTCAATGCATGCAGATAAGTCTTGATGAACGGGGAAAAAGATAAGTCCTGATTAACGTGGAAAAAGAAACTTTACTTGAGTCACGGTCCAAGTATATTTCCATATCACTACCTCATCGGCCATCGCAGTATAGTGTCCACGATTATCAACTATTAATGTATTTTAAAGATTTATCGGTAAAAATTATCATTTTAAACATAATATACATTTTGATTTAGTAGTTAGAAGATTCATTTTGACCTCCCAACTGCACGCCCAAAATACCACACTAATATATTTTGGTTGCCCATCCCTGTATACACAAACTCTAACACAAGAATTTCTCCATGCCTAGCTCCTCCCCACAAAGAACAACAACGAAAGAAGTCTTAGTATAATCCTAGAGCGCTACCGCATTAATTTTTTTGTTAGTTCCAAGTATTGATCTATGTCTTTTCTTAAAATCTTTTTTCAAGTCTTAATGTCTTTCTCTCCCCCTCTTGGTATAAGCCTCTATCTGTTAACAATATTTTTTAACCGGAGCTCTGTAGTAGGTATTTGGATTATATGTTCAAATCAGCTAAACTGATTTTCTCTTATTTTATCTTTAACTGCGACTACTGGTACTTTACCTCGTTCTTAGTCTTGTCATTTCACACATCCACCAAAATACTCTCATCTGCTATACTCATTTTCTGCATGTGAACCTAGCCCCTCCCCATTAAAGAAAAATATGTACGACAAACTAGAAGTACTAAGAAAATCTTACCTTCTAGTTAGAAGCTTTGATTTCTCAACCGGGTGGTTTGATGAAATACCAAAGCCCAAAATTCGCAAGTGGCCTTTGCTACAGTAGTGGCAGAAGAATGTTGAGCTTTTAAATAACTATGTAGGTTCAAATTGCATCAGTAAGTAATTTAATATCTAATTTAACAAATCTCCTTTTTGAAAGAAAAAAAAAATAATCTTACACAAAACTCGGTGGTGACCTCCTGCGCTTAAACCCTAAACCTTACTACTTCTCTCTCTTCTCTCTCTCCTCTCTCTCTCTCTCCCCTCCGTCCCAAAATCAAAGAAAGAAATGCTACTGATAGCTCGAACTCACTCTCTCTCTAAGCTCAAACCCCTCCTTTCCCTCTCTTTCCTCACCCAATCCTTCCCATCCCAAGCCCCACTTCCAAATTTCACTTCAATCCCAAAACCCCATTTCCCAATTCCCACAAATTCTCAACCTTTACCATTCTCCGCCATTCGCTTCAACCCATTTTCTTCGTCCCAATCTTTGCCCTTGAACCGCGAAGGAAATTACGATGATACCACCGCCGCAGCTCGCCATGTCTGCTGTGGGTGTGGAGTTCACATGCAGGATTCCGACCCCAAACACCCGGGATTCTTCCTCAAGCCCTCGAAGAAGGATCCGAGGACGTATCGATTGGGGACCCATCTCGAGCACGTTGGGCAAGTGCCGGATTTCAACGATTCCCTCAAAAGGGGTATGATAATCGAACCCGAAAACTTGAGCTCTGAGGCCGATTTGGTGGGAGTCAAGGCCGAAAAGCCTGTGGTCTGCGCACGGTGTCACTCTCTGAGGCATTACGGGAAGGTGAAGGATCCGACGGTGGAGAACTTGCTACCGGATTTCGATTTTGATCATACCGTTGGGAGGAAGTTGGCTTTGACGTCTGGGACCCGATCGGTTGTGCTAATGGTGGTGGATGCTGCAGACTTCGATGGGTCGTTTCCGAAAAAGGTTGCGAAGTTGGTTTCGGATACAATCGAGGAGCATTCCACAGCTTGGAAACAGGGAAAGTCAGGGAATGTGCCGAGAGTGGTGCTTGTGGTGACAAAGATTGATCTTTTGCCAAGTTCGTTGTCGCCCACGAGGTTAGAGCATTGGGTTAGGACTAGAGCAAGGGAGGGCGGAGCAAGTAAGATAACGAGTGTACATTTGGTGAGTTCTGTGAGGGATTGGGGGTTGAAGAATCTTGTTGATGACGTTGCTAGCTTGGCAGGACCAAGAGGGAATGTGTGGGCAATAGGGGCGCAGAATGCCGGGAAGAGTACGCTGATAAACGCAATAGGGAAGCATGTTGGAGGGAAGATTACACATCTGACAGAAGCGCCTGTGCCCGGAACAACATTGGGAATTGTTAGAGTGGAAGGTGTTCTTCCTGGTCATACCAAGTTGTTTGATACTCCCGGGCTTTTGAATCCTCATCAGATTACAACTAGGTTGACGAGAGAGGAACAGAGTCTTGTAAACATTAGCAAGGAATTGAAGCCAAGGACATACAGAATCAAGGTAAGCTTACTTGAGCATCAAGTACCTTACAGTGTTTTTTTGTGTATTTGGTTATTAGAAACCTTTGAATAAACTGTGCTGTAGTACTCATTGCAAACTCGCAGTAATGTGTTTATCCCAGTGCAAATAATTCAATAACACAAACCATGTTTATAGATTGAATCTAAAAGCTCAAGTTTTGTTCGTATTGCTAAGCACCCATCGCTTCAATTGTTTAAGTATGATGCCTTTGTCTGTTTTGCTGGTCGAGGAAAACTTGAGAGGTGTCTTCAATTGTTTAAATATTGGATGTCCATTTACCACTGACTAGTACTTAACTTTTGCTTCTGCGTTTTTTTTTTTTTTTTTTTGGTGTGTGTAAAGCTCTGCTTTGCTACTTTTTGGATTCTGTTAAAATGCATAGTTCATTGTCGATCTCAGAATATCGTTGTTGCAAATTTAGATTCCATGTGATTACTTAATATTTTTTCCATTTATTATAGCTCATTTTTCTTGTCCTTTGGTTGTTACAGGATGGCTATTCAGTTCATATTGCTGGGCTTATGAGGCTGGATATAGAAGAATCATCAGTAGATTCTGTTTATGTTACGGCATGGGCATCTCCTTATCTTCCGCTACACATGGGAAAAACTGAAAATGCCTGCACAATGGTAGAGGAACATTTTGGTCGTCAATTACAGGTATTAGCACTAGGTGACGAGTGATAATTCTACAATTCTTGGTTTCTAGTCTGGTAGTCATTAGTCTTACTGATTTTCAACATGTTACCTGTTGGAGAGATTTGAATTCACATATACCAATAAGGCAACGCATATATATGCATATATATATGTGTGTGTGTGTGTGTGTATATATGTATATGTAATACCAGTCTGTTTGCTGATTCTTTTTAATTTCTAAATTCAGGGTATAAGTTTTCTGTTTTCCTGAATAATATAAATTTGTTGAGAATCAAGAGATTTGTGTAGGCTTCGGGCTTCCTAATGTCATTAAATCTTGCACCTAGTTATGATGCTTGAAATTCCATATTTAGATACGAGGCTGTGATAAAAGATGAGGTGTGCTCTCCATACACCCCTTTTTACTTCTCACACACCCTTCTAATTTTTGGCTGTCGAATCAGATGAATTGAAGAAGATCAAATGACAGAAATTAACAAGGGGTGTGTGAGAAGTAAAAAGGGGTGTGTGGATAGCACACCCCTAAAGATATGCTTATCATTAAATCTTTGAGGGGAACACATGATATGGTTGTATATATATATGTAGGTGTAGTTCTGATGCCAAAATGAACTTCCCATTGTTTCAGCCACCAATTGGAGAGAATAGAGTCAAGGAGCTTGGGCAGTGGGTGAGAAAGGAATTTCGAATCAGTGGAAACAGTTGGGATTCAAGTTCAGTAGATATTGCTGCTGCAGGTCTTGGTTGGTTTGCTGTTGGACTTAAAGGAGAGGCAGTTGTGAGTGTTTGGACGTACGATGGTATTGACGTTGTTCTTCGCAATGCATTGCTTCCTCATAGATCATACACTTTTGAAGTTGCTGGGTTTACCGTCTCTAAGATCGTTTCCAAGGCTGACCAAGCTTCAAATAAGCCACAACACAAAAGTGAGAAGAAGAGGAAACAAAGCGACCAGAAGGAATCTGTTGCGTGCTGATTCGGTACTTAATTCCTAACTTACCACCCGAAGCAGGCTCAACTTATTTTGACGACTGGAAGTGTTAGCAAGTAAGAGAGAAAGTTCTTATGAAAATGGAAAACCGGAGTTGTGACAATTTACAGTTGATATGCTACCGGTGAGGACAATTTACAGTTGATATGCTACCGGAGTTGTGACAATCTTCTTGAGCCACCGACGAAACTGTTGATTCTTTCTCCGACCATGGAAGGGGTGGATGTTCCACATTGGGATGATCTTTATGCGGTATTGATATTTAAGAATGACAACTCAAGGCGGCGTTTCTTCTTAAGTTAAAACAAGCACAACTTTTGCACAACTCAACACGAATATGTTCGGTTAGCTGACTTTGCATATTGACCTTATTTGCAGCGGATAATGTGCATAACTAAGGTTTAGCCTCAGTAGATAATGTTTTTACTGGGTTTTAGGATCAGTCGCTCGCACATTTGTGGGTTGATGTGTACAGTTGATGCTTCTTCCTAACACATCAACGACGCACAATCAATCATCACAATGCATAAACGTTTCATAGTCGCACAAATTGAACTTTCGTGAGGCGAATTTGTGAAACTACCGAGATTAAATAACTTTCGCCTCAAAACAAAGCTCCTGCCGTGTTCACCTTCGCCTCAAAAGGAAATGAAATTAGCAGACAAAGACTCAGAATTTGCAGCCAAAATCTATCTGCAAGCCATTAACTGAGGAGAAATCCTTCAAGATCTTCGGCGAGTGGTTTGCAACTTAATAGAGGAGAAACTACGTTTGCGGAAATCACTTCCCAAAAAAAAAAAAGTTACAAGAAACAGTAGTACTTACATAACATTATGAATTGCAAAATATAACACTGAAACAAAAGGAACACAATTTTCCAGCTAAGCTACTGTAAACTCGGACAGTACCAACTCACTCCCCAAGTGAATTCGGTTTCAATGCTATCATAAAATTTTTTGGATCTTCCAAATTTCCGGCCATCTAAGTAGAAAGGATGAGAAAAATCACACATGGTGGTTTTACTATGTCCAGAATTCTCAACACAAAACATGTTGTCGTCGTCAATTCCTCCTAACTCCACAAAATAAATGCAGTTCGCTTCCAACCCGTTAGAATTACTCACCGGAAAGGAAAAGGAACAGCCTCGGCTTGTTACAAATAATATTTGATTTCCCAAACTCTGTACCTCGATAAAGCTTTCACCATTCTCCGGATCGATCTTGTAAACTAGAAAATCATGAGTCCTTGTCCAGGTATTCAAATCGGTTTTCATTTGATCCCTAATTTGACGGATCAACAAGACTTCGTTGCTGGTTGTTGATTCTATCAAATATGACTCGTCTTTGACCTTGACATCCAAAAAGTCACCTTCACCCCAGCAATTGAATGAACCCTTACGTGATTTTTCTTTGTCATAAACCAACTTCAATTCCAGCTCATCACCATCTCCAAGGCGTAATGTGCAAGTTACAACGTGTCCAAACATAATGTTTTCGACTAAGACATATAGCATGCCACAAGACGAAAACAGTAGGCATGAAGGATACGTTTTTCTATCCCACATCCGAGATATTCTCCAACCTTTTTTGGCCTGCACACACCAATTTCCCCAGAAGAAAAAATTGCTGCCACCGTACATTCTGATAGATTTGAACTCGATAGGGCAATTTTGTCAACATATCGGTCGGGTTTTCCACCAAACTTCTTGAAATATGGGATTCTTCTCAAGGAAGGAAGTTCGTGTTTGGCTCCTGAAAAGGGTTTAGTAGAAATACTTCAGAGTGTTCTTCATTGACCATTATCAACCAACCTTTGGAGGAACTATGAAAGCGCCCTTGATTTCGCTTAGGCAACCCTAGCTTGATAACTTTGCCTTCAGGTGGGATGGAGAACTCCAAGTAACTGGAACTCGGTTGAGTTCCAAATAATAACCAGGAAGCTGCTTCAGATGGGCCTACTAACCATGGGAATGGCGGAGCACTGCGGATAATTTGCATAACAATCATTCTCCAGTACTTGCAGAGGATGCTTAAGCGAATCCGATCAAGTAAGTCGAGGCGTTGTACGATATTCTCCATGATATCCAAAGGTGGTCTCTGCCAACACCCATCTACAACTAACCATAGCCATGCCAATCAATCAGTCCTAACTCATGAACAACAAAAACAATTCCAAAAATCCAAGTGTCAAAAGAAACAAAAAAAGCAATCGAATTACCTTCAACCTCGTTGACGCTGTTATTCTTCTTCTCCAAGCCCTGCATGCCGATCTCCTTCTCCTTGCTGACGTTGAGAACGGGGCACGCGTCGTCGGGGAGAGCCAAGTCCTCGTTCGTCTCCTTCGGCGCCAGCATGTCTAGTCCTCGTCTATTTTCTCGATAGCGCTAGATAACAATTCCTACGAGGATTATAGAACGAGTGGGTGAGGAAGACGAGGGTTCTATTAATGGTGTGATTTTTGTGAGTTCTAGGTTCTAGGTTTCATCCAACGGCCAGATTAATTAATGTTTTCCATGACGGCATGACCCAAAAATTTTGGATCAAACCCAAAAAACAAGAAAAAAAATTCTATGACCCCACAATGAACCCTAATTTATTAGCTCCCAAAATCTAGTCATAAACCCTAATTTCATCTTTTTATACCATATTTAGGTATTACCAAACCAATGGAGCAAGGGTTAACTCCACAGCTGGTCCACATGTAGGTCTATTACGGGCCGCGTTTGAGAGATCACATGATGTGGCAGAAGATAGTTGGTTTCCTTCTCTCTAGCATCACCTAGAAAGAAAACATAAATACATCTATACTTAAAAAGGCATTCTAAAACCCTAAACCTCCGGCTCCTAACACGCCCCAATCCCGATATCCACCAAACACCAGATGGGCACGTGTTGGCCTACACCTGAGGGTCACGAAGCCATTTTAATATGCATGCAAGTTATAAAGAAAGAACGAACATAAATAAAATATATAAATTTATAAACAATGATATATGCAAATGCGGAAACGTGTTCAGAGCATACGACTACTCAAGAATACTACAAAACGTATATTATAAAAAGATATGAACAAATGAATGGATCCTACACTGAGAGAACTTTAAGATACCTATTCGATTCTAAGTCCTAAAGAGGGCACAAAACAAAACGTGAGTGGACTAAAGTCTAATAATAATAATAATAATAATAATAAACCGTTTTTCTTTCGAAACATAGTTTTGAAAACACATATTACTAAATAGTAGGTTTTTTGAAAACTCTAACATGTCATGAAAACGCTCGTACGATAAAATCATAACTAAGTGATATCAAAATCGCCCAAAGGCAAATCCATAAAAACTCATAACTCAAAACACTAATGTATTCAAATAGGGGTATCATAGTCGCCCAAAGGCATATCCATCACCCGAGGGTGAAGCTGTACGACACTGGATTATGTTAGTGAAGAAATATGGTAGGCCCATCATCCGAAGGTGAAGCTGTATAACTCTGGGTTACGTCAGAGAATAAATGGTACATAACACACCAACACTAGCCGTGGTTAGTGAAGTTGTATGACACTGGTTTCACCAGTAAAGTTGGCAGTATGTCATAAATATCTCACTGATCCTCAACTGTATCCTATGACATACGTATACATACTCAAGGTATGAATACCCACTAATTAAGCACATAAAACGTAATTCAAAATCTCATACCAAGCTTAGAATTCAAAACCTCATCATCCGAAATCATAAGCAATTCCATAAACGTGGTTTCCATAAATATAAATTTTCATAAACTTTAAATTAATAACTCATGAATATTTCATAAAAGCATTTTAGATAAATCATAAATTCTTCATAAATTATAAGTCCAGAAATCTGTAAAAACATATCATAAAATATAAATAATTCATGAATGTAGAATTATGAAATCATATTTCCATGAATGCAAATCTAATATTTTTATAAAAACATGCAATTTAAGAAACGATCCACTCACAAATATTCTGTTACCGGGAAGCCAATCGAACTAGGGAGGATGGGATCACTTCCAACCAATACACCTAATCACAAATAGGAACCATTTATTAGAACTTTATTAAAACGATTGAATTTGGGAAAATAGACGGTGGATTCAAATTCAGTACGTCGAAAAATCTAAAAAAGGATCTCGGGTTCCGCCACACACTGCCGCATGCACCACCACGGGACGGCAGGGTCCGGGGCACCACGCACCACCCCACGATTTTCTAGAATTTTTCCAGATATTTCCTCCAACTTCAAGAGCCTCATTCCAAGCTCGATACAAGTCCAAATCGAGTGATTCAAAAGCCAAAATGTAGTTAGGAATGTGGAGAAGAGATTCATACCCTTAGAAGCCCAACGGAGATTGGAGTTAGCCAGAAAAATGGCTGGAAGGTGGCCAAACGACCACGGTTTCAAGTTTTCCAGAAATGAACAGTGACTTCCCTTGTGTTTTCCGAGTTCCTACGCCACCAAAACCACCCAAAAACTTACTAATCGTGAACCTAGACACGATCTACAATGATGGGACCAATTTGGTGAGAATTCGCCGGAGAAGTTCCTTGCACAGTAACCGCACTGTGCAGCG
Organism: Pyrus x bretschneideri; assembly: GCF_019419815.1. NCBI lineage: Eukaryota > Viridiplantae > Streptophyta > Magnoliopsida > Rosales > Rosaceae > Pyrus > Pyrus x bretschneideri. The sequence goes on along the minus strand of NW_025999787.1, from coordinate 11,896,559 downwards.
CGGGAAGGGAGATTTTAAATGATTTTTCTCCTATTTTCTGGTTCAAGAACTCACAGGGATTACAAGGGAAGGTGATGGTGCAGTCTAGTTGTTATTGTAGGTGTGTGGGTGTGTGTGTGTGTTCGGCAAAGAGAGGGAGAAAAGAGTGAAAGAGATGAGCGAGGGAGAGAACACAGAAGAATGAGAGATTAACAGAGAGAGGTACACGGGGCAGAGAAGAATACCACAGAAAACGGTGGAGAACTTGCTACGTGTCATCCCATGAGTTATTCAAGATGGAGAAATATCTCCTTATGTGAGATTACATAAATGACTTTGACGTTCAAAAATTAGTAAAACTTTGTTCTAGTTTCGATTTCAATTCCGTTTGTGTTTACGCATTCATAATGACAAGTGCGACATGAATAAGTTAAAATAATAATTTCTACATGTCATAGAGCGGGAGTTGACAGAAGTGAACACTTTCATCGCTAAGGGTATTTTAATAAATTTATCCACTTGGAACGTAAAATTCAAAATGAGTCGTTCCCACTCCTATTTGTTTTGATGATCTATACTCAACGTCTTCTACCTTTTCTCTTTTGTCGAAAATTCTGCTGACAAGTGCGATGCAACATCCATTGTCTCTTTTACGAAAACAGGCTGCAACAGGTCTTGATTATGCTTTTCTCCTAATTGCAGCTCCTCTTGAACGGCACCGTACTTTCGTTGCTAATCTTTTCTTTTGTCTGTCATCTGGTTGGTTGCTGTCGAAGAAAAGCCCTTGTGCATAAATGGAGTAGTAGTTCCAGTAGTTGCAGGCAGTGCCGTATTTGCTTGGAAGATTTTGTCGAAGGCGAGTCCTGTCGTGTTCTTGTGACATGCAAGCACACCTTCCATTTGATATGCATTGATGCTTGGCTCAAATTTCAGCTAATGTGCCCCATTGTCGTAATTTTGTTCGTACAACATCACTTTGGTTAATTAACTTAGAGGTTTCCGGTAACCTCAATAGTTTCACTGATCCATTCATGTGCTAGTCGAACTCAAGACATGCTTAGTCGCACCAAAACAAAGAGGGTCACTGTATGGCGATGTCTTGATCTTTGCTTAGTATAGGTTTGTTGTATCTATTGTCATTATGATAAATTTATAATTGTGCACTTGTTTTGATGGTAACGGTATAGGATGTAATACTCTTATGTGTTTGTGTGAATTTACCTCCAAATCAGGAATTTGGTGACTAGAGTTTATGCACCCATATTAGCACCGCTTGTAACTATTTGTTCATTAACGGGACCATGCTATCTGATCAAAATCTTATGCTCAAGGATAAATTAAAAAGGAACTTTGGTTGTTCCATGTGTGGCAATATTAATAAGATGGGTGGTATAAGGGCATTGGTGGTAATTTACATATTAGCCAGTGATGATGTGATGTTACTGTTATTTATTTACCTATTTTGTATGGTATAATATTAATAGCAAACGTTTTTCATGATTTTTTTAACACAATCATATATTTACATAAATGGTGTGAGATTAAATTAGTTTCAAACTTGCGATTCATGAAATTTGAATCTTACAACCTTTTACTTATAAGTGAATATAAATTAATTATACGAATGTGCCACTGAGACACTATTTTTTTAATATAAAGTATATCGTAATTCAAACTAATTAAGCTTTGAACAAAAATATCCAAATTCAAGTGCATTAAAAAGAATACATCCTCTATACCCAAACTGATTAACTCAAAAGTCATAACTAACACATCAAGCCTCTGAAATTCTAATCTAACGGCTCAGATTTCATATCACCCAAAAGACCTCATGTGACAAACGTTATCCGGGTTATATTTCGGCTCCATCTGGCCCAGTGACCTCCTTGGCCCAGAATTATGGAGTCCCAGATAAGCGTTAAAAAGCGCATCCAATCCAAATGCTCCTCAGAACCCAATCGTTATCGCTCTTCATCTTCAACCAATCAACAACAGAAACCAGAGCGCATAAAACCCAAGCATTTCAGATCAAACCCACCAAGCAAGATTCGAAGTTTGACATTTTCGACGACCCCACGATGCGTTCTTCATCCAAAACGGCGAGGAAGCTGCAGGTGGCGTCGCCGGTGCCGGCGGACATCGACATTGCCAACTCTGTCGAGCCTCTCCACATCTCTGAGATTGCAAAAGAGCTTAATCTCAGTCCCGATCACTATGATCTTTATGGAAAGTACAAGGCCAAGGTTGGTCATTTGATTCGTTTAGTTACTAACTGGTTAGCGCTCGAGCATGTCTGTCCGTGTAATATGTTCATTTTCTTCATTGGTATGGAAATTTTTTTGAAATTTGATTTATCTGGGTTTATTTTATGGGAACTACAAGGCCAAGGTTGGTCTTTTTTCGTTTACTTATTAACCGGTTAGCGCTCGAGTGCATCTGTATGTGTAATATGTTCATTTTCTTCATTGGTATGGAAACATTTTGAAATTTGATTACTTGGGTTTATTTGATGGGAGATACCAGGCCAAGTTTGGTCATTTGACTCGTTTACTTACTACCTGGTTGGCGCTCGAGCGCTTCTGGATGCGTAATATGTTCATTTTCTTCATTGATTCGGAAAGATTTTAAATTTTGGATTTGCTGGGTTTGCTTTGTAGGTTTTGTTATCAGTGATTGATGAACTGAAAGGATCTGGAGATGGTTATTATGTGGTGGTTGGAGGGATTACTCCTACCCCTCTTGGAGAAGGCAAGTCAACCACTACTGTTGGACTCTGTCAAGCTTTGGGTGCTTTTCAGGATAAGAAGGTTAATTTATCTATTTTTTTTTTTTTTTCGGTATCGAAAATTTTGGGCATACGTTGGTTTTCCCTTTTTATGTTTTCCTTTTTTAAGCAGTTGATCTGGAACATTTAACTGAATAATCTAGAAATCTGAATTGTGTTTACACCTCTTTGTTACGAAAATTCTCGAAACAGAAAGAATAAATTCAGAGGTTACAGTGATTCTTGCTTTGTGTTATTGGTTGTACTTGGTGTTGCTTTAACTTTTTATGTCAAGAAACTGAGGCTAAACGTTAAGGTTGGTGTGTTTAATTGGTGAGGAATGCTCGTAAGAAGGAAAGTGTCGCTGAGCAATACACTGACAAGCATTGAAAAAAAGATTCGTTGTGATTGTCCTTTGTTATTATGATGTTTTATATGCGTTTTTAACTTTAAATTTAGTTCATTCTGTTTTCCCCTTGTTTCTGTGGGTAGAAGTTAAAAGTTTAGTGGTCTCAACACGGTCTCTTCTGACCAAGAAGTTATCAAGCTGTTTCGAGGCACGGGCCTTGGCCCCTAGTCCTGTTTGCTGCATCTGAAGAGAATTTGTTTTATGAGGAAAAAACTAAACTTTTGGATAAGTTCGAACTTTATCAATTAATTTTCGACTTTGTTTTCAAAATGAAAACCTAAGTATTTTAAGCTTATCTTGTATTTATCTACTTTGCTGTTAAGTTTTCTTTCAAGTATTGCAGTTTATATGGAAGACTTAAAACCACAGCAGGTCCTGCAAAAGTAGACACATGCAGCTTTTCCATATTACTTCTTGTTGCTAATGGAAATTTATATTGTTATGAAGACTTAGATAAATATTATTTCACTGTTGACAGCTATATTTGTATGGTCCTGATCCTGTATTCTGTCCTTTGTGACAATAGGTTGTTACTTGCCTTCGTCAACCATCACAAGGACCAACTTTTGGAATCAAAGGGGGTGCAGCGGGTGGTGGTTATAGTCAGGTGATCCCAATGGATGAGTTTAATCTTCACATGACAGGAGATATTCATGCAATAACAGCTGCAAACAATCTTCTGGCTGCTGCCATTGATACTCGGATTTTCCACGAGGCAACCCAATCAGATAAGGCTCTACTGAACCGGTTGTGTCCACCAAACAAAGAAGGAAAACGGAGTTTCAATGACATCATGTTTAGACGTCTAAAGAAGCTTGGTATCTCCAAGACCATGCCCGAGGAGCTTACACCGGAAGAAGTTAAGCAATTTGCTAGGCTTGATATTGACCCAGATTCCATCACATGGAGAAGAGTAATGGATATAAATGATCGGTTCTTGAGGAAGATTTCAATTGGCCAAGGCCCTGACGAGAAAGGGATGGTAAGAGAAACGGGATTTGATATTTCAGTTGCCAGTGAAATAATGGCAGTTTTGGCCCTTACAACATCTCTAGCGGATATGAGGGAGAGGCTTGGGAAAATGGTGATTGGAAACAGCAGGGCCGGTGACCCTGTAACTGCTGATGATCTTGGTGTTGGAGGTGCATTAACAGTGCTAATGAAGGATGCTATTAACCCTACATTAATGCAAACTCTTGAGGGAACCCCAGTTCTTGTTCATGCGGGTCCTTTTGCAAACATTGCACACGGGAATTCCTCTATTGTGGCTGATAAGATTGCACTGAAACTGGTAGGACCAGGTGGGTTTGTAGTCACAGAAGCGGGTTTTGGTGCTGATATTGGTACTGAGAAGTTCATGAACATAAAATGCAGATATAGTGGTTTAACACCACAATGTGCAGTTATAGTTGCAACTATAAGGGCCTTGAAAATGCATGGTGGCGGGCCTGATGTTGTTGCCGGGAAACCTCTTAACAAGGCCTATGTAACTGAGGATGTGGCTTTGGTTGAGGCGGGTTGTGTGAATTTGGCCAAGCATATTTCAAACACAAAAGCCTATGGAGTGAATGTTGTTGTTGCTGTGAACAAGTTCTCAACTGATAGTGAAGCAGAACTAAATGCAGTCAGAAATGCAGCATTGGCTGCTGGGGCATATGATGCCGTTATTTGCACTCATCACGCCCATGGTGGAAAAGGAGCGGTTAGTCTCTTCATCCCATTAACTGATTAGTTTTTACTTCTCTTGTTTACCTGCTGCTGGATAGTACTCTTGGAAACTTCTGCTATAATCTCATATTTGTTCCAAGTATTCCATCTTGTGTGTAGCCTTCAACTGCGGTAAATGGTTGTCATAATAAATGAAGTTTACTGTGATCTGCAGGTGGACCTAGGAATTGCAGTTCAGAAAGCCTGCGAGAATGTTACACAACCACTGAAGTTTTTATATCCTCTGGAGTTTAGTATTAAAGAGAAAATAGAAGCAATAGCCAAGTCATATGGCGCGAGTGGTGTTGAATACTCAGAGCAGGTAAGCTTACGTGCTATTATTCTTCAATTCGGTTGACACTATTTATTCAATCTCTCTTGCTCTCCAATTCATTCATAGATAGACGAGCATTTCCAATGCCAATGGTACAACTATTCCTCTTGTTTTTCTCATTAAAGAAAAGAAATATGTACTGTTTGCTGCAAACAGAACATCAACTTGATTCTTCTACAACCTTTGCAGGATAGACATTTTATTTTCTCTTTTCCCTTATCTTTTGATACCACTGAAGCCAAAGTGTCGTAAACTTTAAACCAGCATAGAGGTTTACTCGACATGCTTATGCTTATTGATACGAGTTTCCTTATTTGTGTGAGTAGGCTGAGAAACAAATTGAGATGTACAGCAAGCAAGGGTTTTCTGGTCTGCCCATATGCATGGCGAAAACCCAGTATTCGTTTTCACATAATGCTTCTGAGAAAGGAGCCCCCACGGGATTCGTCTTACCGATAAGGGATGTAAGGGCTAGCATTGGAGCTGGATTCATCTATCCTTTGGTGGGAACAATGAGTACAATGCCAGGTCTTCCAACTCGCCCTTGCTTCTATGACATTGATCTTGACACCACAACCGGAAGGGTCATCGGTCTTTCTTGAAGATAGTTCTGCATTTGGCTCTCCATTTGTTCAAGCTTCTGTTGTTTATGCTTTCTTGTTGTGCAAGTTTTCTGTATCACTAGTTATTGATTTTGCAAATAAAGAAATCTCTGAGGTTAATAATTATCTTATTGTATGGCAAGAGTTGTTTGAATACAACCACGCATTGTTGTTTCAATGCCTAGTTCAATCTTGTGACAATTGATGATATCTATAACAGTTGGGCCGAAGTGCTTTCATTTTTCAGAGTGGTGCTAACTATAACGTAATCGTATATCAACCGAAAAAAACAGACAAACAGAAACGGTTGACTTTCCAAAAATAAAAAATAAATAACAAAAAGAGAACTCTCGAACTTGATCACTGCATGCTTACATCCAAAAATAGCCAGTATTACCGAATTAATAATTAGTTAACTAATTAACCACAACGTTAACAGAAAAAGTTGCAATAATTCTCACAACAATTGAATCAAACCAACTCCAAAACTCCGTTGCGTCTTCTCTACCATCTCCTTCTCTCTATTTTGAGACAATTACGGTTTGCAATTAAACCAGACTCACATCCCTGTCCTCGGTTAGTTTTCATTGTAACTTACAGTGCAAGTAATACCTTAACCGAAAATGAAACAATCCAAGTTATATAACAATGGCTGGATTCTCCTTGGTCAAATTCAATCAGGCATCATTTGCTTGCAAAACCAATATCAGAGTCAGTGACGGCGGTCTGTCCTCGGCCCTCAGTCGCACACATCTCAGTTAATCCGGATTCGAACATAACCATGAGCATCACAAGCCCGCCTTCCATGAAGCACTCATCACCTACGAAAGCAGAGCCGAAGGCCCCTTGCTTTCAATCTTGTTCTCCAAAAGAAAATCCATGGCCTTCGCTTATGTATTCATGTTTGCCTTCATTGCCTGCACTTTCTTTTTGGTTTTCAGCCCGTCTCGCCAAAACGGCCCTCTTCCTCTCCGCTTCAAGAACCTGCTTCATGCCTCCTTCTACTCTTCTTCTCAGAACCCTAATGCACATTTGGAGCTTTCTCGGAGAGACCCTTTTTCCAGGAAACCTAATTTTTCCCCACAGTTTTATGAGATTGCAAGTTTGAAGGGTCATAAGGTGGATAAGCACGAGATTGGTCTCTCTCAATTTCCGAGAAAAAACGAAAGCTTGAAGGGAGATAATAACAATGCTCAATCATCCAACCCCATTCTTTTATTGTCCAACAACACGGAAATTAAATTTTCTGGGAAAATGGAGGGTTCCAGGAGAAGAACCGAGACCAAGAAGCATGCACATTCACATTCTCCTTCGAAAGATTCAAATGGAAAACGTGGCTCGAAGAAGAAAACTGATAGTAAAAAGGTGTCATCTAAGAAGCAAGGGAAACAGAGTGAGTTGAAGTCCAAGTTGATGAATGGCTGTGACATATTTGATTGGAAGATGGGTGAGAGATGATTCGTACCCACTTTATGCTCCGGGGTCTTGTCCTTCGATCGATGAGCCTTTCAATTGTTTTCTGAATGGAAGGCCAGACAATGGATACGAGAGGTATAGATGGCAACCAAAACGTTGCAATATCCCAAGGTAATTAATTTGCGGACTTTTCTACTTATAATTGGAGTACGCTTTGTTCATACTATGTTTTATTTGCTTTTACTTCTAACCCAAGGTAACCTCTAAGAGTGTTTATACTTCAAGTTGCTCTAAGTTCAAACTGATTTTCGTAATGGCGTGCATTTATATCGCATTTGCTACATTGGTTCTGTTAATAAAGCTTGTTGGTTCCGGTGTTGCGCAGGTTGAATGGTAAGAAGATGTTGAGATTGTTGACGGGGAAGCGTGTGGTTTTTGTCGGCGATTCTCTCAACAGGAATATGTGGGAGTCTTTGCTATGTGTTCTTAGAAACTCAGTGGATGATAAGAACAAAGTCTATGAAGTTTCTGGTAGGCAAGAATTTCGCACAGAGGGCTCTTACTCCTTTGTGTTTGAGGTATGACAGTTTCGATTTCATAGCCTCAAATTCTTCCTTCTTACCTTTTGGCTTTGTTGGTCTTAAGTAATATTAATGTATTTGTTCTTGAATGGATCAATAGGAGTACAATTGTTCCGTGGAGTTCTTTCAATCACGGTTTCTAGTTCAAGAGTGGGAGATGCTGGAACCAAGTGGATCAAAGAAGGAAACGCTTCGCATTGATTTGATTGAGAGATCCTCTGACAACTACAAAAATGCAGATGTTCTCATCTTCAACACAGGTCACTGGTGGACTCATGAGAAAACTTCCAGCGGGTAATTCTCCTGCTCCAATTCACACTCTGTCATGGATTTTTGGAAAGTAGTCACTAGGCAGCGAAGCTAAAATATTTTTAAATCTTGCAGGAAGGGTTACTATCAAGAGGGTAGCCATATTTATGGTGAACTGAAGGTTGACGATGCATTTCGCAAAGCTTTAACAACATGGGCTAGATGGATCGACACCAATGTAAATCCTAAGAAAACTGCTGTTTTCTACCGGGGCTATTCACCTTCTCACTTTAGGTACATTTTGAAGACATGAAATATTTCACCTTGGTTAACAAATGTATTGCATCTTGCTAATTTTTTAACTCGCAGAGGTGGAGCTTGGAATTCTGGAGGGCATTGCCATGGCGAAACAAAGCCAACTACCAGCTTGGCATCCACAGAATATGGAGGAGAGTATCCAACAAACATGAAAATCTTAGACTCGGTACTCAAGGGGATGAAGACGCCAGTCAACTATCTGAACATTACAACAATGACTGATTTTCGGAAGGATGCTCATCCATCGATTTACAGAAAGCCGAATTTAACTGAGGAGGAGCGAAAACCGCCTATGATCCAGGATTGCAGTCACTGGTGCCTCCCTGGCGTTCCTGATACGTGGAACGAACTTATATATGCTCAACTCCTCAAACGTAACCAGAAACAACATAGACAGAAGAAAGAGCAAAATCAGAGGACAACTTCTTAAATATGGAGAAAAAAAATTATATAGTATACGTATTTGTTGGAAAGCTTACCATATGGAGAATATCGAACAAGTATGCTCGATTGTATGGATAGAAACGAAGGATAAGAGCAAAAGTTGTAGACTTGTTGTTAGGCAAGAGGTGGGGCAATGTGGTTTAGTGAAAAATTGTGTTTCCAGTTGTGGGATAGAGGTGGTGAGGGAAACAGGATTTAGCCCTTGCGTCCTCTCTGGTGCATTTGAAGGAGAGGCTTGAAAAATCGGTGACCCAGAACAGCGAGTGCTGGTGATCATGGTGGTCGCAGAAGCTGGTTTTGGTATTGAGAAGGTCATGAATATAAAATGCTGGTATAGTACTGGTTTAACGCCACAATGTGCAGTTGTGGTTGCAACTTTAAGAGCCTTAAAATGCCTGCGTGACTGAGAATGTGGCTCTGGCTGAAGCCGGTTACTTGAATTTTTCCCGGCATATCTCAAACACGAAACACTAGAGTGTAAGCGTGGTTGTTACTGCAACAAATTTTCGATTGATAGTGAAGCAGAACTAAATGCAGTTAGAAATGCAGCATTGTGCAGCCGGGGCATATGAGCACTTAATTATACTCATCATGCACTTTGTGGAAAAGAAGCGGTTAGTCACTTCATCCCATTAGTCTTATTATTGGCAAAAGGAATTGGAAATCAATTTCTTGTATCCGAAGAAATGAGTCACCATTAATATCGACACATCTGAGATCGCCAGCCCTTCGGGAGTTCCTCTATTGTCTTCTTGCTTGCATTGCAGATCCTACTAAAACTTTCAATCCCAGTTTTATACCGTGGTTGGAACAACGAGCACAATGCCGGATTCACATTGATCTTGACACCACCTATCGGAAATTAGGTTATCAGCCTTGCTTGAAAATCAATGTATATGGCTTTCATATGCTCACTGAAGCAACATTTTCCGACGTCCATCAAACGAAAGCCGGCCACCGTCTCTTCCCCCTTACAAATTACACTTCTGCAAACTTATGTTATTGTGCTCTTTGATTGCTATGTCAGTTTTTTGCATTACCAAATAACAATGTCATAAATAAAAACAAATTTTTGTGTCACCTTTTTTAGCTTTGTTATGTACAAATGCTGTTAAAATTTTAACACATTATAATTTCCTCCTTCAAACATTGACTCCACTCTTTTTTTAACTATTATTAAAAAGAGGGAGAAGATTCGAAATTATTACATTAATTTAAAGAATGAAAGTTTCAAACCCAAAATGCATGTGGGGTTTGAAGCGTCTCGGGTTCGAAACATCGAATCCACTCTGCATGCCACTTTTACTACGAAAAAGGGCACCACTTTAATTTTGTTTTACTGTCAATTCTTTCATGATTTCACTTTAATTACATAACATTTAATTGATAATACTCAAATGATAAAAATATTAATTCAATGTTACAGCATTTATCTTGGTATTCTAATGAAAGAAAAAAAAATAATTGAACTCATACTGCTATCACATTTATGATATGGATAAGGTATTTCACATTAGTTTAAGTGGGTATAATACTTGTATATAGAAATCAGACAACTTGAGTTTAATATTTATAACACTACTGTTATACTAATGTGAGTTTACTTCGTTAATATCACACTTATGAATGTAATATATCACAATCATAAGTTCAATGTATTGCTATCACACTCAAATTTTTTTTTTCTTACAAAAAAAAAAATGCCACTTGTTCATAAATTATTATTACATCTGGATTTTTTTAATGGTCAATTACATCTGCATTCTTATGTTGAAAAATAGCAACTTTCAATTTTCCAAAAAAAAAAAAAAAAAAAAAAAAAAAAAGCAACTTTCAACTGTGCAACTAGACTAACCGCCAAACTGAAAAGTGGCCTAGACAGCAGAAACTGTAAGGAAAAGCAACTCTTCCACCGACACGGGTCACAAGCTCTCAAACAATGGCGGATTCCCCAAGCCAGACAACCCCACAACCCACAAAGCACCGCCACTCCCCCACGATCCCAAGACCAGAGGCGTCCTCCAAACCCTCTCTTTCTTCCCCACTCTTCTTCCCCTCCAGAAGAACCGCCGCCTTTGCCTATGGCTTCTCGTTCTTCTGTATCGCTTGCACTTTCTTCCTGGTTTTCAACCCATCTGGCTACTCTTTCCCTTTCGGCTTTAAGAATATCTTCAAAACCCCTTTTGAACTTTCCCGGGAAACCCCATTTTCCTGGAAAGCTGAATATTTCCCGCGTTTGGATGAGAGTGGAGGTTTGCAGTCTGATCCTCCGATGGCTAGTGCGCAACGGCCGGACCCAATTCTTTTCTTGCCCCAAGAATCCAATCAGACTTCGTCCCAAAACACTACGATTCAAGTAACTGGGAAAATGGGATTTTCCGGGAAACTGGAGGGTTCAAGAAAAAATGAATCTTTTGGTAAAGATTCTGATGGGGTTTTGGGGCAAGCAGTGGCATTGACCTCGAAAAAGAGTGATGATGCTAATGAGGCATTGTCGGAATCTGAGAAGCAGAGCAGTCAAACTCAGCCCGCTTTTGAATTTTCGAGGGATGATTGTGACCTATTTGATGGAATGTGGGTGAGAGATGATTCGTATCCGCTTTATGCGCCGGGTTCTTGTCCTCTTATTGATGAATCCTTCAATTGTTTTCTTAATAAGAGGCCGGATAATCGCTACGAAAAGTATAGATGGCAACCCAAACATTTGCAATCTTCCAAGGTGCAGGGCTGTTTTGACTTCTGATTTAAAAGCATGTTTGTTTACACACTGTATTGCATTTGGTTTTGCTTCTAAATTAAGGTAATTTTGCATGACTAGTTCAACTTCTAAAGTTAGCAGTTTTAGGAATTTGTGCTTGTTATGGTTGTTTTTCATAAGTGCAAATTTACTTGTTTGCAAATTAATCTTGTGAGGATCAATATAACAATTACTTGTTATGACAGTTTAAAATTCACCCTGAATTTCTGTTTTTAAAAACAACGGAGTTTCGTTGTGTGTACTAATGTGTCTGCGTGTGTATGTTTATGTTTTATGCTTATGCATTCCATGTATCGTTTTTGTTGAATAAAGCTTGTTGGTTCAGATTTGGTGATGCTGGTTTCTGGTGAACTTTTTGTGCAGATTGGATGGTAAGAACATGTTGGGACTATTGAGAGGAAAGCGACTGGTTTTTGTTGGGGATTCTCTTAATAGGAATATGTGGGAGTCTTTGCTATGTCTTCTTCGAAATTCAGTGGATGACAAGAGTGGAGTTGTTGAAGCCTTGGGTAGGAGCGAATTTCGTTCAGAGGGTTCTTACTCTATCGTATTCAAGGTATGTTCACTATCCGTTGTCTCTGACTTGGAATTCATAGCCTGATAAATTCTTCCTTCTCTCCATTGGATTTGTTTCGTTGTTGAATTTCATTTTGACAAGAGTGAATTAGATAGTTCACAACACGAGACCCGATATAATTTGCTAATGACTTGAGATTTCCAATTCAAAAGTAGAAATATTTACATGTTTATTTTGCTGGAGTGGATGAATAGGAGTACAATTGCTCAGTGGAGTTCTTTCGATCGCCATTTCTAGTTCAAGAATGGGAGATGGCAGATGCAAATGGATCAATAAAGGAAACGCTTCGCCTTGATTTGATTGAGAGATCCTCCGATAAGTACAAAACTGCAGATGTTCTCATCTTCAACACAGGTCACTGGTGGACTCATGAGAAAACTTCCAGAGGGTTAAACTCATTCTCTCTCTCACTCTATGTCATTAATTAATTTTTGGAACTCGGAAATACTAAATGAATATAGGAATCTTGCAGGAAGGGTTACTATCAAGAGGGTAGCTACATCTACGATGTATTGAACGTTAAAGAGGCATTTCGGAAAGCTTTAACGACATGGGCAAGATGGGTGGATACCAACTTAAATCCTGAGAAAACTATTGTTTTCTTCCGGGGCTATTCGCCTAATCACTTTAGGTACGTAGACCACATCCAGTACTTTTTTACTTTTAAAACCTCACGGTTCGTTCACAAATATACAGGCATCTTCATAATCCTTTTACCCTTTGCAGAGGTGGAAGATGGAATTCGGGAGGGCAATGCCACGATCTGATAGAGCCACTTGCAAAGGAGACAACTAGAGGAAAATATGCATCAAAATTGAGAATATTTGACTCAGTAATCACGGGAATGAAGACGCCAATATTCTATCTAAACATTACGAGAATGACCGATTTCAGGAGGGATGCTCATCCATCGATTTACAGAAAGCAGAATTTTACAGAGGAGGAGAGGAAATCACCTTTCAGATACCAGGATTGCAGTCACTGGTGCCTCCCTGGTGTTCCTGATACATGGAATGAGCTTCTATATGCTCAGCTCGTTCGACATAACCAGAAGCAGCAACAACAGCAGCGTCAAGACCAACAGCAACAGAAACCCTAGATAAATGATTAGACAGATGCCTTGTATAGATGGGATCATGTCAAAATAGTTTTGGAGAAAATGTTTTCTGTTGTATCTTTCAGTAGAATTGTAGGAGGAAACAAAATGACGTGATATTCTTTGTAAAATCGAGTCTCGGTAATATAAGCTGATAACATCTTTGTGCAAATTGAAGTAAGATGATAATTGTGAGTTCTGTCATATAAGTTCAAAGATGAGATCGTTGCTCTCGTAGCCATGATCGTCACAACCATCATACGAAGCAAAAGCTTAGCTAGGTTTACGATTACACAACCTTGATTATTTCAAATAATGCTCAATACCAGAGTAGCAGAAGATCCATATTGTACGGTGTTAAATAAACAAACTGGTCCACATGAAGCAAGTGAATGAGATCCGTCAGTAGACTCAGCACAGCCTTAGGAGAAAGACTTAACTACCACCAAATAGGCGATCGTGATGGTATTCCAAACTAATTTCGTACTACATGTGAGCGATATTTATTTAGAAAATAGTCACAATGGCGTACACGTTACAGCTGTAAATCCTTCTCCAGCCCCCTGCAAAGAACACATGAAATATGCATATATGAATCTCTACGGTGTGTGTGAAGGAAATAAAATGCTCCAATGAAGCAAGTGAGATCACTCAGCACGGCCCCAGAAGAAAGACTTGCCTACACCGATTATGCACATCTGATCTGACCATTGTGTTAGTTTAATTTGTAGAAATGAAACTAGGGGTTTCAAAAATTGAGGAATATTCAGCAGCATAAAGGTGATGTTACCACTAGTTATAGAAACATGGGGGCCTTTGGATTGTTTGATGGATGTGTTTTGAGTCAAACAATTACTAGAAGAGCATAGAATATCCATTATGTTGGTTTATGATGAACTTTTGCAGGTTGGATGGTAAGAACATAATGGGATTATAGTGAGGAAAGCGCCTAGTTTTTGTTGGTGCGTGATTCTCTTTGAGGGAATATGTTAGATCATCCATCTGTCTGTGTCTTGTTAGAAGTTCAGTGGATGATAAGAGCGGAGTTGTTGAAGCCTCTTGTAGGAGCAAATTTCGTACACAAGGATCTTGCTCGTTCATATTCAAGGTATGTTGTTCATTAGCCATTTCGTTACAAGCAGAGTGAATGAGAAAGTTCGCACCACTGGACACAATTTGCTATAACTTGAGATTTCCAATTCAAACAAGTAGAAATTTATGTTTGTAGTGGAATGGATCGATAGGAGTATAGCCATTCGGTGTAATTCCTTTAATCACCATTTCTAGTTCAAGACTAGGAGATGCCTCCAAGTTAACTGAGTTTTTTTTTGCCATTCTTTGTAAGAAACTAATAAAAAGAGTTTGAAAACTTTCAGTTTTAATGATAAAGACAAAATAAAGGGTAAATTAAATAGTGCTAGAATTGACTTTTTAGTGTAAAAATGTGGTTTTTCGTTAAAATGAACAGTACCGTGGGCTTTTCATTAAAACTCCCTTCTTTGTAAGCTGAAAAAAACTCAAGAACAAGGACATGCAGAGACAGGCCTGAGGATACCCGCCCTGATACCATGTGGAAAAATGATAAAGGTGTGTGTGTGTGTGTGTGTACATATATATTCAATAACATTTCAATTATATGTCACACTGATTACAGTGAGGACGTCTAAGTAGCAACAAGGAGAAGATGTACACACCACAACTTTCTCCTTAAGTAAATGATTTCATGAATTAAGAGTGAAACAAATATAGATGAATTAAGGCAAATGATTTCATGAATAAGAGTGAAACAAATAATTAACTAGTTTTACATAACCTTAATTAATTTAATTAATATTCAGCTACCAAAGTAGCAGCTGATCCATATGAATCTCCATTAACCCTACGGCAGTTCAATCGAATCTCTCCATCAGTACCGGTCAAGGGGCTTATATTCCCCATTTTAATCATGGATTCCACGAAACTCTCAAAGAATGCGCTCTGATTAGTGCTGAAGTTGTTAACAATGCCGATGGTATCAGCCCCGCTAGTTGAAAACAGCTCCTGATCGCTTTGGAGCAAGCCTTGCTGGACTTGAAGATTCGAGAAATACTTTGCATCAAAAGTGTCGGGCGTTACAGGATCCAAATTGGTTAGCACACTGCTATTCCCATTCTGCGGGCATATCTGACTCAGTGTTTCTAAGTAGGTTGAGTTCAAGGTTGGATCAGGACTGCCTGTGCCGCTGAAGTTATACAATCGATTGGTGAAAGATTGACATCTAGCACGCCCAAATGTGTGAGCACCTGTCAATTTTGCATGTCAAATTTTGTTAATATAAAGTAAAGCAACATAGTGAAGATATTTTTTTTATTTTTTGTAGCCGTGCGATCTGCTTGCTTACCAGATAGTGCAACCAGATCAGTGGTGTTGAGGCCTACAGCTAAGAAGTTGGCCTTGAGTCCATCAAGTGTTAAAGTAGGAGCTGGAATGGCTAAGTTGGCAGCCGTGCGATTCGCTGTTGTGCTATCCCTTCTTCCTAATAGCACTGTCCATGAAGGACCTCCAGACTGTAACCATAGATTAATTACTCAATTACAAAATCTCATGACACAAAATGCTTTAAATTGTTGTTGAAGCTTGAAATGTATACCAAAGCAACAGATTCTTCGGCAGCAATGGCGAGAATATCAGCACAGGAAACGACGGCGGGACAGGCATTCTCCAATGCAGTCTTGATACTGTCCACAACATCAAATCCTCTGACTGAGTTGTTATTTGGAAATGCTGTTTTTTCGCTGTCTATGGTACTGGTAGAACTGGTACTGTTGTCCAACAGAATTGATCCATCGCAACCCTGAAATAGAATCAACAAGTTCTTTTCATCTCAAAATTGCACGTTTGGAATTTCACTTCTTCTGAAGTTCTATAAACAAAGAAGCAGCTGCTAATAAAAGCACTTTTGTGCTTAGGCATTGTTCCGAAGTCCTGTAACATAGAAGCTGCCATACATACAAAGTAATCCTGGTTGGTATTTCAAAGTTGAATATTTTATTCAGCTTAAATCTTTGAAAAACTAAAGCATTGCATCTGTTGTTATGATATATTTTCAGGGAAATTAATATTAATTCCATATGGATAAAAGGAAAACAAAACATGGCAGATCTTTTTGTGCTCCAACTACAAGTTCTATTGCTACATTTGAATTAAAAGGGTTCTTTACAACTATGCCAGTCAAAACTGTTGAGAATGAGTCTCATATTGATGGGGGAAAGAACCTTGCATGATCTTATAAGTAGTGGTTTATTTCTCATATTGCTAATTGGTTTTATGGTAGAACTTCAACTTTCTTAAAAAGCTATCTTAAATAGTCAAAACACTTAAATCTCCTTTCACTATACACTAAATAAGCATAATACCATAAATCGTACTGGGGCACTGACTACCGAGGCCATTCTTAAACCAAAATGCTGGACTGGAATTCGTGATAAGAACACCGGCCAAAGAAAGATTTGTAACAAACAAAGGGATCAGAAGCAAAGAAATGAATATACATTGACGAAGCAATCGTGGAAGTGAAGCCGAGTGAGGCTGGCAGCAATCCGGGGATCGGTCTGCAGAGCCTCTTGAATGACTCCACGCACAATGCTGGTGGCATTCGGGCATGATTCATCATAAAACGTAGGAGTCAACTGAGCACCACATCCTGCACTTGCACACAAGATTAGTAATATTACAAAATATATTTGTAACAAAATTGAGCGCTACAAGAAGAAGGCATTTTCTTAGGTGGTAATCGATTTTTCTAACGTATGTTCATTAATGCATATGTGAGCCAATTAGTAGGTCTATTTATGGAGTGACAGAAAGGGGATTGGCACCAAATTGACAAGCTTTATTGGATATAAAAATGAAAAGCATGTGTTAGGTAGATAAGTCGATCATGGATTTTAAAGGTCAAATTTAACTTTGATAAATAAATATCTAAGTCCCGTTAGCCCTTTACAACCATGATAAGCTGGAATCCAGAATGTGGTCCCTGGATGCAATATAATCTGCCATGTGGAGGATAAAATAATGAGCAGGAAAAAGTTGAGGTTTCAATTCAAAAAGCACCTAATAAGTAGGAGAAATTTTTCCAAGTGCCGGAACATCATGATACATGGTGTTCCTTCACACATTAGGATTTGACATTTTGAATATCCTTCAATTTTATATTTCAATAAATATATAAAACTAAATCCTAATGTGTGAGGGAACACCATGTGTCCCGGCACTTGGAAAAATTTTCCTAATAAGTAGAGGCGTATTGAACTTGAAGTGTGGGCAGATAAAAAACGTTTTTTGATCAATATTGTATTTTGATTGAAATTCAAGCTCCACATTAGAAAACCATGTAATAACCATCACTGCAAGAAAATGAGACAATATTTGCAAATTATCTCTTCTTATTAAAAATGAAAATGAGAGTAATTCTAACATTAGTTGAATAAGTGGATATATAAACTAATGAGTTGAACTAAAGAAGTATCAGAGATACCATTGCACTGTTAATTACACAAAAACGTATAACATCTCTAGAATTTAATGTATATATACTGGAATAGGATCAAAGGACAAACATGTTGACAAATATTTTTACACTTTTTATAAGCACCTGGATATTTATTTACATCAAACGCTTATAGTTAAAGTTAAGATCCTACTAAATGACGGCATTGCTTTAGGTAAAATATTTTGATAAAGGAATTTCATGAAGTTAAAATAGATCCAGCCTTCATCTTCCTCCTCTGCCATTTAGGTCAATAACTCTCCAACAACAAAAAAAAAAAGGTTTGCAATATGCCATTGACGAAATTCATCTTTAACTTTAACGCATCGAATATTTCTTAACATGGCTATATAATACCATTTGTATGCCAAGAAAAAAAAAGAAGCTAAAAGCAAATCCAAACAAGAATATATCTTATATCCCATTCTGAAAATTTATTCTATCTGCCAGGAAAATATGGGTTGCCTTCCTCATTCAATTACAATTTTCCTCCTGAAATAATATCCAATTAACCATCATATATCATATGGTTATTTATTTTGTAGAATTTTGTTGTAAAAAATCCATGTGATAAACATTTTACATGCATATATGGTTATTTGTTTTGTAGTTTTTGTTGCAAAAAATCCATGTTATAAACATGTTACATGCGTATTGTGATGACTTACCACCAAAGCATTAATGGAGGGCTTCCTCCCTCCTTGTTGTTTTCTTTTGCTTTCCTCCCAATTTTAATTTTTTTTGCAACAATATATTAAATAGCAAACAATAAACTCCTCGACATTGTACCATTAATCACATAGTTGGAATTTAAGTGAATCTCCATCCCCCAATCTCCATAGATGTACTTGACTTTGGCTGCGAATCCACAAGATCAGTCAACTAGGCTTCTACGGTTTTTGTTGTTTGAGCGAAATTCTCAGTTTTTATTAATTTTAAGTTTTAATCTTTATTTGTTTAAATATTATATTAGTTATAATCAATGTCATCATTCATGTTATTTAAGACTAAAAGCCTCCACATTATTCTTAATCAAACCCTTTGGATGTTATAAAATTTAAAAGTTCAAAAGAAATATTAATGTAAAAAATATTTATCTCTTGATCGTATTCCATATGTACATGAGTTATTATTTATAGAAATTTAAACTGAATAAGCAAAACGTGGCTAACATCTCTAGAAATTTAACCTTTCTACAATAGCCACTACTTACTTTAATTTTAGTCCTGCATCATGGTCTGGTTTCGTGATGTTATAAGGGGTGTAACGTCATTGCAACACACACCATGCCATTATTGAAGATGAAAGGGTATCTGATGGCCTGCCATGTCCTCCCCTCCTTTTGAGTTTTTCAGGGCTTAGCTGGATGGGAGGTTTAAAGCTTGACCATGTTGCTCTTCCCAGCTTTTCCCTCTTGCCTTTGTCCTTGGGAGCTGCTGTCTCTCTATTTTTTGCTCCTTTTTTCACGTTCTGTTTTTGTCGTTAGCTTGGTTTGGTCCGTACGTGACCTCGCCTAGTTGTCGTGGGATTTTTTACAATATTCCGAGATATCTCGAATGTTTTAGATTTTTTGTTTAAAAATACAAAAAAAAAAAAAAAAAAAATCTAACTGTTAAAACATTCAGAGTTCTATACTCCAAAGCATCCTAAAATTTTTGTTTGTTGTATGACTTCGGATTTTTGCCTTTTTTTCCGAGATTCTCTACGGACTCCATGAACAAACTTTACAATTTCTCCCTTCCATCACAAGAACACTACATAAATTAGACAAATAAGGAGAGATATCATGCTAACCAAAGAAAATCATAACTTGATTACACATACGATTACCTCTAATCCATGTCCAAAGCACACTAATAGGAGCAGTCAAATTACTAAAAATCTGGATAATTAAAATGATATAATTTCTAAAATAGCCCAGAGGTATATAGTGTGTTCTGAAAAATAAATTCACAAAGCATAGCTTTAAAGTTGCCACGGACTCATAACCACCAAAAAAAAAAAATGATTATATGGATCAAAGTCAATGAACTTAAATTGATAAGTAAGTTTTAAGATTAAACATAATAATTTTCGTAGGAATTGGTTCTTTATCGAATTATCACAAAAATATATGCCTTGACTTTAAAGTTTAAACTGGTGGGAATTGGTAGGTAGTATATTGAAGGGATGTGCTATCCACATACCTCATTTTACTTCTCACATGCCTTTTGATAATTTATGTTCATTGATCTTCTTCAGTTTATCCGATCAGACGGTCGAAAATTAAAAAAATATATAAAAAGTAAAATAAAATGTATGAATATCACACCGCTATACTAGAATATCTTAGGAATATATACCTCGACATTAAACTAGTGTACTAGCCCTGCCCAGTGCCCACAGAGTTGTGAGGGGTCTCTGGCTGCTTTTAGGTCATGCAACATTTCTACGCGTGAAAGTGCAGAGCTAGCTTTACTTAAAAGGCAGCACCAAAAGTCCTTCCCCATCTTTCCCCATAAAAAGGGACAGGACTAAAGTAGCGCCACGTTTTGCTTATCGAGTCTCACCTAAAGTAAGGATCATGCCCAGTGTCTCTTACATAAATATCAACAATCAATGATAAATTTATGTATACTAATAAATAATAAATATTAATAAATAATTTAAGATAATATGAACAAAACAAAATAATATTAGCAGATAAACTGAAGATCGAGGCTTGCGTACTACTATGTCCTTGAAACAAAAATTTTATCCCTACTCAATGCTTGTCATGCATATAAAGGCATATATAATAAGCTTCACCTAGATTCAACGGTCTAAGTTAGAATTTCAACACCAGAAAACTTGACTTTTGGAGAATTTCTTTGTGGTTCTCTTAGTAAAAATGTTTGGGATTGTAGAATAATTTTATTTTTCTGTGTTTTAAATGTCATACAGATGAATGTATATAATTTTATTTTTCTGTGTTCTAAATGTCATGCAAATGGATTTATGTATAATAAGTTTATGCCTGAGTCTGTTGATATATTAATTATCAATTAATTAGTACATCTCAAAATCTAACCCCAAGGTTGAGCCCAAGTTTCTTCTCCATGTTCCATCACTTGAATTACTTTTTATAAAGGATAAAACCTTATAAAGTGAGAGAACCTTTTGGTAATGACTAGTATGGAACAATAAAATTTCTACTTAAAATTTCCAACAGTATCCTTGTTAAGAGAGTTTCTTAGTATTGTGTAACAAACGGAGCGAAACTGTAAAAGAAAGTATATATCTCATGATTATATAATTGGACGGTGATGAGCTAGTCGAGTATATATCATTATTGTAAGACAGTCTACGTATTTACCTGTTTAGTTCTGGATCAGACATGCATGCATGCACATGCGTGGAAAAGGTTTGTTCGAAATGATTAATGTGTTGGAAGGTTATTTCGGAATCTTGAAATGCATGCATGGGAAGCAGCAGGGAGTACTAAAATTATAATGGGGCGTATGTTTGCCCTTATTAAGTGTTATTGGACTAGATGGACTAATTATTAGTCCAGTTGTTTGTTCCGTAGTGGTATTATGTTTAATGAGATTAAAGGAGACTTCAAACTCCTTCATTAGGAGTTCTTAGCGAGATCCCCCCAATATCCATGGGATTGCTAAGACCTTGTCTGCTCCGTCTTCGTATGCTCCCTCTCATCCTCTCTTTGCTCTCTGTTCTCTTGAGCATCGATAGCTGCCATCACATCACAACTCGCCAACTCTAGCGAGATCACACCACCAGCCCACCACACTCTCTCCCTCTCTTCTCACCCTGAACCTAGAATTTCGAACTGAGGCAGATCCTACTCTTACCGTCGTCCGTCCAACTCTAGCCGTTTGCTTTGTTGCGCTTCGAACTCGACCTCAGACTTGTCGACTTCGCACAATTGACGGGATCTTGTGAACCCAACGGTGGGTGAGCCACCCAGTGCGCTCGAAGGAATATGGGAGGCCAAAAATGTCGAAGCCACAACGACGTGTTCTCCGCCAAGGGCAGTGGCTTGGGATTCTTGTTTTCATTTGGTTTTGATGTAAATTGGGTTTTGATTTCGAACTGGGTTTGATGTGATCTGGAATTGGCATTTGATTTGCTCTGCAATTGTTTGAATGATCTGCAGGTGTGGAATGAATTTTCGGGAGAGAAGAAGAGAATTTAGAAAAAAGAAAAAGAGATTAAATAATAAAATAATAAAATATATTAGATTAAATAATATTATATTAGAATATGTTATTATCCAGTTTCTTAGTTTAACACTACACCAAATGCTTTATTAAGTTAATCTAGCTTAATTTAGTCTAAATCAGTCCAACTTAGTCCTTAAAATTAATCCAATTCGAGATAATTAGATGCAACAAATGCAAATAGAATTTGTTTAGTACTTAAGTCAACAAGGGCATGCATGCGTGTCTTCGGTTTCTAGTACTAGCTCTTGGGCAAATTTGGCAGCCTCCTCATCTTAATGAGAGAGAATATTGTCCGTGGGTCTTAAATCCTGTTATATTATAATTAATTAAGGAAATTGTTATTTTTTCATTTCAAAAATTTTATTCTACATTCTTCATAAATGTATTTTTTTTTCTTTTTATAGAAAGTTTAGAGTACAAAATAAGATTTTTAGAGTGTCAATAGCAATTTCCTTAATTTAATAGAAATTCTCTTTGTAATTATAGCATGTAGTATAAAAATATGATTTTCAATTGTAATTAGTGTAGAATTTCCACCTCAATAGGAATTAATATAACGTCTATATATTGTAATATTTTTCACACATCAATACAAAGAGTTATAATTCTACATGGAATCACTCGTCTAAGTTTTCTTAAGTCCTGGCTTTCTGCTCTCCCTTTCTTCCCTAGGCCGTCCCATCATTATTCCTCATGGCATCACCTTCTTCCTCTTTACCCGATCAAAATGCTGCAACCTTCCTTAAACTTTCTACCACCAACTATATTGTTTGGGTTAGTCAACTTATCTTATTGGTCAAGATATCTGGAAATATGTCTATGGTTCTTCTCCCTCTCCCCTCCTTTCCCTATTCGGCCCCATGTCTGCTTCAAGGCCCAAGCCCTTCATTCCACAATCAGCATCTGCGCCTGCCTCTGCTGCTTCATATGCGCCACTTTCTGGACCTGTGCCCGTGCCTTTTGGACCTTGTGCACAATCCACATGCTCCAGTACTGGACCCGTCTCCACCACTCCTCCAACCAGCTCAATCTCCAGGCCCGTGCCTCTATCTGAACCTGCTATCAATCCTCCTCCACTGCTTTTTCGGCTGTCACATCTACTCATTCCGTGGTCGCCGTACTAGATGAGCTATAGCAAGTTTTCTCCTCTTAGATTTAATTTTTACTGGATTTCTGCCATCCAAATAGATTTGTTGACAGTTTTAGCTTTTTCTCTGACTTCCTTTTTAGCCTATGTATCATGGGTGGCATGAATTCAACATTTTACAAACTATGCCCACTTATCACAAAAATGTTCTTTCGTAATGCTCATATTTTGTCGACCCTTCAGACATCGTAGTTTCTTTGGTTTTAAACCTTGCAATATATTTAGATATGTTAAGGTCGCCATCTTGTTCATGGCTGGTCAAGTTTTAGAAGCATAACATCTTTCCATTATGTCGTCATGAATCCAGGTTAGATGATTCATTTATGTATTCTTTCCAAATTGCTTGATTCGATACTATTTACAATAATATAAGCTAAATTGGATAGTTATTGAATATTTGTTTCTGGTTTCCTTCTCGGTGCTGAAGATCATCATTCGCAAAAGAAGTGAGCTATGGAAGAGTTCATAATGGACTACTGCGAAGGATTAGAAATATACATATATTTATATTCTTTTTGGGCATTCCATATCTAAAGTTACCTGATGCATAGACCTTAAAAACTTGTTTTATTTTTTATTTTTATTTTTTGCAATTGCTAGAACGACAACAAAGCTTGCAAGACATGTATTTTGTCATGTTGCATGCACAAACAAAATTTATGTGAACTACGTGCTATTTCTATTTCTGCTGCAAAGAAACTATATTTTGTCATTGCAACTTTTGTTAATAGAAACTTTTGAAATCGCCATTTTGATTGTATATTGGCTCTTGATGTCAACTTAATAGAATGTAAATGCAAATTGAATTGCCTATTTTACCGTATCGATTCACCTATCTCTTGGTTTTTCAATTATTTGGAGATGACTGTGTTAATTTGTGGGTTTGTGGTACTTACTCAAGTAAAATGTGCGTTGTCTAGATTGCTGCATTTGAAAATGCGAGTATGTTGTTGCTCCCATTTGAGTGAATTTTTTTGTAGATATTATTCATTGTTGTTGATGATTATAGTTTGAAAACGCGCAGCAGAGAGCTGACAGTTTTTCTAGTAAGTACTAAAGTTGTAATTAGGGAAGGGGTGGGGTGATTGCCTCATGATTGTTGCATTGTAAAATTCACTTCAGTCTCTAGTTAAAATAACACAATACTTCGAAAACCCTGAGATCCCGTGAGATAAGCTGATAATATATATCTTCTTCAAATGGATGTGAAGTCGATCTGTCTTTTATTTAAGTTTACTGAGCAAGGGGACTAGCCATATAAGCTCGAAGGTGAGCTCGGTACTCGTAGTCATGATCATCACAATCATCATATGAAGCATAAAGCTTAACTACTTTTCCATAACATTAAGTTATTTAATTAATTAATACTCAGCTACCAAAGTAGCTGTTAATCCATATGATTCTCCATTAACTCTACGGCAGCTCAATCGAATCTCCCCCTCGGTTCCGGTCAACGGGCTTATATTACCCATTTTTATCATGGATTCCCCGAAACTCTCAAAGAATGCGCTCTGATTAGCGCTGAAGTTGTTAACAATGTCGATGGTATCAGCCCCGCTAGTTGAAAAGAGCTCTTGATCGCTTTGGAGCAAGCCTTCCTCAACCTGAAGATTCGAGAAATACTTTGAATCAAAAGTGTCAGGCGTTACAGGATCCAAATTGGTCAATACACTACCATTCCCATTCTGTGGGCATATCTCACTCAATATTTCTAAGTAGGTTGAGTTCAAGGTCGGATCAGGACTGCCTGTGCCGGTGAAGTTATACAATCGATCAGTGAAAGTTAGACATCTAGCACGCCCAAATGTGTGAGCACCTGTCAATTTTGCATGTCAAATTTTGATACCATAAAGGAAGGGAACATAGATATATTTTTTTTGCAGCCGTCCGATTTGCTTGCTTACCAGATAGTGCAACCAGATCCGTGGTGTTGAGGCCTACAGCTAAGAAGTTGGCCATGAGTTCGTCAAGTGTAAAAGTAGGACCTGGAAGGGCTTCGTTGGCAGCCGTGCGATTAGCTGTTAAGCTATCCCTTCTTCCTAATAGCACTGTCCATGAAGAACCTCCAGACTGCAACCATAGATTAGTTACTCAAATTCCAAATCTCATGAAACAAAATGCTTTAAATTGTTGTTGAAGCTTGAAATGTATACCAAAACAACAGATTCTTCGGCGGCAATGGCGAGAATATCAGCACAGGAAACGACGGCGGGACAAGCATTCTCCAATGCAGTCTTGATATTGTCCACAACATCAAATCCTCTGGCTGAGTTGTTATTTGCAATTGCTGTTTTTTCGCTGTCAATGGTACTGTTAGGATTGGTACTGTTGTCCAGCAGAATTGATCCATCGCAACCCTGAAATATAATCAACAAGTGTTTTTCATCTAAAAGTTGCATGTTTTTGAATTTTGCTTACGTCTTCTGAAGTTCTATTAACAGAGAAGCAGCTGATATAAAAGCACTTTTGTGCTCAGGCATTGTTCCGAAGTCCTGTAACTTAGAAGCTGCTAATATATACAAAGTAATCTTGGTTGGTATGTTTTCAAAGTTGAATAAGTTGTTCAGCTTAAATCTTTGAAGAACTAATTAAACCTCGCATCTGATACTATGGAGATATTTTCAGGGAAACTAATATTAATTCCATTTGGTTAAAAAGGAAAGAAAACATGGACAGATCTTTTTGTGCTCCAACCAAAGTTCTAAAAGACGTTATGCGATAGTTTGGCGGTGGGTTAGAGCCTAACGGCTAGGCGGGGTCCTAGGAGGACTAGACCAATTTAAGCAATTTATTGTATATTGTATAAATAACTGTTTATTTATATTTCAAAAAACACATAATTGTATTGGATATGTAAATTGCAAGATAAAATAACATATAGATTATAAAGTATTAGGACATATTGTGAATATGGGAAACAAGCATATCATGAGTGTTTATCCAAGTATTCAACGAGTCTCTTACATTTTATTGACAGAAATAAAATGCAAAATGAAAGTTATCAATTTTATGTCTAGTGGAAGTCGCAACCTAGGCGGGTTTAGGCGGGCTAAGTGGATGCCTAGGTGGACACCTAAGCGGGTTTAGGCGCACTTTCTTAATTTTCAAACGTCTATAGACTAATTGAGACGGTGACCAGCTGCTTGATGTCTAAGCGGGAATTTTCAGAATAGTGGCTCCAACATCAAGTTCTACTTATTTTAATTAAAAGGGTTCTTCACAAATATGCCCCCTCAAAACTATGTTAAATGGTCAAAGACACTTAAATATCCTTGCACTATACACTAAATAAGCATAATACCATAAATCGAGCTGGTGCATTAACTACTGAGGCCATACTTAAAACCAAAATCCCGGACTGGAATTCGTGATAAGAACACCGGCCAAAGAAAGATTTGTTACAAACAAAGGGCATCAGAAGCAAAGAAATGAATTATACATTGACGAAGCAATCGTGGAAGTGAAGCCGAGTGAGGCTGGCAGTAATCCGGGGATCGGTCTGCAGAGCCTCTTGAATGACTCCACGCACAATGCTGGTGGCATTCGGGCATGATTCATCATAAAACGTAGGAGTCAACTGAGCATCACCACATCCTGCACTTGCACACAAGATTAGTAACATTGCCAAAACATATCTGTAATACAATTGAGCACTATAAGGAGGCATTTTCTCAGGTGGTGTACGATTTTTCTAACATATGTTGATCAATGCATATGTGAGCCAATCGGTATAGGTCTATTTATGGAGTGACTGAGAGAATTGGTAGATGAGAAACACGCGTTAGGTAGATGTCAAATTAACTTTATTTTATTGGTAAAAAGTTCAAATTAACTTAAATAAATAAAAATCTAAATCCTTTTTCTCCTAGAAAAAAGATTTTCTCTGGATTCTTTCTTCTTAATCCATAAAATTAGAGGATCTATATTATTGAAATTTGATCAAACGGTTAAAGTTATTATAACTTTTAAAGTGGACTTCTATTTGTAACTGTTAGATAAAATTTTAGCGATATTGATTTCCTAATTTTATGGATTAAAAAGGGATACGAAAGAATTCATTTCCCTTTTCCCTTTACGTGAACCATGGTGATACACTGGAATCCAGAACGTGGGTCCCTGGATGCAATATAATCTGCCATACGGAGGACAAATGTTGCTACCCTTCCCTCAAAAAAAGGTGAGGTTTCAATCCTAAATTTAGTTAATAATTAGAAGTGTCCTGAACTTTAGATAATAAGTTTTTTAATTCGATCAATATGGTATCTTGATTAAAATTCAAAGTCCAAATTAGAAAACAATGTATAATTATCACCGCAAGAAAACGAGACAATAATTGTAAATTCTCTTTTCTTATAAAAAAAGGAAAAAGAGAAAAGAATAACATTAGTTGAATGGGTGGATGCATAAACTAATGAGTTGAATAAAAGAAGGGATAATGCTAGTCATACTCTTGTTTTTATTTATTATATATTCTTCGTAATTTTCGATCGTCGAATCAAATAGATTGAAGAAGATCACGGAGGAAAAACTAACACGGGTGTGGGAATGTAAAAATAAGTATGTGAATATTACTTTCCTAAAAGAAGTATCAGATATATCGTGGCTCTGTTAATTACACAAAGACATACCTAGTTATAACATCTCTAAAAATTTAGAACTGTTTGGAAGTTCTTTTAAAAATAATTGAAAATTATTTTAAAGAAAATATTTTTGAATTCCAGAACAACTTGAAGTGCTGCTTATTGAGTTATTATTTATAGAAATTATACCTATAAAAAACGCTATTCACCAACAATGTTTTGACAAAATTACCCTTTACTTTTCTTTCCATTCCTGCCTTGTTTTATAATGCGGAACAGAGTATTTAGAAATTTGCCCTTCGATGCCTGCTGGCTACGTGTGCCAACGTGGGACTTCCAGACATCGTTGATGATCTCGGAAGGGGTATCCCCTTCTTCTTTTTCTCTCGAATTATCTCAATAAAAAACTAAAAGAAAACTAATAAAAATGATTTGAAAATTTTGAGTTTTAATCAAAGGAACAAAAAGTGATGTAAGTAAATAGTACTATAAGTGACTTTTTAGAGTAAAAATGTTATTTTCATTAAAAATAAATAGTACTAGAAGTGTTTCGTTAAAACTCTAAAAAACTAAACCTCGGCCGCCGCTTTTCTTATCCCCCAACCACCAATCGAGTCACAATTTGGTATGAACCAAATGGCTTTCTTTTTAAAACAGGTCGACATGACTATGAATATATGGCCGACTCGCAGTCATTGTTACATGGAACACAAATCAAGTTTGCAGTTTACAATTTTTTGTGTAAATGTGTTTAGAAAGATTTGATGGTCACATACATTATTTGAGTATATCATGTGTATGCTTTTTTTTTTTTGGTGAATTATCATGTGTGTGCTTTAAGTAGTAGTTGGATAAACTGTAAAGAACTCTATGATATCATTTTCTAGAAAGTAATGACAACTATTATGCACAAGACTAAAAGCAACCATCCAAAAGTCTTTCTTTTAACCACCCAAAAGTCAAAAACTACTTTCGTGCATGTTACATACGCAAATTTTTCACTTATCCAACTTTCCACTCAGTCGTGCAAATATTATTTGTAAACTTGACGGTGATCGCATTAACCTTCTCTGCAATGCATGATATGTGGAAAAAATCATCATCAAACAGAAGTTTGATATTATGCACGTGTCCTATCTTTATTTGCGTGTTTGTGTTGATTTTTTATTTTGACAGGTTGAAGAACAAAAGCACTGGCTCGAGTAAGAAGGCTGCAAGGGTCCGAACAAGTCTAAGAGGCTTGCAAGTTATTGAATCTTAGCTTTCAAGAACTCAGAGATGTAAAAAATATCTTCTTCTCATTTCACAAAAACTATGAACAATACATTTACATCAGAATATATAGATACAATTCTATTGACAAAACTGACCTCAACATACATCAATTAATTACACATCTACCCTTGTCTAACTAACTCCAACTATACAATTACTACTAGACTCTTTACACCCCCTCAAGCTGAGACTGGGGATAGGAAAAGTGCCAAGAGGAAGCTTGGATTGCAGAAAATAGAATCTGTGTTTTGATAGAGATTTGGTATGAATATCAGCTAATTGATCTTGGCTGCAGACATAAAGAACTTTAATCAAATGTGCCAAGACTAGCTCCCGAATGTAATGATAATCCACTTCGACATGCTTTGTCCGAGCATGAAACACAGGATTGGAGGCAAGAGAAATAGCTGAAATGTTATCACACCAAAGAGTGGGAACTTTAGACAAAGGAAAGTTGATATCAGAAAACACTTTGCAAATCCAAGTGATTTCAGCTGCAGTGTGGGCTAAAGCTCGATATTCAGCTTCGGTAGAAGATCTGGCAACAGTGGGTTGCTTTTTAGCATTCCAACTAACCAGATTTGGACCCAGAAAAACACAGAAACCAGTAGTAGACCTTCTATCAAAGGTACAACCGGCCCAGTCAGCATCAGAGTAAGCCGTGAGGTCAAGAGAACCCTTTTGAAACCAAAGACCTTGTGTAAGGGTGCCTTTTAAAAACCGAAGAATGCGTTTGACAGCCTGCATGTGTTGGGCCCGTGGGGAATGCATAAACTGACACACTTGGTTTACAGCAAAAGAGAGATCAGGCCTCGTCCAAGTAAGATACTGTAAGCCACCCACCAGAGATCGATATTCAGTGGGGTCAGAGAGTAAAGAACCACTGTGATCAAGTTTAGTGGTACCAAGTGGAGTGACACACGGTTTGGCACCTGCCATGTTTGCCTTGTTAAGAAGATCAAGGGAGTATTTACTTTGATGCATGAAGAGACCATCAGAAGTTCTTTGCACCTCCAATCCCAAGAAGTAATGGAGGGGCCCCAAATCCTTAACAGGAAAAGCTTGACTGAGTTTATGAATAAAACGTTGACAGACAGTGGCATTAGGTCCGGTGACAAGAATGTCATCGACATAGACCAAAACAAGAACAGGAACCGAAGCTTGAAGAACAAAGAGAGAAGCATCGGATGAGGACTGCTTGAACCCAAGAGTGCACAGAACTTGGAACAGTTTATCAAACCAAGCCCGAGGGGCTTGTTTTAAGCCATACAGAGATTTCTTGAGTTGGCAGACATAACTAGGAAGATTGGAATCAGTGAAACCAGGTGGCTGAGTCATAAAGACATCTTCCTTGAGATCTCCATGTAAGAAGGCATTACTGATGTCCAATTGATGCAGAAACCAGTCATACTGAACATCCAAGGTTAATAAAACTCGAATGGTGACTGGCTTAGCTACGAGACTGAAAGTGTCTTGATAGTCAACGCCCTCTTTTTGATGAAATCCTTTGGCCACTAACCGAGCCTTGTACCGATCCACTGTACCATCAGGTTTCCTCTTAATGCGAAACACCCATTTGCAGCCAACAATGTTTTGAGACGGAGAGTGGGGAACCAATGTCCAAGTACCAGTAAGTTGAAGAGCATTAAACTCTTCCTGCATAGCCTGTCTCCAATGTGCATACTTAGAGGCTTGTAAGTATGTGGAAGGGACAAAATCAACATCAACAGGTAAGGGATGTTTTGTGGCAGAATAGGCTTTGGGTTTAAAAATACCTGCTTTGGATCGAGTAAGCATAGAATGGGTGTTAGGGGCTGTAGAATTGGATGCAGAAGCGGATAATAAAGGTGGAGAGGAAACATGCTCATTGGAAGGTGTAGGGGATTGTACTGTAGGATTGATAGGAGAAGTGGAGGCCGGAGAAGGAGAAATAGGAATCTGTGGAATGGAGAAGTGCAAATCAATAAGGGAAGGTGGAGAATGAGAGTTCGGAGAAACAACCTCAGAGGAAGAACGAAGAAATGGGAACTGTGTCTCATTGAATTGGACATGGCGTGAAATATATATACGCTGATTAGTAGGATCAAGGCACCGATAGCCCTTATGCTGCAAACTATAGCCCAAAAACACACATTCTGTACTCTTCCCTTCTAACTTGGAGTGAATATACGACTTTAACCAGGGATAACAGGAGCAACCAAAAACCTTCAGCTTGGAGTAATCAGGAATGGATTTGAATAAGATTTCCCATGGAGAGTGATGCAAGCTGGAAATAGGCAGGCGATTTATCAGATAAACAGCAGTAGAGAAGGCTTCGACCCAATACAGATGAGGGACTTTGGAAGCAACTAAGAGAGTCCGTGCGGTCTCAACCAAATGCCTATGTTTCCGTTCAACACAGCCATTTTGTTCCGGTGTATGTGGACAGCTGAGTTGATGAGAGATACCATGACCTTGAAGAAAGGATTTAAACTGATTACTTGTAAATTCACCCCCTGAATCGGACCTCAAACATTTGATTTTATTACCAACAGAATTTTCAACATAGTTCTTGAATACAACAAAAGTGGAAAATACATCAGATTTGGCCTTTAAAGGAAATAACCAAGAGTACTTACTGTAATCATCAACTATTAAAAGATAGTACTTATAGCCACAAGCAGAAATGACGGGAGCAGGGCCCCAAACATCACAATGTAACAAATGGAGACTAGTAGGAGAAACAGAACTAGAGTGCTTAAATGGTAGCTTGTGATTCTTAGCAATTGCATAGTCCGAGCAGAAGAAATCAACAGAGTGCTTTCCTTGCAGTGCAAGTTTATTGGCAGACAGAACGCGCCTGAAGATAGCAGTAGAAGGATGCCCCAAGCGACTGTGCCAAATAGTCATAGGGGCTTTAGTACCGACTAAAGCATGAGGGGAGGAACAAGATGGAGATAAAGAAGCAGGGATACCTTGAAAGGTGTAGAAACCATTATTAACCGGTCCCTGCAAAAGCATCTTCCCCGTAGAACGATCCTTAACAACAGAACCATCGGAATGCAAAGTCAAAGAGCAGTAGTTATCCTTGAGAAATTGGTATGCAGAGAGTAAATTGTGCTTCATTGTCGGAACATGTAACACATTGTTCAATTTAAAAGAAGCATGAGCAGTATTTAACAATGTACTGCCAGTATGATGAATGGACAAACCTTTACCATCGCCGATATACACCTTGTCTTCACCAGTGTAAAGAGTAGGAAAAGAGAGATTGGAGATGTCATGAGTAATATGGGAGGTAGCACCAGAATCTAGAATCCAGGAAGGAGAAGGCTTGGAAGCATAATGAGTGTACATAGCAGCAAGTTTAGTAGGAGGTACTTTCCCAAAGATATCTGGATTCATTCGGTCATAGCAATCAATAGCTTCATGACTTGATGATCCGCAGATTTGACAATTTGTACGACCACCAGAAGTATTAGGAGAACGAAAGCCTTGATGGTTGTACCTTTGGAAACCAGAATTAGAGTGAGAACCCCGATTGTTGCCATGATAGTTGCGATTGCCTCTGTTGTTGTGAAAACGATTATTGTTCCGGCCACGATTAGAGTTGTAGCGAGAAGAATTCTGCATAGGTTGATTCTGAGTTGCATAAGCCTAAGAAGAATATGGTGTAGGAAGGAGAGGTGG
This sequence comes from Pyrus x bretschneideri, assembly GCF_019419815.1. Lineage (NCBI taxonomy): Eukaryota > Viridiplantae > Streptophyta > Magnoliopsida > Rosales > Rosaceae > Pyrus > Pyrus x bretschneideri. The sequence goes on along the minus strand of NW_025999787.1, from coordinate 11,863,924 downwards.
TTGATTCTGAGCTGCATAAGCATGAAACGGTTCAGTAGCAACCGATTTCTTTCGACGAGCCATTGACAATTCCTTTGTAAGAAGAAGACCATGCAGTTCATCCAAGGTAGTAGATGAGAGACAAAGAGTAATAGAATCAACAAATGAGTCAAATTCCTCTAGTAAACCATGTAATGTAGCAGTAATCAAATCACGATCAGACATAGAGGCACCAGCAGCGGTTAAAGAATCAGAAATGGCTTTAATTTGCTGGAGGTACTCAGAGATTGATTGAGAGTCTTTCTGAAGAGATTGAAGACGAGATCTAAGCTAATGAATATGAGCATCGGAGATTCCACCAAAACGCTGTTCCAATTTAAGCCAGAGATCACGAGAAGAAGAAACCCCAACTGTGAAAGGAATAATCTCCTCAGAGAGAGTTGAATTCAACCAGATCAAGAGATTTTGATCTTTTTCATACCACTGTTCAAACGCAGGATTGACAGAACGATCAGACAAGAGAGGAGATGAACAAGGATCAGATCCATCAATAATACCGAGAAGTTTATAACGACGAAAAATTGGAGCAAAGAGTGCTCACCATGGAAGATAATTCGAGCTCTTAAGTTTGATCGGGACCATACTGCCAATGTTCTGAATTGTGAGAGAGGTATAGCTTTGCACCAAATTAGGGTTTGAAGAAGAAGTTGGGAGAGAAGATGACGAATCGGACGCCATGATGGATGCAAAAAGCAAGATGCAACCAAAGAACCACACAAATTACAGAGACGGAAGAGAAGAAGCACCAGAGATCGGATCAGAGAAGCCGTGAGGCGGTGGAAGAAGAAACACTAGAGATCGGAGCAGAGAATCCGTGAGGCGGTGGAAATCGAAGATCCACCAAGACTGCGAGGATCGAAGAGTCACCAAAACCTTGAGACGATGACGACAGTGACGAGAACAAGCAAAGAACCGTGAGGCGGTGACAAGAACGATCGAAGATTCACCATGGCCGTGAGGCGGTGGCGATTGATACCATATTGAATCTTAGCTTTCAAGAACTCAGAGATGTAAAAAATGTCTTCTTCTCATTTCACAAAAACTATGAACAATACATTTACATCAGAATATATAGATACAATTCTATTGACAAAACTGACCTCAACATACATCAATTAATTACACATCTACCCTTGTCTAACTAACTCCAACTATACAATTACTACTAGACTCTTTACAAGTACCTTCTTCGTTTTCATGTATGTTTCGCTTTTACCATAATTTAGTTTTTCTAATTATAATTGTATAAATTTTTCGTTCAATTTAATATAAAGATTCAGCTCAAAAGTTTTAAGATTTATATTCCACTTTGTTTCGATTTTTGATCTCTTGGTGTTTCAAAGACAAAAAACAACGCACAATCCACATATCAATAAAAGGCTTTTAGTCCATTCCCATCTATAGAATTTTGCCGACTCTACTGCTGTAAATAAAGACCAAGGGGTTTAGTGGTGCAGCTGCATACAAAAGTACGAAACGAAACAGAAAGAGGAAGGGCGAGAGAGAGATGCAATTGGGTACTTTTCGGATCGAAGCTCTTCCATACCCTTCCATTATCTCCACCAACTCCTTGACTAAAAGAGAGTATTCTTTTGTCTCATTTTCTCATCATAGCAAAAGCTAGAAAGTATGTTTCATGTTTTCCCTGTCCGCAACTGGGATTAGGAGAAAGAGACCGAGAGAACAGAGGTTGATCCAAATCATCAAACACAAGCATATGCCCTTTGTCAACTTACAATTTGAATAGCTTGGGTAACGATTCGCAGACCTCTACTGTTTTGATAATTATTTATGTCCTGTCCTGATTGTTGAAGTTATGTTGTAGTATAATTTATCTATGTCGTAGATTACCTACTGTCGGCATAAATATATGGCTATTTTGGTAATATATGGAAAAAGGGGTACTTGATATCAGTTTGGCTTCTAATTGATTACTTTCAAAGGAAAGTCCATTTTGAAGAAGCTACTTAAGTGGAATGTGTTGGTCTAATCCCTTTTGTACATAGGTTGTACAATTTTTATGTGGACTGTATCGATTAATTTTTTTGCATTTGTACAAATCTTCCTAATGTTTTCAATGTAAATAGTATTAATTGTTGCCGTGAGTCAACATCTTAGGAGGATTAGGAATATGGGCAATATCCTAGGAGGATTAGGAATATAGGTGTGTTTCCTACTTTGATTGTAAATCATTTAATATTCCTTGTATCACAAGGATTAGGAATATAGGTGTGTTTCCTATTTTGATTGTAAATCATTCAATTTTATCATGGTATTAGAGTAGGTTGTCCCACGTGTAAAAGTGTAAAAGCCACACGTGCTTACGCATCACCTAGTTGTTGTCCACGTGTACGTGCAGCCTTAAAAATTGGCCACACGTGCGGGGGCGTGTTGAGAGTTGAAATGCGAGAGACAATTTGTCCCACATCGGTGAGTTGTCAACTCAGCTATGGACTTATATGGTCTTGGGCAAGTTTCCATATTGCCAATTGATTTTATGGTGAAACATCAATTTTATCACTTTTGACTTTTGTCCTGCATCATGGTCTGGTTTCATAGTCTTATGATAAGTGGTGTAACATCTTCAGGGCTTAGCTAGGTAGGAGGTTTAAAGCTTGACCATGGTGCTCTTATGGGGTTCCCAGCTTCTCCCTCTTGCCTTTATCCTTTGGAGATGCTGTCTCTCAATCTTTTGCTCATTTTTTCATGTTCTGTTCTTGTCGTTGGCTTGGTTTGGTCCGTCTGTGACCTCCCCTATTTGTTGTGGGATTTTTACACTATTTTGAAGTATCAGATGCTCTAAATATTTTAACCGTTAAATTTTTGTTTAAAAATATAAAAAATCAAAATCAAAATCTAACGGTTAAAATACCGAAATATTTATTCTATACTTCATAGCACCCTAAAAGTTTTGTTTGTGTATGGTTTGGGTTTTTGCCTTTTAGTAATGGAATCTCTTTTTCGGACTCCAATAGAAAAAGGGGTTTCTGATGAACAAACTTACATTTTCTTCCTTCCATCATAAGAATAGTATAGAAATTAGACAAATAAGGAGAGAATATCATGCTAACAAAAGAAAAAACATAATTTAATCACATATATGGTTACCTTTAATCCAAGTCCAAAGCACACTAATAGGAGCAATCAAATTACCTAAACTCAGGATAATTTAAATCATATTATCATTTAATACACTAACATCAGCCCAAGGGTAATAGCGTATTAAAAAAAAAAATCCATAAAGCAAAGCTTTAAAGTTAGGTACCGACTCACCATCACATATGATTTTAATTAGTGTATTAAATGATTATATGATTTTAATTATCCTGAGTTTACGTAATTTGATTGCTCCTAAACTCACCATCACGCAGAAAAAAAGGGATTTGCTTAATTGAATCAAAGTCAAGGAACTTAAATTGATACGTAAATTTTTAAGATTAAATTTAATAATTCTCAAGGGAATTGGTTCTATATGGAATTATCTTAGGAATATGCCTCGACTTTAAACTAGTGGGAATTGGTTCTATATCGAATTATCTTAGTAATTTGTTAATCATTAATGTGTTGAAAGGATATTTTGGAATCTTGAAATGCATGCATGGGCAAGAGAGATTTTTCATTATGACCATCACACAAGTTGGTACACCACATGTTTATATATAAATGGTGGGATATGTATGTTAAAAGGTTAATAACTTAAAATTTTAAAGTTTTCACCACTTACATAAAAACACGTGGTGTACCATTTGTATTCTTGTCATAACTAAAAATTTCTCTATGGGCAAGATGCAGGGAGTAAAGTCAGCAAAGGCATACATGTGCATATTGAAATGACTTAAATGTTGAAATGGTCTTTGTATTATATTTATTCGGTTGATTTGGTTCTTGTGTTTTTAATTTGACCGATTTAGTTTTTGTGTTTCACTCTATCTGTTAATTTAGTATTTTCCATCCAGTTACTGTTAAAAGAATTTATAAATATGTTTCGAATTGATTAACAAATAAGAATAAAAGATAAGAAAATAAGAGAATTCAAAAATAAAAGCAAAATTTGAAAGCCCCCTAACACCGCCATCATCAAACATACCCAAAACAACTCCAATAACCGACCATCGACACTCCTCGTAAATTTTCAGCCAACGGTTCCCAAGACGACGTCGCGTTGATCATCATCCCCCATTTGTGTCATCTCCATAGCATCAATCTGCACCACTTCCGAGATCTCCCTTTCCCCGTACCCCTCATGGGTATGATGATTTTTGGATTGTTTTATATCTAAACTTTTATTTATTTTTGGCAAAAATCTTATCATTTCTTTAATTGGATTCTATTTCTTTAAATAAATAGAGTTTTTAATGTTTTAAAATGGATTTTTTAACACTAAGATAAAGACATGAATTATATTGGCCAACAGTGTAAACATAAATACTAAATCAGTTAAATTTAACATATAGAAGTTAAATTAACCATATGATTAAAACACAAGGACGATTGTGATATTTAAGCCTAGTAAAATTGTTGCTACATAGGTTTTAAAATTGTCTTCGGTTACTGGTACTAGCTCTTGGTCAAATTTGGCCGCTCTCTCAACTCAATGAGAGAGAATATTGTCTTTGGGTCTAAAATAATCATATAGGTGTGTTTCTATTTTTTTTTGAGCAAAAATACGATATTCATTGATAAGAAAATAAACATATAATAGGAGGATAGTGGTGTATGCATGGATCTCGATAAAAATTTTGTCAGGGGTTTCAACCTAATCAAAGAAAATAAAAGTGTCATGCACCCAACAAACAACTCAAAGTTAGCCATCCTCACATAGCAAAAAACCATTACAGTTTAGTTGGAAGCATCCTCAAATAGAGCATCGATTACTTTATACTCAAGAAATGAGAGGGTTTGATCTCAAAACATAATGAATCAAAAATAAAGATTCTGACCACTAGAACAAAACTCAGATAGCCTAATTGAAAAATAAATAACCTATATATATATATATATATATATAAATAGAACTTTTACGGGAATTACTTTCTTCTATTACTTGTTTAGAAATATATATACATCAGTACTATTATAGTTTTACAAGGAAACAAATAACATATACACAAACCTACTTAATAAAGGACTCCTATTATTTACATTCCCTATTTTTCATAATATTGACTCACGCTAACACTCCCCCTCAAGTTGGTGCATAGATATCACACATGCCCAACTTGACAAGTGAGTCATCAAACCTTCGACTACATACTGCATGAGTTAGAACGTATGCAAGTTGCTCCTCTGACTTCACAAAAGGTATTGACACAATCTTCCTTTCAAGCTTCTCTTTAATAAAATGTCGATCAACTTCCACATGTTTTGTCCTATCATGTTGTACCGGATTATCAGCTATATCTCTTGCTGACTTATTATCACAGTATAGTCTCATGGTTTCCTTTGGCTTGAACCCAAGCCCCTCAAGAAGCTTTCGAAGCTAGAGAATCTCACAAATGCCGTGAGCCATCCCTCGATACTCGGCCTCAGCCGAGGATCTTGATACTACCTTCTGTTTCTTACTTCTCCATGTGACTAAATTGCCTCCTACAAAAGTAAAATATCCCGAAGTAGACCGTCTGTCACCTACACTTCCTGCCCAATCAGCATTCGTGAACCCCTCAATCCTAAAATGTCCATGCTTCCGATAGAGAACTCCTTTTCCAGGTGCAGACTTTAAATAAGCTAAGATACGCATAACAGCAGCCATATGATCTTCACTCGGTGAATGCATAAATTGACTTACTACACTTACTGCATAGGCAATATCTGGTCGTGTATGAGCCAAATAAATTAGTCTCCCTACAAGTCTCTGATATCTCCCCTTATCAACCGATTTCTGATTCGGATCCAAACATAGATGATGTTTTTCAACAATAGGAGTATCAACTGGCTTACATCCCAGCATACCGGTTTCTTTTAACAAATCCAAAACATACTTACGTTGTGACAAGAAAATACCTTTCGAAGATCGAGCAACTTCGACTCCAAGAAAATACTTCAAATCCCCTAGGTTCTTCATTTCAAACTCAGCCGCAAGATTTCTCTGCAGCCTTGCAATCTCATCACAATCATCCCCAGTAATAATCATGTCATCTACATAGATGATTAAGGCTGTCACTTTTTTCTGTCTCCGTTTAACGAACAATGTATGATCAGAATGACTCTGATAATACCCAATCTTTTTCATAACTTGAGTAAACCTATCAAACCATGCACGAGGCGATTGCTTCAGCCCATAAAGAGACTTACGCAACCGGCATACTTCGGTACTTCTACCAGCACTGTACCCAGGAGGAAAATCCATATATACTTCTTCCTCCAAGTTCCCATGGAGAAAAGCATTTTTCACATCAAACTGTTTTAATGGCCAGTCCATATTAGCAGCTAAAGAAATCAGAACACGTACCGTATTCATCTTGGCAACCGGAGAGAACGTCTCTTGATAATCTACACCATATGTTTGGGTGTATCCTTTAGCTACCAACCTTGCTTTGTACCTGTCTATTGATCCATCGACTTTGTATTTGACGGTAAACACCCACTGGCATCCAACTGTTTTTTTTTTCCCTCCGGCAAGGACGTCACCTCCCAGGTATTATTCTTCTGTAACGCCAACATTTCTTCATCCATTGCATTTGCCCACTTTGGATCCTTTAGAGCCTCATCCACACGAGTTGGTACTCGAATAGCCTACATATTGTCTATCAAGGTCTTACGCTCTGGTGCAAGACCATTGCATGAGACATAGTTGGTTATCGGATACTTTACTTTGCCTTCCGGAGAAAACCTGTCAGGTGGCACACCCCGATTTTGTCTCGGTGGCAGCTTATATGTATTTACATCAGTACTTGCATTAGTTACATAATCATCCACAATACTTACCTCAGGTTTATTCAGAGAAGAATCATTGGGCATCACCGTGGAGCTAGAGAGAGAGGGGGTTACACAAGTAGGCTCAACAATGAACTGTCCTGACTGCGGATCACTCTCGGCATCTTTTGCTTCTGACTGCATGCTGCTCTCGGCAGCAACTTCTGGCACGGCATGTATGATCACTGCCGCATTAGGCACGGCACCAGCATGCACGGCCTCAACATCAACCACAGTATTTTCTCCCAAGTCCAACCATTCCAGATCACCACTAGAGCTCTCCCCCTGGTGATCTGAAGATGAAGATACGGGGGCATAAAAAAAACTCCGATTCAGAAAAGGTCACATCCATAGTAACATACATATGCCGAGTCTCAGGGTGATAACATTTATATCCTTTTTGGTGAGATGAGAAACCAACAAACACACATCGAAGGGCACACGGATCCAACTTAGTGCGATGAATTTTCGGAATATGCACATAAGCCACACAACCAAATACCCGGGGCTTGAAAGTATGAGTAGACATCACCTGAACATGTTGAGTGAGAACTTGAAGAGGATTTCGAAAGTCAATCACCCGAGAGGGCATACGATTAATCACATAGACCGCATAAGTAACTGCTTCAGGCCAAAAAATCTTAGGAACAGACGTGCCCAGAAGTAGAGCACGTGCCGTTTCTAAGATATGCCGATTTTTCCGTTCAGCCACTCCATTTTGCTGTGGAGTATAGGGACAGGTTGTTTCATGGAGAATGCCTTGATCACAAAGAAACTCCGACAACTCACAATTAAGATACTCACCACCATTATCAGAACGAAGAACTTTAATTACAGATAAGTATTGTGTCCGAATCATTTGAGAAAAGGTTCGGAATACCATACCAACATCACTCTTATTTTTCACCACATATAACCACGTCATACGAGTGCAATCATCAACAAACGTAACAAACCACTTAATCCCAGAAGAAGTAACAACAGGAGATGGTCCCCAAACATCAGAGTGCACAAGTTCAAACGGTAAAGCTCTTTTATTCATACTAGGAGGAAACGAAGCCCGATGGCTTTTAGCAAGAATACATACTTCACAATGTAAGTCTGATTCATTTATTCCACTAAATAGACTAGGTAACATACGCCGTAAATACCCAAAAGATGCATGCCCTAACCGACGATGCAACAACCACACTTCTTGTAAATTACTAGACCGGGACGCTCAAACCGCATTAGCTCTGCCAGAAACGACGTCGTCCACATAGTACAACCCCTCTCTCTTAGTGCCACGCCCAATTATCTCCTTGGTCTGAATATCCTGAAGGAGACAAAATGATGGATACATTAGAACAACACAATCCAATTGTTCAGTAACCTGTGGTATGGATAACAGATGATGGGATAAAGAAGGAACAAGCAAGCAATGATGTAGGGGAAGTGTAGGGGTAAGATGCACAGTGCCGGCACCACACACGGGTGCCAAAGTACCATTGGCAGTTGATATATTTTTCCTGTGAGATGTGGTCATGTATTGAAACATATTTTTATCATATGTCATATGATCCGTTGCACCAGAATCTAAAATCCAACCTGTATTTGCCATTTAATAATACGCAAAAAATGACAATCACAAGTACACGACAATCACAGCACCCTACCAATTACGGAACCACAAGTTGCAAGAACAAACAAGCAACAACAACTTCCGCCGGAGTCGAACCTGTGACCTATTGGATTCGAAAAAAGGCTCAAACCCAACAGCACAGCAATCCACAAACAAACAACAATAACTTCCGCAGGAGTCGAACCCGTGACCTATTGGATTCGAAAAAAGCTTAAACCCAATAGCGCACAAGGGTACTGGCAGCAGTAATACACACAGCAATACGCATACTGCACTACCAGCAATACTCACAACAATTCCACACGCACACGGCACTGCCTCCTTCTGATGTTATTGTCCCCTGATGATTTACCACACTGCTACACCCACAGCAGTACCACACACACACGGCAGCACTGTGTAGACACAGCACCACCCACATTGCTGCACACGCAGCCAAAAATACACACACACGGCAACATTGTTTTTCTGTAGAAGATTTGCAGAGAAACAGTCAACGCACAGCGGAAAAGAAAACTAGGGTTTTGGCTCTTGATACCAAATAGAACTTTTACGGGAATTACTTTCTTCTATTACTTGTTTAGAAATATATATACATCAGTACTATTATAGTTTTACAAGGAAACAAATAACATATACACAAACCTACTTAATAAAGGACTCCTATTATTTACATTCCCTATTTTTCCTAATATTGACTCACGCTAACAATATATATATATATATATATATATATATATATATATATAAACACACATACATAGAGTTAAGGTAATTCACCCGAATTGTCATATTGTTCTACCCAAATTTAACCCAAGAATCCATTCTCCACTAAAACTTGTAGCCATTATGCATCTTAGACTTGTACTTAATTATAGCAATATGACTTCTTGCCATTTGTAATTCTCTGTACAACACAAGTGTGTGAGTGTGTGTGTATGTATGTACGTATGTATGAGATATCCATATAGTAGAGACTCATCAAGTCATGCCCAGTGTTCTAAAAATCGGCCTAGGCGACTGCCTAGGCGCTAGGCGGTGGAGCTTCGACCCGATTTAGACCAAAACGTTTAGTTAGGTGGGAAGGACTTAGGCAGCCGCCTAGGTGCTTGAGACAAGCTAGGCTGTAGTCGAGGCAGTTTAAATCTTGCTGCAAATCCCAAACTTGCTGCAATTTTCACAACAGATCTACAACTTCCGATCTTGTACGCAGCAGCAGAACTTCGGCGAATTTCTTCAACTCATCTGTGAACATGAGGGGAGAGAGAGAGTGCGAAGAGAGAGAGAGAGAGTTGAACATTTCAATTATGAAAACCATGGACTCTGATGGTTTTAATTATGAAAACCACCCAAGGTGGACAAGTGATGTGAAAGAGGTGAGGTGGACAACTGATGGTTTTAACTTTTAATAATGAAAACCAACCATTATGTGGGCTTTTTATATTTTTAAAAGTTTGGGATATATATATGTTATATAAATTATAAATGATTTAGATAAATTTTTTTTCCCTAAGCAAGCATATTATATATGTACATAAAACATTCACATATGTATGTTCTTCTATAAGAAATAACATATTAGTCAATAATTATTTACATTTGATATAGTAAATTTAATTAATTTATAAAATATGGAAATTGTTATTAGTACTCCAAAATTCTCATTCTACACTCCTAACTTTTTATATTTGGAAAGAAAAATACACTTGTGAGGAGAGTAGAATGAGATTTTTGGAGTGCCAATAACACTTCTCTAAAATATATATAACAAATTTACCTAAATCCGCCTAGGCCCCCGCCTAGCCAACTAGGCGTCCGGCATCAGCCTGGCACCCGACTAGCGCCTAACATTTTTTAGAACCTTGGTCATGCCACTTAGTAATACGGTCTAATGATATTCCTTTTCACTTGTAAGTGAGAGATCTTAGGTTGCATTCTCGTCAATGGCAAATTTGAACCACATATTATGGCGTGAGACTTAGCCTGTTCTCCCACTCCCCTTAGTATAGATACTATCGTTTGTTTACAAAAAAAAAAAAAAAAAAAAAAAAAAAGGACCACGACTCATCGAGTCATATACTTTAAACTCTCTACCCTAACCTGCTTCCCTGGTCCTAATCTAATAGAGCAAACCTTGTGTGATATGCACATCAAAGACGTTGTCCTTAGCCGTTGCAGCCTCCCTATGTGCAAGTACGTACACTGACAACTTACAAGACTTGAACATACGACTCCATAAACAAGCTCAAAGTCCGTTGAGAAGGAGTGTCTTCTTAATCAACCAAGAATTCTAGTAGCCTCCTCGCATAAAGTATTTTAGTAAGTTAGTAACCTTCGTTCAAAAAAAAAAAAAAAAGGAAGTTAGTAACCCCTACAGGCTAAATGTAAAAATTAAAACATTAATTATGTAAATTGAAACTCTCATAATCCTCAAAATATTATGTGTAAATAAATTATATCAGTTAAACATCAAATTAAAACAAAACCAAAAATAAAAATCCTTTAGATAAAGCTCTGATAACCTACATATATTTAAAAGACCTTTAACCCTTGCATCTTATTATCCTAATTATTATTTTTAATTTAATAAATTAATTCGCAGTATGCTATTTATAAGATTTGAAGTGCATGAGGAGGAACAAGTCTTAAGAGATTGGAAATGAATACGAATAGAAATTAAAAATCAATACGATTCTACGAACGGTCGTCGATCAAGTTAATCTATCTAATTATAACAAATGTATGATGAAAATTGATTTATAATTGAATGGTGGAGATTAGTTTATAATTGAATGGTGGATATTAGTTTAGGAAGAGTTTGTTAGAAGGTTAGAGTTAGTTACTTTGTAGGCTTGTATAAATTAGTTCAACTTAGAAGATATCAATTCAAGTTTTCATTTTTCCAAAGCTTCATCTCCTTCTCTGTTCCACCGTGATGGACGATCTTCATACTTTATCTATGTAGTTAACACTAATGAGCCAAGTCCAAGAAAACAATTGGAGCATATTCTAATTGCTGCTATTCGATCACTTTACTAACCACCTCTTTACTATAAGTGATTTCAGGTATATATACACACATATACGGGGACAGATCCGTGACACTACTTTTTTTATACAATTTTTGACAGAAGTTTTTGTGGACCAACTTCATAATGTACTTCAACAATTTGAACCGTTTATTTTTTAAGTCTTTCTTCAAAAATGATGCCACCAATCCGCCATTTATAAATAAATAAATATATATATATATATATATATATATATATGTGTGTGTGTGTGCGCGTGTGTGTATGTGTGTGTGTGCGCGTGTGTGTGTGTGTGTCTCATAGAAGAGATCTAATGTATTGGCTAGTAAAAATGGTTCAAATAACACAATTGTAATGCTTTTATTAAACATTGTTATAGAATGGAAGACCAACGTGGGAAGTTCAATTGGGAAGGAGAGACAGTAGGACAGCAAACCGAACTGGTGCCGATCATGACATTCCAACCCCTCAGGATAACCTTAAGCTAATTACTGAAAAATTCCGCAACAAAGGATTATATTCCACTGATCTGGTTGCGTTATCAGGTACATACATTTGACCAGAATGACATTATTACAATTTTTGTTGGACAATATAATATCAAAACAGCAAATGAATAACCTAGCAATTTTGTATATGCATAAGTACTATGTCAAGCTTATGCTGCTATTTAGACCATCTTATTTACTACCCTTATTGCTGATCACATGTACATATAAGTGAGTTCCGTATTTATTAGAGAGATAGTAAGTAAATATTGTACAGTGTACTTGGGATACAAGACCATACATTATATATATGTTATTATATAAGAGGAGGAATTTTTTTCTTCTAGTGTATGGTGTATTGACCCGTATTCCGGATGTAAGATCCCACATCGCCCGGGAGAGAGGAGGTGATGTACCTTATATGTACATGCCTATCTCCCTATAGCGAGATGCGTTTTGGGTGGAAGCTCAAGAACAAATCTATGAGGGCGTGTCCTAAAATAGACAATATCTTACTATGCGGACTGAGATGTGACAATTTAGTATCAGATCCACTCCCCAGCCGGAAGTGTGCCGACGAGGGTGTCGGGCCCCTAAAGGGGGTGGATTGTAAGATTCCACATTGCCCGGGAGAAAGAAGGTGATGTGCCTTATATGTACATGCCAACCTCCTTATAGCGAGACGCGTTTTGGGTGGAAGCCCAAAAACAAATTCGTGAGGGCGTGGCCCAAAGAGGACAATATCTTACTATGCGAACTGGGATATGATACCGGACATATCAAAAAATGTATTGTGGTGTGAGTGGATTAACAAGAGGGGTGCATTTTTACTCATCACCCTCAAATAGTGGTAATACTCATCACCCTATTTATCACTGTTAGATGAGTTTAAATTTTGAAATTTATGTCTATCTCATTACATAGTTCTCAAAATTTATATTCATTTAATAATAATAAATAGAATGATGAGTATTACCATCATTTCAAGATGATGAAGAAAAGTATAATAACAAAAAAATAACTTGAGTACCATTTTCCTCTTTTTGGGCTGATTTGGGAAGTGCCAACTTGTTTACTTGGAAGTTGGCACCCTTAATTAACAAACTGTGGGTCATATTGAGCAGGGCACCAAATGCAACTGTGCCGAGAAAAAGGGATTTGGATCCATCTGGATTCAAATGGTAGAGATTTTAGGGATTTTCACATTTTATTCATTCATCGTATATTATGTAGTCATAAATTATTTGAATTTGGAGAAGATGCAACTGTACGATGAACAGTTAGGATGTGATGATCTAGGATCCCTACAAAGAGGATCCGGAGAAGATCCTCTTCCGAGAAAAAAGAGTGCCTGATGCCCAAAGTTCTGGAGAAGATCCTCTTTGATACTTTTGCTCAGTCCATGATCAAATTGGGGAATATAAGACCCTTGACAGGAAGCACTGGAGAGATTAGGGCTGATTGCAAAAGAGTCAACTAATCAATCAGTCTACTAATAGGTTACCAATTGCCCTAAATAAGGGTACTGTATTAGCATGAGGTTTAGGTACCTTGTCATGTTGGTCTATTTTTCTTTCCTCACTAATTATATATAGCTTACTAAGTATTTTTTTCATACTGTAGTCATTTTAGTCCATTTGAGGAGGGATTCCAAGTATATCCAACGTTAATGGTGGAACCATGATGCAACTTATTTAAATAGGTCGCGCTTGTGTCGTGCTAGATCAGCCTGACCTTTGACAACTTTAACTTAAATGTGCTTGCCTTGTTGGAAAAGTTAGCAAATTAAGAATTTGGTTTGTCGGTTATTCAGTGAGTAAGGCCCAAGTGGTGGACGAATCGATTTCAAACAATTTCTGAACAATTTCACGTATTATACACTCAACTGGGGGCAAGTAGAATTATTGAAGCCAACCCTAAGATCAATAAATGCAAAAAGGAAAAGAAATAAAAAAGCTACGATCTAAGTAATCTTCATCTAGTCAAAATTTTGTCTTAGACTTTTATGTTTTGGACTAAACTTTAGAGTAGTATTTATAGACTCGTAATATATTTTAGCAGGGTTTCCAAGTATATCCAACATTGATGGTCGAACCATGTTGCTGACTTATGTAAATATGATGTGCTCGTGTCGTGTTAGGCTAGCCTGCCTTTGATAATTCTAACTTAAAGGATTAAAATTTGTGCTTACCTTGTTGGGAAAGTTAGTAAATTAAGAATTTGGTTTGTCAGATTTTCAATGAGAAAGGCCGAAGTGATAGACACATCGATTTCAAACCATTTCCGAACAATGTCACATGTTATGGACTTAGCTTGGGGTTAGGTAGAATTATAGAAGCTAACCCCAAGATCAATCGCTACAAAAGGGAAAAGAAGAAAAATGTTGCGATCAAAGTAATCTTCATCTAATCAAAATTTTGTCTTAGACTTTTATGTTTTGGACTAAACTTTAGAGTAGTATTCATAGACTCATAATGTTATTTCGGAGAGTTTCCAAGTATATCCAAACGTTGATGGTCGAATTGTGCTACGACTTATTTTAATAGGTTGTGTTGTTGTCATGCTAGGCCAGCTTAAAGGATTAGAATTTGTGCTTAACTGGTTAAAAAGGTTAAGCAAATTAACGATTTGGTTTGCCAAATATTCAGTGGGCAAGGCCCTACTGATAGACGAATCAATTTCAAACCGTATATGAACAATTTCATTTATGATGGACTCAGCTTGGGAGCAGGTAGAATTGTAAAAGCTAACCCTAAAATCAGCCGCTACAAAAGGGAAAAGACAGAAAAATGCTACAATCGAAGTGATCTTCATCTGATCAAAATTTTATCTCTCCGACTTTTATGTTTAGTGAGTCTATCTATAGACTCCTAATATTATTTAGGGTTATCTCAATTTTCTGAGCTAGCTGTCTTTGGGTGAAGAATGATGAGGTATGAGTGTGACTAACCCTAAATGAAAATTAGGACATTAAATGGTGATACATCTCTTAACTTTGACATTACTTTCTTCTCAAACATTGCAAGGGTGCGTGGAGTAGGTTTATTAATGATGCAAAATAGGTTACGTTCACGTTTAATCATGCACAATAGTTGTGAATGACTTATACACTTGAAAAATGGTTGAAAGCCAGCTAATAAATAGCAACCAACAGATCTTGTAAATCAACCTTCAAAATACTATTGTAATTTTCATTTAATAACCCCCCTGAAATCAGTCCTAATATTTTGAACACATCTTCAATGCATATGAAACTTAAATGAAATCACCTGGAAAAAAAAAAATAAAGCTAATTATCATTTGTTTGATTTTTTTATTTAATTGGATATTTCATCAAAGGTTTCTATATTTTAGTAGCAACACATCATTATGTTCTCTTTCTTAACGTGCTTCTTTATTATTGATGACATATAATTTGGTTACGTTCCATCGTCCTGGATTACCTGTGGTTACTTTTGTGGGCGAGCAGAGTGGGTTGAGACATGGCGTTATTTCTGCTATGCGAGCGAAAAGGTTGTTATCTAAAGGTTGCCAGGGATACTTAGCTCATGTGATGTTCGATGAGGCTGCTCCTAGCAGTGTGGAGGATGTAAGGGTAGTCAAACATTTTCCTGATGTTTTCCCTGAGGATTTACCTGGTTTGCCACCAGACCGAGACATGGAGTTCACCATTGATTTGCTTCCAGGTACTAATCCTATTTCCTTGACTCCCTATCGTATGGCTCCTGCTGAGTTGAGGGAATTGAAAGTTCAGTTGTAGGAATTGGTGGATAAGGGTTTTATTCAGCCTAGTACTTCACCTTGGGGAGCTCCAGTGTTGTTTGTGAGAAAGAAAGACGGAACTTTGAGGCTATGTATTGATTACCGGCAATTGAATCGGGTAACGATTAAAAACCGTTATCCGTTGCCTCACATTGATGATTTATTTGATCAGCTTCGAGGTGCTTGTGTATTCTCTAAGATTGACTTGAGGTCTGGATATTATCAACTGAAGATTAGTAGGGATGATGTTCCTAAGACGGCTTTCAGGACTTGTTATGGTCATTACGAGTTTCTGGTTATGCCATTTGGATTGACGAATGCACCAGCTGCTTTCATGGATTTGATGAACCAGGTATTCCAGCCATATTTGGATAGGTTTGTTATTGTTTTTATTGACGACATTCTGGTGTATTCTAAATCTAAAGCGGAGCATGTTCAACATCTTACTTTGGTGTTGAAAAGGTTGAGGGAACACCAATTGTATGCTAAGTTTAGCAAGTGCCAGTTTTGGTTAGACCAAGTTGCATTTTTGGGGCACGTCATTTCAGCTTAGGGTATTTTGGTGGATCCTCAAAAGGTGGCAGCTGTGGAGAAATGGGAGCAACTGTGAACCGTCGCTGAGGTGAGGAGTTTCCTTGGTTTAGCAGGGTATTATCGACGGTTGGTTAAGGATTTTTCTGTGATTGCTTTACCATTGACGAAGTTAACAAGGAAAGACGTTAAATTTGAGTGGGATGATAAGTGTGAGCAAAGTTTCCAGCAGTTGAAGTATTGTCTCACTCATGCACCTGTTTTGGCGCTCCCGGACGATAGTGGCGATTTCGAGGTATATAATGATGCTTCTTTGAATGGTCTGGGATGTGTGTTGATGCATCATGGTAGGGTAATTGCTTATGCTTCACAACAATTGAAACCTCATGAGTTGAATTACCCTACACATGATTTGGAGTTAGCAGCCATTATTTTTGCGTTGAAGTTGTGGAGACATTACCTTTATGGAGAGAAATGTAAGATCTTTACAAATCATAAGAGTCTTCAGTATCTTTTTACATAGAGGGATCTTAATCTTCGTCAGCAGAGGTGGATGGAGTTGCTTAGTGATTATGACTGCACGATTGACGATCACCCTGGTCGTGCAAATGTAGTGGCTGATACACTTAGCAGGAAGTCTCAGGGCCGTATCAATGCGTTGTACGCTAGTCGCATTCCTCTTCTGGCAGACTTAAGATCCACGAGAGTAAGGTTGGAGGCAGAAGATCGAGAGGTGGCTTTACTTGCTAATTTTCAAGTCAGGCCAATTTTAGTTGATTGGGTGCTTGAAGCTCAGGTAGCTGATAGGGAAACTCAAGAAATGATCCAAGCTCGAGATCGAGGGAGGAGGAGAGACCTCAGAGTTCGTGATTCAGATGGCATGCTGATGCAGGAAGGTAGGATGTTTTGTGCCTAATAATTTGGATTTAAAGAAAGCAATTCTCGATGAAGCACATATCTCGGCTTATGCTATGCATCCAGGAGCTACTAAAATGTATCATACCATTCGACCATTTTATTATTGGACGGGGATGAAGAGGGAGATAGTTGAGTATATGAGTAGGTGTGCTGTTTGTCATCAAGTTAAGGCGGAAAGGAAGAAGCTAGCCGTTTCCCGTCCTAGAGTGGAAATGGGAAAATTTTACTATGGATTTTGTGTACAAGCTTCCGCGTACACATAATGGTTTTGACGGCATTTGGGTGATTGTTGATCGGCTTACTAAGTCAGCACATTTCATTCCAGTGAAGGAGAAGTATTCTTTGGGCCGATTAGCTGAGTTGTTCATCTCGAAGATCGTGAAGTACCATGGTGCCCCTGTCAGTATTGTCTCGGATCGTGATCCAAGATTTACATCTAAATTTTGGGTGGCATTTTAGGAAGCTTTGGGTACGAGACTATTTTATAGTACGGCGTATCTTCCTCAGACGGACAGACAGTCAGAAAAAACCATTCAGACGCTAGAGGATATGTTGCGATCTTCGGTGTTACAGTTTGGTGATGCTTGGCACAAACGGTTAGATTGGATGGAATTTACCTACAACAACAGCTTCATTCGAGTATCGGCATGGCACCATTTGAGGCGTTGTATGGTAGATCTTGTCGCACACCCTTGTGTTGGTCAAAGGTCGGAGAAAGAGTTTTGGTGGGCCCAGAGATTGTGGAGGAGACTACTCAAAATGTTCAGGTAATCAAGTCTAACCTGAAGGCGGCCCAGGATCGGCAAAAGAGTTTAGCAGATCGGCATGCTACTGACAGTGTGTATGAGGTTGGCAATTGGGTATTTTTGAAGCTTTCACCGTGGAGAGGCGTGATACGGTTTGGAAAGAAAGGTAAGCTAAGTCCCGGGTATATCGAACCGTACATGATCACCAAGCGAGTTGGTGAGGTAGCTTACAGGCTGAAGTTGTCTCCTAAGTTAGCTAAAGTACATAACGTTTTTCACGTGTCCATGCTTCGACATTATGTTGCAGATCCGTCCCATGTGATACCTTATCAACCCTTGGAAATCAATCTAGATTTGACTTATGATGAGGAACTAGTGACGATTCTAGATTGGAAAGAAAAGGTTCTAAGGAACAAGACAGTGAATTTGGTGAAAGTTTTGTAGAGGAATCATTCCATGGAGGAAGCTACTTAGGAAACTGAAGATCATATGAGAGATTTGTATCTACGGTTGTTCTTTGATCGCTAGTGGTTGCTGTGAGTAATTGTTTTGAATTTCGGGACAAAATTTTATTAAGGTGGGTAGGTTGTGACAGCCCGTCCTGGACTTTTCGTACCGTAGGGGTGAAATGACGATTTTGCCCCTAGCATGGTTGTTTCGTTGTGTAGTTGTTTTTGGGTGTTGCTTGGCTGGTTTTGGACCACACACACACCACACTCACTCACCCTCTCTCTCTGCCCTGTCCCGAGCACTCTCTCTCCCATTCCTATTCTCTTTGTACGGACGACAACCAAAACCATTAAAACCTTCACAGATCAAGGAAACAAATTACATATTCATGCTCGTGAGGTCCTTAGGAGTTCAACCATACCCATTTCAGGTAAAGATGCCTTCGTTTTCACGTCGAACTCGGGATACCCCGATTTGGTCACTGTTCATGCACACACTAATTCTTGTGTTTTTGGGAATTTCAAGCTTGTAGGAATATTCCTAACGGCGTCAACGGCATCAGTTAGATTTAACGGAATATTCCTGACGGCGTTAACTGACGCCGTCAGTGTGCTAGGCACGTGCCTTGGCTGGGCCTGCGAGTGAGGGCGCGTGCGGCGTCGGAAAATTTTTCTAAAAATATGGGGATGTTCCTGAGGTTGAATAGATCACGTTGGTGTATTTTTACACCCCATTTGAGAATTGTATGAGATGTTATTTCGTGATGTTGGTTATGTACTTTAAAATTAACGTCTTTATAGTTGTTTCGCATAAAGGTGAGACCTATCCCGAGGACGAGCGCGGTCACTCAAGGCAAGGGGGTTACGACCTTTCTACATATCAGTGAGTGAGCTTTTGGTTTTCCGTATATACCTATATACTTATGTTTTTCCCAGAAAATGAATGGAAACGTTTATACATTTACATGCCATGCATTATGTTTGCCGTTGGTTTATGCATTATTAGTAGCATATATATGTTTGTATGTTGGTGTTGCGGGCGCACAGGTAAGTGCCAGGTGATTATGGTTTACGCTTATATTCAGTAGTGGTTTGAGATGCTTAGAGAGCTCATAACCTACACCCCCGGTGTTAGTGCTCCCGCCTAAAGTTGGGCACAGTCTTTCACGTGATGTTCACCTCCCGCACCACACGCTCATCTTGGATCCAAGTTAGGTGCACAGTCCTGTCGTACAGACCATTTTAGGTGGTTCCAACTCGTAGGTGACCCGTGATTATTCGCCTAACCTTCACGTGATCGTAGCACTTAAGCGTACTTATATTACACCAGTCCTGTCGTACAGACCACTTTAGGTGGTTCTGACTCGTGTGCAGGTATAGTTGGTTTGATGGAGATTTGAACTCTATATTCATCCGTACAGGTCACGTTAGGTGACTCCAGCTGACAGATTACATGGCATTGATTTGACATTTCCTGAGCACTTGCATTTTATTTCAAAGCATTTGGCATGACATATTTCTGAGCATGATTTATATATATATATATATATGTATATTCTATTTTTCTGGAAAGTATACAGGTTTTACGGCGAGGGGTTAGAACTTGTTTATAAAATGGTTTTTGAAAAGCTTTGTTTTTGCCCACTCACGCTTTCTGTTTTGTGCCCCTCCAGGTTCTAATTGGCTAGCACTTGTGGTGGCTCCCTAGAGGATTTTCCCGGCATATCTGACAGATTATCACCAGTGTAGGACGACCTTTGGGGTGTGTTTTTGTAGTGTTGTTTCTCCCGGACTGCATTAGGTCTTCGTGCTCTGAACTTTGTTTTCACACTTACGCTTGCACATGTATGTTCTTACATTGTTTATAGCTGGTTTTTATTTTTTCGTACTTTTATTATTATTTTATTAGCTTCCGCACTGTGCACATGGTTACGTCACTTCTACGTGATGGCCAGCATCCCCTGATCTCGGTCGGGGTGTGTCATTACATATTAGATAACGTATTGCTATTGTGCTTTAGTATTATTGATTGTAACCACTTTTGAAAAATAAACCAAAATAAACACTATTTTTAGAATTATAGCAAAATAACCACATTATTTCTGAAACTGAACCAATATGACCCACACTATTTATGAAACTATAGCCAAACAACCACAGTATTTCTGAAACTAAATCAAAATAACAACACTATTTCTGAAACTGGATCACAATAACTACACTATTTCTGGAACTACTGCAAAATAACTCACATTATTTCTGAAACTGAACCAAAATAATCCACACTATTTAGGAAACGACAAAAAAATTACTCACAAGATTTTTTAGAATCAAAATAAGTCACACTATTTCTGAAACTATAGCAAAATAACCACACTATTTCTGAAACTGAATCAAAATAACTCACACTATTTCTGAAACTATAACAAAATAACCACACTATTTTTGGAACTACAGCAAAATAACCTACATTATTTCTAGAACTACAACAAAATAACTGACACCATTTTTGAAACTGAACACAAATAGCCCACATTATTTCTAGAACTACAACAAAATAGCCCACACTATTTTTGAAAATTAAACCAAAATAATCTACACTATTTCTGGAAAGAAACAAAATAAACATTAGTTTTGGAATTATAGAAAAATAACATACATTATTTTGAAACTAAGCCAAAATAACCAACATTATTTTTTAAACTGAACAAAATAACACACACTATTTTTTTAGACTGCAAAAAAAAATTGTACCTATTTTGAAACTAACCAAAATAATGAGTTTTAAAACTAGGAGATTTTCAGTCTTATGAGCCAAGATTTTCACCACGTTGTGTTTAGATAAGGATTTTGAAGAGCACTGACGAGTTTTAAATTATTTCTTTACTCTTCACAACTATTTTAACTTATTTCCCTGATAATATCATCTCGTTGGCAAATAATTGGCATTATTGTGATAAGTTGAGCATGTCTCGATTTCACAAGTCAAGTCATGCATCTCATTGACATGTCCCTTTTGAATAATATATTCTGGGGTTTATGAATTAGTCTCAATATTGGTCCCTAGATATATAAATATATATTTTTTGGTCAGGAATAACAATTGCATTGATAAAGGAAATACAAAAGGAGATAAAAGGGTAAGGGCATGGACGCCCAAACCCAGATAAAAGAAAAAATGTAAAAGTGATTTAAACAAAGGTGATTTGACGTACATGAAAAAGAAAAGAAAACAAATGTGACAGACAGATACATGGACACGGACACAACCAAACAAATATTTAATGGGCGTGTGGCTCCAACAAGCTTCAAGTGGCTGAAAGCCTAATGGAAAAATTCCAACTTTTTGATGGAATGGACTGATGGAATGAGATTTCTGTCAGGAGCGTTGGCTGAAAGAAAGAAAAATTAGTGTTGAACGTGGGCTTCTTTATCATTGGTGAGGCTTTTATCCATATTATATTGTATTATGCCTTTTTTATTAAATTTCAAGTTCTTTATATTAAATAAAATTATAAGATGATTTTTCTTAAAATAAACCAATCTCAAACCTTTTTTTCTCCCTTTTTAACAATGAGAGCGCATTTCATCTAACAGCCAAAAATGCCCCAAGAATAGCAAAAAAGCAAATAAACATCAGCCCAAAACTTAATCTGAAGCCCAAAAAGTAGAAGCAATCCATAATACATCAAACCCTAGCATCAAACTCCACCCATAGAGCTGGCACCACCTTTCTTGGTGCAGAAAACGTCACCATGGTAGATACAAGCCAAAATACAATGAAAAGAGAGCTCATACGAAAATGGGACATTTATCACGCACAGATTCAATTGACCAAGTGAGTATAATACGATCTTGAGATCCTAATTTCGTCAATCCATGAATCTGCACCCTGCGTACCAAAGTGTGGCTGAGAGAGCTAAGAACGAGGGGGCACATTGCGGAGAGATCTGCGTCAAAGGGAAGTTTTGGCATACGGATAAGCGTTTGAGCATATGAGTGGACAAAGCAGGAGTATAATTTCAGATTTAGTGGCGGGATGACGAGTATGGGTGAGCGGAAGGCGAGCAAGTGGGGGATGGAGGGGAAGAGCAATGGACATCAAAGCTTAGCTGACGGAGTGGAGATTTTTTATGGCGGAGGTAGAGGAGTGGGAGAGATGAAAGCGCCACTAGGGGCGGGGGAATTTAGCTTGATATATATGTTGGATTTTTGGGTCGACGGCCCACCCACTCTAATGACACTGATACTGTCCCTAACTTTACCACATGCCCAATCCGTTAGGTGTAGGATACCACAAACCACAAAATGCCTCAGTATTAATTAGAGTAGAGTAATCTTATTTAAACCCATTGGGTTTCTTTGAACCCACCGATGTGGGACTTTAACACTCCCCTCACATGTAACCTCATTTAGTGGTTCATACGTGGAGGTCCATATCGGTAATTGAAACTCAGAGATCAACTCCTGTTGGGCCTACTTGTTTTCAATGGAACTCAGTCAGAGGTCGGCTCCCGTTGGGCCTACTTGTTTTCAATGGAACTCAACAGTTGTTTGTATGTTAAGAGTTCAGACTTGTTTCATTCTTGATGACAAGCTCATTGGCTTGCACGAGCCCGAAACCGTGGGCTTTGATACCATATTGGATTTTTGGATCACCAGCCCACCTCACTCTAACAACATTGATATTGTCCTCAACTTTACCACCTTCACAATCCGTTAGGTGTGGGGTCTTACAACAAAAAGTCTCGAAATTAGTTAGAGTAGGGTAATCCTATTTAAACTCATCGGGTTTCTTTGAACCCACCGATGTGGTACTTTAACAATATAGTAATTGCTCCATTAATTGAGAAATAGTACTAGTTGGTCCATATAATTGCAGTTGCAAAAGCTATTGCATGGTATTGATACAATCATTTACTATAATCATTCCACATATTGTAACATAGTTTTATAATTATTGTAGGATTGTAAGCTTTTTTAGTTGAGATTTAGGGATTCAATTAAGCTAAGGCCGGTCGCTTCCTAGCTAGTAAATTAATATTAGATTAACTAGGGATAAAGGAATCCCAATGGATTAACCCTAAATATGGATGTGGTAAGTGGCATGGTAAAAAAATAAGGAGTAACAGACAGACTGAGGTTGTGGACAGATGGAAAAACCAGAAGCAGGGTGGTTAAAATGTAACTTTGAAGGGGCTTGGAGGTGGAGTTTGGTACGCAGACGGGACGGGACGGGACGGGACGGAACAGATGTTCTGTGTTATGTTTGGTATGCGCAGGACGGAACAAGAAGGTTGTTCCGTCCTGCGTTTGGTAGCACATGGACGGAACGGAACCAAAAGATTAAAATGACTAAAATACCCATGTTTCGGTGTTGTTTGGTACAATTTTATGGGCGGAACGGGACATGACTCTTTTTTTTTTTTTTTTTTTTTTTTTAAAGTTGTTCAAATTTGAACACTATTATCCATTATTTGTTTTTCTTGGTCCAAATTTTAATAGATATATGTTGTGTTTCACATGCAAACCCCTTTAAAATTTGTAATTTTTCCCATTTTCTACACCTCCATTCGAATTTTCACCACAAACCCATCAAATTTTATTGTGCAAATTGCAAAACCCACACCCCAATTCAATTTTTAGTCCCTAATTTTGGTCCTTTCAATTGTGGGTTGTTGTTGTTAAGGATGGATTTATAAGATGTTACAATCCTATCACTAAGGAAATAAATTTACATAAAATCATAATAAACTACGAATCCCAAGAATACAAGAATATATACACAAAAGTTAACAAATTGTTGAAGAGAGCTGGAGTATTCAAAGTAGGTGTGGATGGTTGGAGAAATGGCAACGAGAATTAAACTCTTCTAGTGAAAATTTGATGAAATGGAGTAGAAGAAAATTTAACAGAGGAAGGGAGGAAATTGATCATCTAATGCATTATTTGGGTTGCCTCCATGATAATTGGGAGGAACATGGTGAGCAGATTAAGGCCTTGATAGAGTGTATTAACAAATTGAAAGAAAGAGAAAAGAAGTTTTAACTAGGTCTCGAATCAAATGGATGCAGGTTGGGATTCTAACTCAAAGTTCTTTCACTAGACCACCATATAGAATAGATGATTTAATACAGTTGAAAAATTGCAAAACATTCAAGGGGTATGGATAGAGGAGGCGAATGTTACATGGTAGACAGTGGAAGAGCATTTCATCAACTTGTTCATGTCTGGGGGTTAGCAAGATTGGGGGGCTATCATTGACTATGTTATCCTAATAATATCAGAGAAGGTGAACAATGATTATACAAAGCCAATTAGCAATGACGAGATCAAGGATGATTTGTTCCCAATAGGGTGTTTAAAGGCTCTAGGCCTTGACGGTTTTGAAAGAGATTTTTCCCATTCTTTTTTGGATATTATCTCGGAATAGATCAATGGCCTAGTTCAGGATTTCTCGAGTGGGGGAACAAGCCCCAAGCACCTTAATAGGTTCTACAAACATTAGAATTGGCCTTGTTTAGAAGGACACCCCTCTAAATATTCCCCATTGCAGGAACAAGGCAAACCACATAAGAGCACATGAAAAATGTTGAAAAATATATAAGTTTAATGATCATGCATATCGTAAACATTTTAGAGTTTAAACATTTAGAACTTAAACAAAGAAAATGAAATATGCATAACTTAAACATGAAATATCCGAAATCAAACATTCGTCCTGACTTAAAAAACAAATAATGTCTTGCTAAAGTAATAATGAAAACACTTAGAAGTTGATAAAGTTCCCCATACTAAAACCACAAATACTAAAACCTCAAAGGCTCTCCATAAACACTTTAATGAAATCTGGCTTCTGTGAGTCATCCAAGGTGCTCCAAATACCCATCAGATCGGTATCTTTCACTCACACAGTTTATATCCAAACTGCAAAACTATAAAAAACCACATGCAAATAATTTTAAAACAACTGCGCTCACACAGTTTATATCACCAAGAACATATAAAAAAAAAAATTTAAATCACAATCTAAACTAATGTTTCCTCTCCTCCTGTCCGTGTTTGTAACCCCCTGTAGTGTAAATCACAAAAAAATTTAAACCACAAGTATTCTCATTAATAAATTTTTGAGAGAAAATGTCCAGCATGCAGCAACCATTCAATGCAGGCCAATCCCAAGGCCAGGGCCAGGTATGAGATTGATGTTTTCAATTCAAGCAGGGTGCTATTATTTCCACCCACCTGTCATATTCTCTCACCCGTTGACTATTGAAAATGTTCATGACAAATGGATATAAAGTGAGTGGGGAAATAAGACAAGTGCGTGGGTGCAAGAGCACCTTTAAGCTGCAGAACGTAATTTATTAGATGATCATCGTACTCATGCTGTATATGTGATACAATGCCATATGTTTTATGTTGTTGGTGCAGGCTAAGGCAGAAGAGTGGATGCAGTCCACATAGGAAACAGCACATGAAGCTAGGAACGCAACAGCTGATGCAGCTCAGTCAGCCAACAAACTATACAACGCAAAATAGTTCACTTGGAGGGTTTGGTTTAGACTAATGAAGTAAGTCATTAGACTAATGAAGTAAAGCATGCCCTATAAAATACAAAAATCCATCACCCCTCTCACATTATCATTCTAACATATATCTTTTTTTTTTTTTTTTTTCACATTTCGAACATTTTTCACTTGAGCACAGTTTTCTAAAATTCTTAATGCTGATGTTAAGCACATGTAGGGCTCTATAACAGAGCAGTGTTGATTTAACAGCCACCAAGGAGATCAATGTCTCAAGCTGCCAGAAATTCAAAAGAAGCCAGCCTCATGTCTTATGTTTATCTTGTGTATGTAAATGTGCACCCTACACATGCTAGACACACAAGGTTCAATTCTTTAAAACAAATAAGAACAACGACGGTTCAATAGCCTAGCAAACACATTTACGACTTGATATCCAATTATTATACCAAAACTAGAGTATTTGGTCGACTCGGAATCACAAGAGCACAAAGCAGCCTCTGTATTTTTCCAATATAAACAGGCTGCACTCTGCCATCTCACTTTTGGTAATTATATGTTCAAACACTACTATAAACATCATGCTTGAAAATAAGTCTTGCATAACCGACATCAACCTTTTAATGCTTATAACCGACATCAACTTGAACAGCTAAATCCTGAAATCCACTAAGACCTAAAGGCATTAACAAAACCAGCTCACTCACTTCAAATCAATATCCATACAAATATGATAAAGTCAACAAAACCCAAATTGCTTACCTTTCCTATGAGATAGAAAGGAGAAAGATTTATCTTTCAAGCGAACACCCACAGGAACAACAACCCTGTTGCCCAGAAAGCAAGAAAAGCACCTCAAAGGAGAAAACCTAAATCAGATCAAAGTACCAAAACCCTGATGCCCAAAAATCCCTTTTTTTTTTCCCATTTCACAAAATACAAATTACAGATTGATATGTATTTACTCAAGAAACAAAATCAGAACCATACAACTCAACAATCAAGAACACAAAGGCATCCAAGAAACACCAAATTGACCAAACTGACCGTTCATTGACTGAAGTTTTAGTAACTGATCCAAGAAATTCACCCAAATTTCAGTCACAGAGAAATTTATCAACCAACCATTCACATATATGGTTGCCATTTCCCACCTTGTCTTGATTACATGACACAGCTTAATTTGATAATACTCAATGTTATAGCAGACATTACAGCTAGAAACTATAAAAGGACCGATTTAAGTAATCACCTATTCAAGTCCATCCTTTCTTGGATACTAGCCTCTTTGCACATTGTTTTCATGCTCAAAGTTTTTTTCAGGGGAGAAATTTTTATCTTTATTTTTTCCCAAAGTATAAGCTGAATTTTCCAGGTTTCACTTAATTTCATTTACAAACTAAGCAGGAATCATGGAAATCATCTGCTTTGTTATAAATGCTACTAAACCCTAGAAGCAGAACATCATAAATTAAGCGGCTACAGGCACATAGATGTGATTTAAAATTGGGGTGGGTTGAAATTTAAGCTCCTTACTTTAGAGGAAAGTTTATTCGATCGAAATTTCGACAGACTATCATTGTTTTTATGACATTCCCCAAAAAGTTTGAGATTTTGCAAGATGCCTAATTTCCTAAATTGAATTTGAGAACAAAAAGACAGATTGAAAGCGGAAACAGAAACCAAAGAAAAAAATGTACCAGACCCAGATGAGAAATCGCCAAAAAAAACTAGTATTTTGCTGCACTCTAGTTGATACAAAATATCAAACACAAACAGAGAACAAATAAAAAACATTTGAACAATCGAAGAAAGAGAGACCGAGAGCTACACGAAAACAAATCGAACCTGGAACCGAGATGCAGAGCTGAAGATGCTACGGAAGAGGATGAGGAGGAAGGTTCGCAGAGCTGCTACACGGAAGATGCAGAGGTGAAGAGGCTACAGGGAAGAAGATGAGGAGGAAAGGGAAGATGCAGAGGGAGGAACACGACGGCTGAGAAGAAGAGGGATAGTTTTTAGGGTTTGTTATATGATTTTTTATGTAAATTTTGAAAAAGACAAGGGGCATTTTTGTCTTAAAATTTTGGAAATTTCTGTCCCACAGACGTGGAACAACCCGTTCCAGGGTGGGGGTGTGGAACAGAAAATCATCCAAAATCTGTTCCATGGAACAGCCCGTTCCACTCATTTTAGGCGCACCAAACGCGGGACGGAACGCCTCGTCCCACTCTGTTCCATCTCGTCCCGCGTACCAAACGCAACCGGAAGGAACAGGGAAAAAAGGGGGGAATTGGAGTGGTGTTCAGAGATGACATGGGGCTATTTGTGGCGGCGATGGCAATGAAAATGGAAGGCATATCATCTCTGATGTTAGCAGAACTGGAGGTAGCCCGAGAGTTAAGCACGAAACAACTAAAACTGAAGGGAGGCGCAGCTTTGGTCCTTGCTGCTATAACTCTTCAAACGGAAGATGATTTGTCTTTGTGGGTAAATAGAGTAAATGAGGCATGCTATTTCCTACGCTCCATTCCGCAAACCAAAATCAATCATACTCGTAGAGACACAAACAAGGTTGCTCACAGATTGGCGCAGGTGGGTCTTACTTTAAATCAATGACGAATTTGGTTCGAGTCACTGATCTCCTGACAGATCGATAGTTAATTTTTGTAATTTTCTTGGTCACCTAACGATTAAATAACAAACAAATTGTTCTCTCTCGTTTCTATCTTCTTCTTCAGCTATCTTAACAAATATAAGTGGTCTTACATTTCTCTACTTCTCATTAAGTCATCGCATTAGGAATATATGGCAGTGCAGAGGTTTTCTTGAGGTTTAAGCAATCGTGCTTAAGATTAATGGCTGCTCTCCGAGTATTCTGTAGGTTGCGCTTTATTTGATTTAACTGAAAATATGACTTTAGCCCCTGAAACTCAAGTTTCTTTACATAAAACCCGACATAGTCTTTTTATCTGAATAAAACCCAATGACTAGGCTCCACATAAGTAAATTCATTAATTTTGTTTGTCTTTACACATTTTTCATTTTTTAGATACGTAAAATACCCCTAATTACCGTTTTGATGTAGACATTTAATTCTATGCATATTTGAAGGGAGAAATTAATAAAAAGAAATGTATTAATGAAGTCGCTATCATTTCAACTCTTGCATTATTGTATGTCGTCTTCTTGACATTAATAAAGTCGCTATCATTTCAACTCAAAAAAAAAAAATTAATTAATTAATTATAGAATAAAAAATGTTATTTGATTCAAAATAAATTTATCTATATTTTATATGATAATATAGGCAAATTTTTCCACACATATATATTAGTAGTAAAATATGCCCAATATATATAATAATGCATGAAAATAATTCACCAACAAATAAAGGAAATTTGATTAAAAATTAATATATCTATTGCTTTTTGTTTATGAATTTCAATTCTTTTTTTATATTACAAACATAATGTACCTACAATATAATTTACCAATTGTTTAATCTTATAAGAAAATAATGTATCTACTATTTTATTTTATTTATTTATTTATTTATTTTTGTTTTTGTCGAATATGTACTGTTTTATTTTAATGGAGATAATTTGTCTTGGTTTAATTTTTACGAAATTATTTATGCACTGTTTAACTTTCCCAAAATAATGGAACTACTATTTTAATTTACCTACAAAATAAATACTATTTGATTCAAAATTAATTTACTTATATTTTAAATATAAATATAGATAAATTATGTGACATCCCACATCGCCCAGGGAAGTGATCCTTAAATGTATATTCTCATCCCTACCTAGCACGAGGCCTTTTGGGAGCTCACTGGCTTCGGGTTCCATGGGAACTCCGAAGTTAAGCGAGTAGCGCACGAGAGCACTCCCAGGATGGGTGACCCATCGGGAAGTTCTCGTGTGAGTTCCCAGAAACAAAACCGTGAGGGCGTGGTCGGGGCCCAAAGCGGACAATATCGTGCTACGGTGGTGGAGCGGGCCCGGGAAGTGGTGCCACCCGGGCCGGGATGTGACAATTGGTATCAGAGCCTAACCCTGGTCGTGGTATGCCGACGAGGACGTCGGGCCCCTAAGGGGGGTGGATTGTGACATCCCACATCGCCCAGGGGAGTGATCCTTAAATGTATATTCTCATCCCTACCTAGCACGAGGCCTTTTGGGAGCTCACTGGCTTCGGGTTCCATGGGAACTCCGAAGTTAAGCGAGTAGCGCACGAGAGCACTCCCAGGATGGGTGACCCATCGGGAAGTTCTCGTGTGAGTTCCCAGAAACAAAACCGTGAGGGCGTGGTCGAGGCCCAAAGCGGACAATATCGTGCTACGGTGGTGGAGCGGGCCCGGGAAGTGGTGCCACCCGGGCCGGGATGTGACAAATTATTTTTAACAAGCATATATGATAACAAACAAAAAATGCCTAATGTATGTAATAATCTAGGTAAAATAATTTACCTACAACATAAAAGAATATTAATTGGTTTTTTGTTGTTTTATAAAACAATATTATTATTTGATGCAAAATAACTGATTGTACAAAGGATTTTTCTTTCCAAACGAAAAATGTGCCCATAAATTGTTTATGAACATAGCTAAATTTATATACATATATATATATATATATATATTCCTAATATTTATCATACAAGAAAGGTAAAATTTTCATATGGGGTTAATTGCTAATCATAATTAGGGTGGGTAATAATATTTATTGACATAACTAGAGTTTTGTGGCGTAAGTTGTAAATATGTGATGATAATTGGTTACATATTTGTCTACATGGTACTCTATTTGAAATTTGGGTTTTATTTGGAAGTTTAATATTACGTGGGTTTTTGCTTGGAAAATAAGAGTTTCAAAGGCCTTTTTCTCAAGAACCCTTGATTTAATTATATACAAGTTTAACATATGTATAGCATGAGAAACTTGACCACGATGTAAAATAAGGCTGGTGCTAGAAAATAATATAGATGTAACTTGTTTTTTTTTATTGTATATCAACCTTTGGCAACATGGACCAACAGAAGTAAGAGAAATGCGAGGAAAAGAAATAGGCTGCCTATAAATGACAAAATACTTAAGCCTCAAGCTTACGGAGTGCCCTTATATATTTAGGGCACATACATAATCTTAATCATCTTTTTCAAAATACTAATGACGAATTTTCAATTAATTAACTCTTCTGCAATCAGTCCTAATCTCTCCATCGGTGCCTGTCAAAACTCCTATATTCCCCATATTGATCATGGACTGACCAAAGCTATCAAAGAAGTCACTTTGGCTATTTGCAAAGCGGTCTACAATGGCAACGGTGTCTCCGCTAGTTGAGAACAGCACCTGATCGGTCTGGAGAAGCCCGCGGTTGTTTTGGAGATTTGTAAAGTAGTGGTTGTCGAAGGCATCGCGGGTGGACTGGTCAAGGTCATTCAACGTATCTCCGCTGCCGTTTTGAGGACACGCTTGGCGGAGGGTTTCCAAGTATCCGGCTTCAATGGTCGGGTCCGGATTGCCAGTGCCGCTGAAATTGTAGAGGCGGTGAACGAAAGTTGAACATCTTGCCCGTCCAAATGTATGAGCACCTAAGAAAGGAAACAACTACATTTAAATCTTTCAAAATAATTAGAGGTTGACTTATTAATTGGTGTATACTACTAGGTTAATCTGGTAATTAGTTGTACTATTATTCTGGTCAATTGCGTGTCTATTACTAGGGTTACCTGATAAAGCAACCAGATCAGTGGAATCTAATCCTGCATCGCGAAATTTTTGTGAAATTTGCTCAAGGTTTTCGAGAAAGCTTGGAATGGCACTGGTACCAGCTCGGTTGGCTGTCCTACTGTCTCTTCTTCCCAATTGAGCTTCCCACGTTGGCCCTCCATTCTGCAACAATACCAATAGAAGTATTATTTGAGGAACTATTTGGACAATAATATATCAGGAACTGCTTACATATATATACTCCAAATTTCCAAGAATTGTTCATTAATTAGATTATCTCTTCACCGCCATTCGCTTTCTTTTTTATTTTCTTCGGGGCTGGTTCTCAGATGGAATATTGACCATTTCCCAATTTCTTTCAGGGCTTGGTCCTCCTCTTAAATATCACTTTTTATTTTTTAAACTTTATTAAATAACGTAACGCGAATTAATTAATTAAAGTAATTAGAACTTTCAATATGTACGTACCGCAGAAACAAGAATTTGAGAAGCAATTGCTAAAATGTCAGAACAGGAGACAACGCCAGGGCAAACGTTCTCGACCGCAGTTTTGATATCATCTACAACGTCGTATCCGTCTGTCGATTGATTGGGAGGTGCATCTTTCTCGCTCTCTATCCCATCTGCGTTGTCCAGCATAATCGATCCATCACAACCCTGCATGCATGCACCGTTACCGTTACCATTATATTAAATTTAATTATTATAGCACATAAAAACACAACTCTTGTTTTGACAGAGAGTCCGTTATTAATAGCCGGGTTGTCGATATATTGGTTAACGACGTATTAATAGAAAAACTTTTTGACGTCCTAGCAATCCATTACTAACATTATTGATACAAAATCCATCATTTGTAAAAAGCGGATGCTCATGCATATAGAATTTTTTGTAAAATATATATCACATTATATATTACCGGATGATATTTTTTAACACTACATAACATATTCTTTAATGAATTACGTACGTTGACAAAGCAGTCATGGAAATGAACTCGGATGAGTTTGGCACCAATTCGGATGTCATTCTCTTGAGCTTGCTCGACCACACCACGAACAATGCTCGTTACATTCGGGCATGTGGTGCTGTAGAAAGTTGAGCTCAGTTGAGCGTTGGAATTTCCCAATATGCTAGCAGTAACAAGAACAAATATTGCTGCTGCAATTGAAAATGAAGACATGATGATTAATTATGAAACTCAAAATTGCGAGGTTGCTATCTATAGTTATAGTAGCTCTTATGTTGGGAGATGAGATGGCTTCTATGAGGCTAATACTCTACCCTTTTATAGAGAGAGTAGTAGGTGAGATTTCAGGAATCTAAGAGCCATGTATTTTGTGCATGCTCTAGGCAAATGACCAGAATGATCGTTCTTTGAATATTCATATGTTGATATTTTCAGATAATTAAGTTGATGTGGGCCTATTAGCAATCAGGAACTTTTCTACGTAATGCTTGTAAGTTGAAGAATTTTCAAACTTTCCCGTGGAGGCGCGCGCAATTATTTTAATCAAAGTTTTGTATATATTTCAAGGAGTAATTTTAGGTCAATTTGTAGATTAAAT
Organism: Pyrus x bretschneideri; assembly: GCF_019419815.1. NCBI lineage: Eukaryota > Viridiplantae > Streptophyta > Magnoliopsida > Rosales > Rosaceae > Pyrus > Pyrus x bretschneideri. The sequence goes on along the minus strand of NW_025999787.1, from coordinate 11,830,597 downwards.
TAACAAATTAAATGATGTATCACTAATAAGAAATAAACACGTTAATCATCAATTTTTATGTTATTTAGTTTAGAAAATTTTGTCTCTACAAATTTAATTTCTTTAGCATTATTCTATTTCAAAAGTCCAAGGGCCATATATGGGTAATGTTAGTGAGACTAAATTTGTAAACAAAGTTTACAAACTAAATGATGTGTCACTAATATGAATGAATACGTTTATTAACGCTTAAATATTATTTCAATTTTAATTTCTATGTTATTTAATTTACAAATTTAGTATCCTTAGCAGTACAGCCATATATGGTAACTCTATTGATGACTTAATATAGTAATAAAGTCAGCAGGAAAAGAATTGGTCTTGGGAAGAAAAATGGAATCATGAAGCAATTAATGATTGTCAATTCGATCAACGAATACACCATCTGCTTAATTAACATGTCTTTGAATAAAGGTTATCACAGTTTGATTAAGACACTTTTCCAAAGTTAAAAAAAATGCCCTACTTTATTTGACCGTCCCACTGATTATATACCCAAATCTATAATTTGCAGAAATTTGTTTCCATACAATTAGGGTATGCATGCTTATGGATAACAGACAGTAATGAGGTTTTCCAATTTCTTCCATGCATGCATAATAAACAACATAGGGATTTTGGTATACTTTTCTTTGTGTAAAGGTTATCACAGTTTGATTAAGACACTTTTCCAAAATTCAAAATGCCTTACTTGATGTGACTGTCCCAGCGGTTATTTTCTCAAATTTATAATTTGCATAAATTTTTTATCGATACAATATTAATTAAGCAGATGGTGATCTGGATGACAATATTGATTAAGCAGATGGTGTATTCACTGACCTAACTGTAATTAACTAGACATATGGAACTAATTAGAGGTAAATCAAGATTGATGAGAAGAGAAATTCATTAGACCAAAACTAGCTTATTCGTTAGATAAAATGAAACTAAGGTTTTGTTTGGTATCTAGGATTGAATTAGAATGAATAACTTCCATATTTAAAATATCTTGAAGAAGTAAATGAAAAAATTGCATCTTACATGAATGTAGACGGATAATTACTCATTAAGAAAACTTATGCATGCCAATGCCCTACAAAATTGGAGAATTAATTAGATAAGTTTTCTCCATATCTAATCCCTTCAAATGAAGGAAAAAAAAAAAAACTTTTATGTCTATCTTAAAATATGCCATGTATTCATGAGGTATCAAATCCATATACCATCTGTTCTAATTCTAGTCACCAAACGACACCTAAGTGTAATATTTAGACCCTGAAATCAATATTGTTGATATATTTCATACAACATGAAGTAGTCTAGCAGAGTCTATTGTTGATATATTTCATACTGCGCATTGTCTTGCAAAAATCGGCCTTTCTCAGAAGCAAAAGTGTGAATAGATTGATGCCCCGCCTAGTTTAGTCATTGACATACTTGTTGAGGAGAGTGTATGCATGTATGCTTAGAGATGGATTGGTTTTTGTAGTGTTTTTGATGAAATGAAATCTATTATCGTATCTTTTCAAAAAGAAAAAAAAAAAGAAGAGACTTCTTCAATTTGGATATTGTAGGGAGTAGGAAACATACGTATGACGAAGTCCCAGAATTCTGGAAATTTTGTATATGCATTGAAGGCTGTGGAGCCAATTGAAGAACTTCTATCAGTTTGTCAAACCGTGTGGGTACGAACGTAACTGTATGGACGAGCTCATTAAATAAGGAAAATTTTAACGAAAAATCCGCGGTACTGTACATTTTAACGAAAAATCACATTTTTACATTAAAAAGTCAAACGTGTTACTATTCACTTTATCTTTTATTTTGTCCTTATCTTTAAAACTCAAAGTTTTCAAGCATTTTTCATTAGTTTCCCTTTAAATAAGTAGGTGTACATATTATCAATGGATAATATTAGCATCCTATTACGGAATACACATATCTCAGTTTCCATAACGTATGTTTATTATATAAAATTTATAATCGAAATCGTTTAATCTATTAGTTTTTATTTAAAGATCATTCTACAACTTTTTTTTGAATTGGAGATTATTTTAGTCATCTAAATTTATGAAACAAATCAACAATGTGAGTACCTAATAACATATTCATAATGAATTGTTCATTTATCTGATATATTTGAATGACTAAAATATCTCCTATTTAACTGATTTTTATTGTAGGGATCATCTTCAAATGAAGATTAAGAAGTGAACAGTTCTGACTATGAAATTTATTGCAAGGAGTGGTATATGTGCATCTCTCCGGGGGCATGTGATAGGAGCATATTTAGGCGACTTACTTAGCTTGTTTTCGTGCATCTATGTTGTTAATTCATAGTTGTTTTAGTAGTTTAAGCCATTTTCGTGTGTTTTTAGGTTCATATGGCTAAGGAAGCAAAAAGATGCATTTTGGAGCATTTTGGAGCAAAATTGGGCTTGGAATGGATAGCATATTTTTGGAGCCAAAGTGTTGGACGAATTTGAAAGCCTTGTATGCACTTTGGACATAAAACAAAGGGCCTAGCCCAATCAAACAATCCTTTGAGCCATGCAAAACCTCTAGCCCAATCAACAAGCCTTAGCCACATGCATTCACATGCATCACAACCCCAAAACCATCAAGAAACACCCATTCACACACACATGCACTCACATGCATTCACATGCATTTCCACCTTCCTACTTCATCATTTCACCACATTCTCCCTCTTTAACTCACATGCACCCAAACAAAGCCAACATAGCTAACCCTACATGCATTATTTATTCACTCTTCATCATTGCATTCATCACCAAAGAACTCCCCATCATTACCATGCATTCCCCCTAATTCCATCCATCTTCCACACCTTTCCAACCTAGCCACACCCTTTAATCATCCCCCCTTTAAGTTATGATTTTATTTCCTAACCCTACATGCATTATTTATTAACTCTTCATCATGCATCCACATTCATTCCAACACAAAACACACACACATGCACTTATTCTTTCATCATTGCACCACCAATTCACCCACATGCATTTCCAACCATTCACACCCCTTTAATCATTCTCCTAGCTATCATTCACATGCTCTCCCATCCATTTTCTCCCTATATAAACCACACACACTTCATTCATTTGCATCATTCAATTCATCCCACACTTCCATTTCATTCAATTCCATCTCTCCATTCTCACACCACAAATAAACACTCTCCCTTAGAATCCAAAAACCATTCTTCCATTTCCACCACTCCTCATCCACTTCCATAATTCCACACTTCCATTCCCCCAAACCAATTATCCTTAGACCTTATGCTACAACGAAGAGGAAGAGAAGAGGGCCTAAACGTTCATACAATTCAAGTTTGAGTTGTTGGAATGTTTAGGCGTTTCTTTGATTTCAATGTTTAATTTCAATTCTCTTTGTTTTGTACGTATGAGGAACTAAACCCCCCTTAGCTAGGGGGTGATTCGAAATATATGTTTATGCTTGCAATATGATTTGAGTACTTTTAATTACGTTTCATAAGTTGTGAATTCAATTTGTTTAACTATTCGATTGATATCCTATTTATGTATGTTTATTAAGAATGAACGCTTAATTTTCATGCATGAATTTGACGCTAGAATATAAGTGAGTTTCACGTAATAGTTATGAACTTATATTCACAAGTAGTGGAGGTTGCTTATAAACAATCGCGTTAAACAAATTCTTGGCATAAGTTTCATGCAATCATAGTAACGAATGTCTCGTCAACACTTATAGTTTTCATGTTGCTTAATGATTCTTGCTTGTATCTCTATTATGCAATTCATGTAGGGAACTAGTGAGGAATGCTTTGGGTTGTCGTATGCAATAATCCAATTCATTAACTTAAGGAAAACTTGACGGTTAATTTAAGCGGACCTAATTAACCCGGAGCGTTGAGAATTCATGGTTTATTGAAATGCAATTAGAAATCTTTTTATTATGCAAGTGTAACATGTGTGGAGATGAACCCCTTGGCTAGCATCCATTCATTCCATTTCATCAATTTCATATTACATTATGTTTTAATTGCAATTTGTTCATTTAGTTTAATTCCGTCCAAAACTCAATCCCCCTTTACTTTATTGTTCAATTTAGTTAGAAATCATTTTAGTTTGTGTTTTTAAAGCATTTTGAGTCTTTTGTTTTGTCTTAGTGTTTTAACGTTTAGTTTCACATTCTTTGAGTCTAGTTTAGTGTTTTATATTGTTTTTACGTTTTTGAAGTCAAATCCAAGTGGTTAACAATCCCTCCTAATCCCCGGTCCAGAACGATCCCTACTTACATCCATACTACAATTGTCAAAAAGAGGGTTTAATTTGTGTGCGTATAATTCTCGCATCAGCATGCAACTACTATAAGAGAAAATTTTTAATTTACCCGAAATACAAGCCGATACACCATATATCATAATATAAGTGGAAGGAGTAAGGAGACTGAAAAATATATATCATCGGTACTTATATTATGATATGCAGTATACTGGTTATTTTCCAAGTACTTGAAAAAAAATCTCTCCTAATCTAGAATAGTAAAGATGCCCTCGTCCACTTATGTTAACACGGGTGTACCATTTTCTGTTCCGACCGTACATACAAAAATTTCTCAACGCTTGCCTACATTTTGACCTCCAATATATTAGCTTATCACTCGTTTGAAATTATTTTTAAAATAACTGAAAGTTCTTTTGTTGAAAATGTTTTTGAAACCAATCTTTAGTAAAAAGAGTAATGCTACATTTACCACATAGTTTTACTATCATTTGTACCATCTCTCTAATATAGTTAAGGTTCACCAACATATGTGGGTCCTATATCTATTAGAGAGATGATATAAATATGTGGTAATATTAATTTTGTAGTAAAAATCCAAGTAGATTCTGGAAAAACACTTGAAGTGCTTATTGTGATTTTTGCAAGAAGCACATACATCATATATGGTGCTTCTTCCAAAAAGCGTTTGAAATGTTTTTGGAATCCAAAATTAATTTCACCAAGTCATTTTAAGAACACTTCCAAATAAGCTCTTAATTTCAAAAAAAAAAAAAAAAAAAAAAAAAAAAAGAACCTGCCCATATTTAATCTGCTCAACAATCAACTGAATCAAGTAAGTAACTCTGAAGTTAATTTACTGTTGGGTATATGCATTGGTAAATGCAGAAAAACCCACTAATTGAGCTTGAAAATAAACAAAAACAACAAGAGTCAGCAATGTGTGCTCTCCAATCAGCACCTTTATTTATTTATTTATTTTTAAATGTCTCCTTTATTTATTTGTTCTTTTTTTACTTTCATGTCAGTAATATCTAACGTCACACTCATGTCTGACAGATGGATAGAGAGAGTTAAATAAAAAATAATTAAAAACCTTCATGATTGTGGATTAATTTGAGCATACTGTACAACCTTTTTTCTTGAGAACTAAAATTTGGTTTCTAGAGGGCCGACTGCTACCGTTAACCAGAGAAACTTTAATTAGTTGCCTAGTTGAATATTCTGGGCATATTATTGACAAGGGCTTCAGCTGAATTTTCATCTAAGCTAACCAATAGCAATTCATGACGATGAAATACTAGTATGCATGCAACCAAATCTTAAAGAAAGTGACAAAAATAATTTCTTTTTTTACGGCTTGGAAAACTGATATAATCATATATATTATACATAGAAAATTATTTCATTTCTGCTGAATTTTCATGCAAGGAGCCAACGATCATTAATGGCATAGAGGAAATGACATGCATATATGGATGCTTCCCAATTTTCGAAAACGAAGGATAAGATTTGGTCGTTCTTGACAGCATAATGATCCCATGAAAGGAAAAACATCAAGTTGTGGAGGTATGAATCCAAATGTTTCACACTTTCGAGTTAGCTGAGAGATCTTTTCAGCTGTTTTTTATTGTAGTAGAATGTGAGCATGCTTAATGAACATATAAATATATTTGACAGAAAAATGAGAGGAAAAGAGAGAATAAAAACAAGAAAATTAATTCCAAGTTGAAAAGCAAATTAATATCTTTGGTGTCAAAACTGTTATAGTTGGCATAGTTGACACCAATGAACGTAGTCAGCAAATTTAGGTAATGGTGGCACTCGGGTATACAAAGTCACTGATAAGAATGGTGCCCTCAAATAACTGCCCTATTTTGTAGTGGACCAACTTTTCAACGCACCCACTTATGCACGGGTTGTTGGACTAAACACGTGATGGTGGTGGAGAGTATGTCGGTATTCAATTTCAAAGTTTTCCTAGGGCTAAAGTCATTGTTCATCAGCTTTATTGCTCATACACTTATGAACGGAATGAATTAGCTAAAAGCAAAATAGACATGTTAAAACAAATATTATCCTTCTTCAACAAGCTTCTTTATCATCTCAATTTTGGTACCATGCTTGTGCAACTACCACTTAACTTATCAATAGGATGCCTTCACTAATCCTTAGTATAAATTCACCTTTTGAAGTCTTATATATTACTCTCCACCTAGGCTTGATCACTTAAAAAGTGTTTGATTGTGCATGTTATCCTTGCATGAAACCTTATAGGTCCAATAAGCTTGAACCTAAGACTATTCAGTGTATTTTCTTAGGATATGCTGCTCAATACAAGAAGTACATTTGTTATGCAGTTAAAGAGAACAAATTAATTGTCTCTAGGCATGTTTTATTTAATGAGACACATTTTCCTACCATACATAGGCTGAGTGTTAATATGCCTAGTTCATCTGTGTCTTGTACTTGTACAACCTTTGTTGTTCATTCTAATACCACTCGAAAAACTCTGATCATCCCTATTTCTTTACCACATGTGTTTGTACCACCATCAAATGCTCTTACACAATCTGTCACTCAGTCCACTCCTCTCAACAATGGTGATCTTGTCTCCACTACCTCTACCTCAACTTCAAGCTGAAAATCAATGCCCCACAGTCAGGGACGGAACTAGAATTTTCTTCTAGTGGGGGCAGCTTGAAAAACACTAAGAAGACCTTATTATAGTATGGTTTATAACCAAATGATAATGGGGATGATTTCAAATGAAAATGTTCAAAATTGGAATGTTATAGAAATTTCAGTAGTAGTGGAAAGTGGCAAATTGATGAGAAAAATATTAACACATGAGAGGTGGATGAGGGGGTTCAGTTTGAATGACAAAACAAGACCACTTTTGCTCATATTAAATTTGATATAGAGTAGAAATAGTATGAAGCTATGCTTGATATTAAACACATATATTTTCTTTAAGGATAACTCGTGTATATCTATAATTGTAGTATGCAGCTTAACCAACGAATTACTTAAGTGGGGGCATCTGCTTTTAGTGGGCCTTCGTTGGCTCCGTCCATGTCCACAGTGTCTCAGAGTTACATCCAAATACTAAATTATCATGCTCCAGAATTACAAATTGTGCCCATCTCTTCTCAAAATTGTCATCCTAGGCAGACAGGGTCAAAGTCTGGTATTTTCAAAAAGAAAAAGGCTTTTAGTGTTGCAGTTCAGTCAGAGTCAAGTAAAGAACCATAGTCATTTAGTGCAGCTTCCAAGTCCATACGGTGGCCGAAGGCAATGAAAGAGGAGATGGATGCTCTTATTCAGCAACATACATGGTTTCTTGTTCCTCTACCTCCCAATAAGAATTTAATAGGCTGCAAATGGATATACAAGATTAAGATTCTTATAATTCATACAGGACATTGAGGAGATGTCAACGGAACTCCGTTTTGGTCCGCCAACATTTTTTTTATTGATTCTATGTTTTCCAGCTTAAAGTTTAGTAAGAAACACTTGAATTTAATTAATGGTAATTCCACTTGTGAATGGCTTATAAGTTTACCTTAATTCCCAGGCAAAAATACTCTCTCATTTTGACAAAAATTGAGAACAATAAATCACGACTTTTAATTGGGTTTACGAAATTAAACTCATACATCTATAAGAGTTACTACGCGTGGAAACTTAGTTGTTTAAAAGAAAATAAAGGGACTTGACTGTATTCATACCACATACAGTCTACATAAAAGCAATTAGGAGCCAGGATTGCAAAATGCAAGTACACTGCTAGCTAGACATATTTCACGCATTAACAGCCCTGCAGTTCTTTCTGATCTCTCCAGCAGACCCAGTAAGAGGACTAATATTCCCCATCTTGATCATAGAATTAGCAAAATCAGCAAAGAAACGATTAATATTTGAGGTATAGCTTTGGACCAAACTTTTGGTCCCTGTTGTCACAGCTGCATCACTTGAAAATAGAATTTGATCTGAACTAATGAGGCCCTTCCCGTTAATCAAGTTCTGAAAATAATGGTTGTCAAATAGATCAGCTGACTTCCGATCAAAAGGCGCGGTAATGCTTCCATCAGCGGTCAGCGGACATAGGTGCTGTAGATCAGTTAACATGCTTTGTTCCAATGTAATGTCAGGAGCACCTGTTCCTGAGAAGTTGAAGAGTCTATCTCTGAAAGTGCCACACCTTGCCAACCCAATTGTATGAGCACCTACACATAATTAAACCCCTTTAACACTTTAATCAACTGATAGATTATATCAACTAATGATATATTCACTCTTAATTAAACAGAGGTGAAGAACAAGAGTGAAGAACATGACAAAATCTGAAGAACCATCAACTTAATTTCCCATCAAAATGGACTAAGTGTCTCAGATACTTGCTGACATATTAAAGCGAGAATTTTTTTTTTCTTCCCAATGTTTTATTGGATGTGTGTCCGACTTGAGTCCGATCTTGTCTAGTTCCAGCCACAAAACGAGATTAAAGACTCACTGCTAAAGATATTACTCTGTAGCATACATATTGATCAAGGACGATAAATTTAACGCGTTCTTTGAATCACATGCTCTTAGAACTGAACATTTTATATTCTTCGCATGCACAAGAGATTGCACATGAGACTAAAATAGAGTGTTGAAATCACTATAGGAAGTGTATATGTACCTGATAAGGACACAACGTCATTGACATTTAGGCCGACAGCGGCAAACTTGGAAATGATGCTGTCTAGGGCTTCAAATGGTGCAGGAAGTGCCCTATTTGCTCCTGTCTGATTTGCCACTAGACCATCTCTTCTTCCAAGTAGAATTTTCCATAAACTTCCTCCACTCTACAAAATGTGCAATATTATAGTAAAACATTACATAACACGTTTAAGGGTAAATTATACAAAACTACCTCAATTACAGGTCGAACAACATTGTCATACCTCATCCTTTTAAAATGACAATGTCATACCTCATCTTACGAATTTGTGATAATGTTAGACATCCATCAGTTTTTCTGTTAGTTTCCCTGTTAAATGCTGATGTGGCTAGAGACGAGGCCCACTCACTAATCCCACTGGATTAAAAAATAATTAAATATTAAAAAATGAAAAAAATTAAGAATAAAAAAACAAAAACAAAAAAAATTGAAAATGGCCTAGGGGTGCAAGCCTTCCCTTTCGTCCACCCACACCAACCCTTTTTCTTCTTCTCTTCGACAGCCACCAAACCCTTCCCTATCCCCCCAACCTTCCTCCACCACCCTTTCTCTCTCCTCTCTCTCTGGGATGCGGTCTCCCTTGTCCTCTTCTTCATCCTCCGACCACCCTCCCCACAACATTCGCGTCGAGGCTCGCCGCCACAACACCACCCACTCCCACCACTTTTCCGCCCACTACATCCCCTTAAATGTCGACCCCTCCTCCTCCTCCGCTGCCGCCGAGTCCTATGCCCTTGACGAGATCGTCTACCAATCCAACTCCGGTGGCCTCCTCGACATTCAGCACGGCATGGTTGCCCTAAAAAACTACAACGGCAAGTATTGGCGCGACCTCTTTGACTCCCAGAGAGAGGAGAGAGAGAGGTTGATGGAGGAAGGTTAGGGGGACGGGGAAAAGTTTGTGGCTGTCGAAGAGAAGAAGAAAAAGGGTTGGTGCGGGTGGAGGAAAGGGAAGGCCTGCACCCTTAGGCCATTTTTATTTATTTTGTTTTTTTAATTCTTTATTTTTTAATTTTTTAATATTTAATTATTTTTTAATCCAGTTGGATTAGTGAGTGGGTCTTGTTTCTAGCGACATCAGCATTTAACAAAGAAATTAACAGAAAAATTGACGGAGGCCTGACATTGTCACAAATTCGTAAGATGAGGTATGACATTGTCATTTTAAAAAGATGAGGTATGATAGTGTCTTTCAACTTATAATTGAGGTAATTTTGTGTAATTTACCCCATATTTAATTATGAAATAAGTATCTAATTTCCGATGGCATGCATGATATTATCTAATTTCTGATGGCATGATCCCTAATAGATAATAAACATAATTAGCAAAGTTAATTAACATACTAAGAGTCTTTGCATGATAGTGTAGCTTCAAAACCCGTTGGTGACTGATCTAACAAACCCTATCGCTTGACCAAAAAAAAAAAAAAAAAAAAAAGTAACTTACTAAGAGCACAGAATCTCTGGCAGCTATGGCTAGTATATCAGCACACGACACAACTCCACTACATGAGCTCTCCACAGAGCTCTTGATTCTGTCAACAACTTCAAATCCTCTTGCTGAATTCAAATTTGGTCCGGCATCCTTCTCACTGCCAGTTCCATCCAGTAGTAGTGACGCATCACAACCCTACACATGTACATGAAAGGGAGATCATTTAAAATTGGGAGGCCTATGAGCTGCAAATAAAAATTGTGATGCAACCAAAAACAAAATCATTATCAAATGGATCCTTAAGAACTCACATTCACAAAGCAGTCATGGAAGTGAAGCCGAAGCAAAGAAGCAGCCATTCGCATTTCAGACTTGACAGCATTCTGAACCTCTCTTCGGACAATTTTGAAAAGATCCGGACATGTTGCCTTGTAGAAATCTGTACTTAATTGGGCTTTCGCAACAAAACAAAAGGCAAAGAACGGGATAAGTACCAAAGAGTAACGACGGCTAAAATTAATCGGTGACCTTGTCATGGTAACTTAAGGGATGACACACTTAATGCTAACAATATGGTTAAGGGCTACTTAAGTTGTATGAGACATTCCTTGAACTCCATTTATAGCCACGATTAAGCGTAAAACAACAATCTTTTAATCAACAATAGAGTAGTGTATAATTTTGTTTATCTAGTTGAAAACTAGCTGGCTAGTGCTTATGATGTATGGCGGCAGTGTAAGCAGTAATATAAAGAATCAAACTGCAACTGCCTAGCAAACCAACACGACACTAGGATTACCATAAACATATACGCATCAGCAACTGAAAGACCATCCGTGCAGTGCAAGAAATCAACTTACCTGGAGGTATCGCCATTCTGAGATCAACAGATGAAGTCTTCTACTTCCAACACTCGTTAATGCTCCTCTCTAAGTGAATAGGGTTTTAGATCTTTTTGGAAGCCTTAGTGTGGAAGCAGGGACCTCAACTATTTATACAATCATTCATCGATAGAAATCTACTCAGTCCAGCCTATTAACAGAAGGAGTGTTGATCTCTATCTCTAAGAGTTTTAGTCCCATCATGACTTGATATACTAGTGTATATCAGATAAGGATCAAAACTAGGACAGCTGCAATACATGTAACTCCATGACTCTTATCGCATTAGGGCTCTCAAACTTCCCGTGTTTCACATAACCAGTATAACCAGTTATGCGCCACACAAGTAGTTCAGTTGTGATCTCATTGTCATTCAAACAAGGTTTTACATTCTCCCACTTGAATGTCAATGATATGCCTCAACACAATAAGAATCACGATGATCATTGAGTTCACAAACAAAATCTGCAACTGATCCTACTCAGTGACTTGTCATTTTCAAGAAAAATATAGGACCACAGAAAACAAAGCACGCATTGCTTGCACTTTGCACTCTGTGATCACATACATATTTATCATGAAAACACTATGCCACCTTTACGAGTCATGATGTTGAGAACTGATAATTTGTACCGTCAGATATCAGTTCCACATAACAAACTGAAATGATTCCAGTACCAAAGTCGTTTGTCAAAGCACAATCAGCTATTCAAACAAGTCAATAATAATTAACAACTGTCGACAATAACAATAAAGATAACTGCAATAAAACCTACGTAGTTCATGGAGAGCTTACTCCCACTCATCAACAGAATCAAAGAGTTCTCTCACTCCCATGTTGAAGACATGTTTCTTGAAGACTCCCACTGGTAAGGCCTTTGTCATCGGGTCAGCTACCATTAAGCTTGTGTGGATGTACTCAATTTCGACAGTCTCCTTCTTCACTTCATCTCTCACTTTTAAGTACTTAATATCCATCAATCTACTAGCATATGACCTTTTGTTATTCTTTGAAAAGAAAACTGCAGCTTTGTTGTCACAATACAACTTGAGGGGCTTGTCAACATTGTCAACGATTTCCAATCCTCTCACCATGTTTTTAAGCCAAACAGCTTGTTGAGTTGCTGCATAGCACCCTATAAACTCAGCTTCCATGGTTGACGATGCAATACTCTTCTGTTTTGCACTTTTCCACGATACTGCACCGTTAGCCAACATAAAAATGTAACCATTCGTCGATTTTCTGTCGTCCACACATCCTGCCAAGTCTGAATCTGTGAATCCCACCAACTCCAGCTTGTCCACATAACTGTAAGTTAACATGAAATCTCTTGTTCTTTTAAGATACCTCAGTACCTTTTTCGCTGCAACCCAATGTGTTGTACCAGGATTTGATTGAAACCTTCCTAGTACACTTACTGCAAAAGCCAGGTCCGGTCTTGTGCATACCTGGGCATACATAAGGCTCCCTACAAGAGATGCGTAGGGCTTATCCCTCATTCCTTCCTTCTCTAATTCATTTTTGGGACATTGATCACTGCTCAGTTTGTCTCCTTTGCCAATAGGCAATTCTCCATTCGAACACTTGTCCATATTGAATCTTTTAGTGACTCTGTCGATATACTGCCTTTGGGAGAGACCAAGAGACTTCTTAGCACGATCTCTTACAATTTCTATTCCCAAAACGAATCGAGCTTCCCCCAAGTCCTTCATGTCAAAGTTTTGAATGAGCATACTCTTAGTTGTCTGTAGTAGAGACATATCGGAGCTAGCTAATAATATATCGTCCACATACAACACTAAGAATATAACCTTTGACCCAAGAACTTTCAAATAAATACACTCATCCATTTTGTTTTCTTGAAAACCTGAAGCTGCCATTACCTGATCAAATTTCTTATTCCATTGCCTCGAGGCTTGTTTTAAGCCGTATATAGACTTATTCAACTTGCAAACCATCGTTTCTTTCCCCCTTTCAACAAATCCAGGTGCTTGTTGCATGTATATATCTTCTTCAAGGTCTCCATTCAGAAATGCCGTCTTGACATCCATTTGGTGAAGCTCTAAATCAAAGTGTGCCGTGATAGCTAGGATTATTCTCATGGAATCTTTGGTTGAGACGGGGGAAAATGTCTCATTGTAGTCGATTCCTTCCCTTTGTGTGAAGCCCTTCGCTACTAGCCTTGCTTTGTGTTTGTCAAGGTTGCCTTGTGAGTCTCGTTTTGTCTTGAACACCCACTTGCAACCAATAATTTTTGTTGTCCCAGGTGGCTGTGGAACAAGACTCCAGACATTGTTTTTCTCCATAGACTCCAGTTCTTCATGCATGGCTTGTTTCCATAACGTTGATCGTGCACTTGATATGGCTTGATTGTAGGTCAAGGGATCATCCTCATCACCTATAGTGTGTTCTGCCTCATTTAGGTACACGAAATCAGGCAATAATGCTGCTTTTCGTACCCGCTGTGATTTTCGAACATTTAATTCCAAGATTGTAGTGCCTGGAGCATTTACCTAATCTTCTCCAGAGGTTTGTATTGGTGCATGTACTTCGTTTTCTTGAGCCTCTGCATGGGTCATGTGGTCCTCATTTACTATCTCATCTTCATGAGATATAGGTAAACCGTTATGAAGAGAATGTGACTGCATGGGAATATTGAGGGTGGTTGCTTGCGGATCAGTTAACTCACTGTCAAGTGGGATTTCTTCGAAAACTGGGGATGAAGCTGCTGATTTACTGAAGTCAGTCTCATCCTCTTCTTCAAGAAATCTTGCATTATGTGTTTCCATGACCCTCGAGTGACTGTTAGGGCAATAGAACTTATACCCTTTAGACTTCTCAGAATACCCAATGAACTTGCAACTGATGGTTCTTGGATCAAGTTTCTTCTCTGTTGGATTATAAAACCTGGCCTCGGCATTGCAACCCCATACATGGAAGTGGTTAAAGCTCGGTTTCCTTCCAGTCCAAGCTTCGAACGGAATCTTGACCACGGACTTGCTTGGTACCCGATTCAATATATAGTTTGCAGTTTTCAGCGCTTCTCCCCAAAGAAACATTGGAAGCTTTGAATGTGTAAACATAGATCTGATCATGTCTTTTAGGGTTCGATTTCTTCGTTCAGCAACTCCATTTTGCTGCGGAGTCCCAGGTGTAGTGTACTGAGCCACGATGCCATTTTGTTCAAGATAAGTTGCAAAAGGTCCTTTGTGCTGTCCTGCCTCAGTGAACCTGCCAAAATACTCACCACCTCTATCGGATCTTACAATCTTAATGTGTTTGTCCAGTTGTTTTTCAACTTCCAAATGAAAAGTTTTAAAACATTGCAAGGCTTCAGATTTTTCAGAAATAAGGAAAATATATGCAAAACGTGAAAAATCATCAATGAAGGTTATGAAATATGATTTTCCACAGATGGTTTTAATTGGGAAAGGTCCACAAATGTCAGTGTGTATGATTTCTAATAGACATTGGCTACGGTTTGACCCTATTTTCCTAGTATTAGTGAGCTTTCCCTTAAAACAGTTAACACACTCTTTAAAGTTACTGAAATCAAGTTGTGGCAACAAGTCTTGTTTTGTAAGTGTGATGATCCTTTCCTTAGAGATGTGCCCCAACCTTTTGTGCCAAAGCATTGAGGTTTTTGCATGAGAGAGCACTTGTTTAGAACCAACACTTTGAACATTAAAACATTCAATCTCATAAGTACAATTCATTTGCCACATATCAACTTTGAGATTAGCTTCACCAAGCAATTTATTCGAGTTATTTGAATGGAAAAACTTTACACTTTGACTGTCACCCACAAATGTAAAGCCGGACTTAACTAACTTAGATGCAGAAATTAAATTCCTTCGCATGGAAGGTACATAAAGTACTGGACTTAATTCTAAAATAAAGCTAGAGGAAAGAACTAATTTGACACTTCCTATGGATTCGACAGCAACTTTGCTCCCATTCCCCACATAGACATTGTAGACTTCATTGTTTATCACCCTTGTTTTTGAGAAGCCCTGCAAGGAATTGGTTATGTGAATAGAACAACCCGTGTCAAACCACCAACTATTAGGAGGAATATAAACTAGATTGGACTCAACACACACAAAAACATTTATTTCATTACCTTTCTTAACAAGCCAATTCTTGAAGCCATTGCAATTCTTTCTTAAGTGACCTGTTTCTTTGCAAAAATAACACTCCTTTTCTTTCTCAGTTTCGACATTAGCAGTTTTAATTTTATGAGATCCTTTAGAGATGATGTTAGTATTTTTAAATGAAGAAGAAATTTCTTTCTTCTTCTTCTTACCAGCAGCCACGGTTGAACCTTGAGTGAAGTCCCTTTTGCGTTTTTCTCCTTGTACAAAATTCACATCCACTGATTTGTCACTCCTGAGCCGATCTTCTTCTTGTGCACACATAGTGATCAGTTCATCAATGCCCCATTTAACCTTCTGAGTGTTATATGAAACTTTGAGCTGCCCATATTTTGAAGGCAGGGAGTTCAAAGCCATATGAACTAGGAACTGATCAGTCATGGGTACTTCAAGGTCTTTCAACTTTTGAGCAAGATCAACCATCTTCAGAATGTGTTCCCTGACACTTCCCTCACCATCAAATTTCATTGAAGTAATTTGAGTTAGAAAAGTCCCAGTTTCTGCCTTGTCAGACTCTTTAAACTTTTCCCCAACTGCAGCCAAGAAGTCTTTTGCATTATCTTGTTTTGGAACACCTCCTTTAACTGATGGAGCCATTGCTTTCCTCATAATCATCAGTGACATCCGATTTGTTCTCTCCCACTTCTCAACCTTTGCTTTATGATCTGCTGTGCTCTCTGCAGTGATAGCTGCAGGTTTTTCCTCTCTTAATGCCAAATCGAGATCCATAAGCCCAAGGACCATTTCAACATCCTCTTTCCACTTCTTGTAGTTAGAACCGGTCAAGGTCTCAATATTGTTGAAATTGAGGGATGTCATGTGAGGAGCTGGAAAAACCAAACATTAATTTTAACAGTTGTTAGTCATCTAAGTGTTAATAAACAGACGGAAAATGATACTTAATCTTTTTCCTGACACATAATCGTATAAGCACAGCATCATCTTTGGACAGAAGCCATTTATACTAGATTTGCATAGCCAAAATATTGAATACAAGGGCAGTTTACACAGCTTCAACACTTTTGAGCAGATGAAGAATGTAATCTTGTCAATTCAATACTTCACTATACATTGATTCAATTGTTTAACTTGAATAAATAAACACTTTTGAGCAGATTATTATTCACTTAATACAGATGAATCACATTTTTGACTCTTTAGACAACAAGCCAAAATCAACAAACTAAACACTTTTGAGCAGATTAGATGTTGAGATCCTTGTTTACGATTCAAATCTTATTTGTCCGTTTGGTTTTGATAAATAGAATGTGAATCCAAAAGTTCTTCTTGGTTGAGTATTCCAGTATCGTAACCATTTTTAGATGATCTTCTCTGCACAAGATAGCAAACACAACTGGAGGTATCCACAGCAATAGTTGATTACATATAGTGGCCATGCAAACAATTGTCAGTATGCAGCGGAAGCATTTAATGACACAAGATCAAAACATATTTGCATGTATTTATATCGAGAGTTAACCATATATTGATTAAGGAACCCTAGCCATGTTGGGTAGGCTCTGATACCACATGTAAGCAGTAATATAAAGAATCAAACTGCAACTGCCTAGCAAACCAACACGACACTAGGATTACCATAAACATATACGCATCAGCAACTGAAAGACCATCCGTGCAGTGCAAGAAATCAACTTACCTGGAGGTATCGCCATTCTGAGATCAACAGATGAAGTCTTCTACTTCCAACACTCGTTAATGCTCCTCTCTAAGTGAATAGGGTTTTAGATCTTTTTGGAAGCCTTAGTGTGGAAGCAGGGACCTCAACTATTTATACAATCATTCATCGATAGAAATCTATTCAGTCCAGCCTATTAACAGAAGGAGTGTTGATCTCTATCTCTAAGAGTTTTAGTCCCATCATGACTTGATATACTAGTGTATATCAGATAAGGATCGAAACTAGGACAGCTGCAATACATGTAACTCCATGACTCTTATCGCATTAGGGCTCTCAAACTTCCCGTGTTTCACATAACCAGTATAACCAGTTATGCGCCACACAAGTAGTTCAGTTGTGATCTCATTGTCATTCAAACAAGGTTTTACAGGCAGCACCCCGTGCTTGACTGCTTAGTTGCCTCATGAACTCAGAAGACTGCATTGAGAGGGTGAGACTGATATTAATTAGCATAATCTCAAGAGATTAGTGCATTTAATATTGCCGACAATGCAGATAACTGAAAGAGTACTGGTGGCCTAATTGCTCTCGGTTGTGCTTATAAATATAAGAATTTTGTATATGCAAGTTCATGAACCACAGAAGATGGGCAAAGCATACTATATACGATATAGTGCATGCCAACAGAAAGCCAAATGCCTTTTTGCTACCACTTTGGCGCGCACATGATTAAATTATGCTTGCAAAAATTTTTAACAATCAAATTAAGCTTAGCATGCATTTTGACCAACTTGAAAATAAAAATTATTATTCACTTGATCATAGTGATTTTTCTAAGTAGGGTAGTGCTATCCACACACCTTTGTTTTTAATTCTTACACACTTTTCTTAAATTTCGGTCGTCGGATTGAATGAATTAAAAAGATCATTGACAAAAGATTAATAAGGACTTGTGGGAGGTAATAATGAGTATGTGAATAACACTATCCTTCTAAGTAAATGGTGTGTAAATTAGAATTGAAAGCATCTTTATCCCTGTTGATATGTTGGTGAAACATGCAACTCACAGAGTGCCATATACGTCCGAGGGCACACATTGCCAATTTGTCTCTTCTCTTTCCCCTATTTCCTCCAATGGATGCAAAAGACAAACATGTTAGAGACTACTAGCAACTTAACGAAATAAAACATTGATTGGTTGAGCACCAAATTTATTCAAACTTCATTACCATTATTGGTACATATTTATTTTACGTGACCTAATTTTTACACTAATGATTATTTGGGTGGCGTGCATCTCGATACAAGACTTATAAGTCATGGATGCATAACAACAATCTACAATATAAAAGAATTCGTGCACAAGCTATTAATAGTACTGATATCTTTAAAAGATAAAACTCAATACCAAGGTAGGATTAAAATACGCCTAATGAACCCAATATTTGGACTTGGGTGATTGAGCACAATATCAGTCCTAAATATTCGACTCACGCCGTTGCACAACAATTTGGGTACGTAGCCTCTTGCCTGGACTTGAACTCAGATATCTTGGGTGAGAGCTGAGTATCCTTTCTTGTCATATATATTAAGTTAATTACTTCAAAAAGCAAGGCGATTGGATAGCAAGAGTAACAAATGCATGTTCATTCATACTCCACTTATCTAATTTATCAACAAGCAGAGGTCACAAAGTATATTTATGGTGTGGCGAATTAGGAATAGGAATCGTAGCTCTGGGAATCACTCAACTAGGCAAGAGACTTGAACTCTCTCAGTCAGACAATAGAACGAACAAAGTATTTGCGGAAAGTCCATTTAGTACAATACTTACAAGGTAATAGGCACTCTATTGCTTAGTACTATAAACTATAAAGATTTTAACACATTCTGTGCTGCATTTCGCATCAGTAATATTAACACAGTCACAATTAATTGCTTAAATCTTAAAAATGAATTGCTTGTAGTTAAGGAATATCCATAAATATCTTTGTAGTGCAGGGAACTACATTTGTGCTGCAAAAGAAAGCCGAACGTAGGCAAAGATTGCTGTCAACTATCTCCACAGACCACTGGCACTGGAGTTAAACTTAAAGAGGTGATGTTTCCAATTCAATTTTCTCAAATTGCATGCCTAAGAAAATTTTGCCTTGTCGACGTAGTCTCCTGCAACCCTGTTTCTTCTATCACAGGCAATCGATGAGTTTATCTCGTTAAATCAGAATATGGGTGATCCGCAACTCCAAGACGGAGAGTGGGAAATGACATGGAGTTCACAGGTAATCTCATGCTTATAAATTGGCCAGTGTGTTTTTTTGTTGCTTTTTACCGACATCCTAGTGGCGTGGGAAGTGGAAAAGGTACTGAGAGACTTAATTTGGTGTGAACTAAACCACTTAGAATTTTTTTTGCATACAATTTTCACACGCCTGTCATATGTGGCAGGAAGAGACAGATGGTTAGAGAATGCAGCCAATGGTGTTACGGGAAAGCAAGCAAGTGAGAATTCTTCAATTCTCTTTACTCTTTTCTTATTCTCAAAAAAAATTAATGCTGTGATTATAGATTGTCAAGAAAGATGGAGAAATAAAGTTTGTGGTTGACATCTTACTTGGACTCAAATTCAGCATAACTGGCACATTCGTGTAAGTTTCTCATTACTTGGAATTAATGGTAGTACTGCTGTATTGTGAATTACTGGTTTTTACATTCTCCATCACAATGACAGGAAAACCGGCAGCAGAACATACGATCTTACAATGGATGATGCGGCCATCATCGATGGTCAGTTTGGGTATCCTGTAGAGCTGGAGAGCAAGTTCGAACTTGGGATACTGTAAGAAATCTCATTTTCATGTATTTTTTTTCTTCGAGGTTTTGATTAGCTGGAAGTCTTGTTTTTTTTTTTTTAAGCTTCTAAAAGATGCTAGCGCTAGGCGCTAGTCGGGTGGCTGGCTGGGGCCTATGCGGATTTAAGTAAATCTATTATATTTCGTATGAATAAGTGTCTGTTTATATTTTAAATATATATAATTTCATCATAAACTACAGAATAGAATGACATATATATTATTAAGTATTGGAACATAATGAAAACATGGGGAATAAGGATATAATATGTGTTCATTTAAGTATGCAACAAGTCTCTTACAATTTATGGAAAAAAATAAAATGCAAAATGAAAGTTATCTATTTTTTGTTTAAGTGAGTCATGATCTGGGCGGGTCTGGGCGAGTTAGGCGGTCTAGGCAGATGCCTCAACAGGTCTAGACGCCCTTTCTTAATTTATAAACGCCTATGCATTAATTGGGACGGTGACCAACCGCCTAGCGCCTAGGCGGGGCTTAGCTGGAGCTAAACAGAGATTTTTAGAACAGTGTTTTTTTTATGCATAATCTACTCACACTGTATGCTGCAGGTATAGCGATGACAAGATGAGGATTGCTCGGGGGTATAGGAAAATTGTTTTCGTGTATTTAAGCACAGATGGTGTCGAACAGAAGTAAGATGGTCTAACCGAACAGACAGAGGATCTAAGTTTCAAGTGATGCAAATTTGCTTCTGGTGGCTCCATATGTTGGTAAATATGAAAGCACAGCCAAATTATTTTGATTGTAACTCGGGGAAAAATTACACACATATTAGCATAGTCTTGACATGTATTTCTTGGCTATTTCTTGCCTTTGTAAGATCATATGTAATTATGAATTAATTGTATCCCAGATTTATGTTCTACTCTTTACGAAGAATTCATTCATGTCACAGTGAAAATTTTTATGAGGAATGATTTTTGCACACTTAATCTTCTCATTCTACACTTTATTTTTATTGATTCTGATTCGATTTATGCAATCCATACACACTAACCATCATGATTTTTAAGCGATTTTGCAAATTTGTATAAAAGGTTATCATAAAAACTACTTGCTTACACCCTCATCACACCATAACGATTTGAAAATTCAAGACAGACTTTTTTTCTTGATATTCTTGAGTTTGGAGTCCCATTTCTATATTGTTTTCGCCCCCCAAAAAACTTTCTCCATTTATTTTTCAGTTTTCGGTTTAAATATTATATTAAAATATACTCGTTTCTCAATAAATGGTAAAACTGCTTCCAAATACTTTAAAAAGTTTTTCTTAATTATGATAGAAAATATTTCGCAAAAACAAAAAGTTGCATTTTTCTCAGAAAATGTGGACTACCATCACAATTTTTAGGCGATTTTGCAGATTTGTATAGAAGTTGCCATAAATGTGACATCCCACATCGTTCAGGGGAGTGATCCTTATATGTATATTCCCATCCCTACCTAGCACGAGGCCTTTTGGGAGCTCACTGGCTTCGGGTTCCACGGGAACTCCGAAGTTAAGCGAGTAGCGCGCGAGAGCAATCCCATGATGGGTGACCCACTGGGAAGTTGCTCGTGAGTTCCCAAAAACAAAACCGTGAGGGAATGGGTAAGCCCAAAGCGGACAATATCGTGCTACGTTAGTGGAGTGGGCCTGGGTTGTGATCCGCCCCGGGCCGGAATGTGACAAATTTTCAAATTGTCACATCCCAGCCCGGGGTGGACCACTTCCCGGGCCCACTCCACTAACGTAGCACGATATTGTCCGCTTTGGGCTTAATTTGTCACATCCCGGCCCGGGGCGGATCACAACCCGGGCCCACTCCACTAACGTAGCACGATATTGTCTGCTTTGGGCTTACCATTCCCTCACGGTTTTGTTTTTGTCACATCCCGGCCCGGGGCGGATCATAATCCGGGCCCACTCCACTAACGTAGCACGATATTATCCGCTTTGGGCTTACCCATTCCCTCACAGTTTTGTTTTTGGGAACTCACGAGCAACTTCCCAGTGGGTCACCCATCATGGGATTGCTCTCGCACGCTACTCGCTTAACTTCGGAGTTCCCGTGGAACCCGAAGCCAATGAGCTCCCAAAATGCCTCGTGCTAGGTAGGGATGAGAATATACATATAAGGATCACTCCCCTGGACGATGTGGGATGTCACAATAAAATCTATTTGATTGCACCTTCATCGCACCATGTAGTTTTGAAAATTCAAATAAGACTTTTTCTGGATATTCTTGAGTTTGGAATCCCATTTCGGTATTGTTTTCACCCCGCGATTTTTTTTTTCCATTTATTTTTCACTTTTCGGCTTAAATATTATATTAAAAATATTTGTTGTGCAATAAATGGTAAAACCATTTCCAAATGCCTTAAAAAGTTTTTCTTAATCATAATCGAAAATATTTTGCAAAAATATAAAAATTACATTTTTCGTGGACTAAAGTTGTCATAAAATCTATTTACACTCTCACCACACCATGACGTTTTTAATATTCAAGTAAAAAAATTTCTTGTTATTCTTGAGTTTGGAATCCCATTTTAGTATTGTTTTTACTCTACTAAAAAAATTCACTTATGTTTCAGTTTTCAACTTAAATATTATATTAAAATATATTTGTTGCCCAAAAAATGGTAAACCACTAATGCCTTAAAATAACATGACGGAAAATATTTCAAAAATGAAAAAATTGCCTTTTTCTCTAAAAAGGTATGGACGTTACCATCACAATTTTTAGGCAGTTTTGCAAATTTATACAAAAGTTGTCATAAAATCTATTTGCTTTCACCCTCACTGCACCACAACGTTTTGAAAATTCAAGTAAAACTTTTTCTTGATATTCTTGAGTTTGAAGTCCCATTTCTGTATTATTTTCGCCCCACCAAAAAAAATTCCAATACTCTTCAATGTTCGGCTGAAATATTATGTTAAAAATATATTGCACAACATATGGTAAAGTCACTTCCAAATGCCTTAAAAAGTGTTTTTAATCATGATGGAAAATATTTAGAAAAAATTTAAAAAAAAAATGCATTTTTCAAAGAAAACGTGGACTAACCGTCAGG
This sequence comes from Pyrus x bretschneideri, assembly GCF_019419815.1. Lineage (NCBI taxonomy): Eukaryota > Viridiplantae > Streptophyta > Magnoliopsida > Rosales > Rosaceae > Pyrus > Pyrus x bretschneideri. Next base: position 11,807,521 of record NW_025999787.1, on the reverse strand, counting down.
ATTTTTAGTTTAAAAAAAAAATCATCAAGATTTTTTGGCAATTTATAAATTTGTACACATGTTGTCATAAATCTATTTGCTTTCATCCTCATCACACCATGACGTTTTGAAAATTCAAGTAAAACTTTTTCTTGACATTCTTGAGTTTGGAATCCCATATTTATATTGTTTTCGCCCCACTAAATTTTTTTTTTCCATTTCTTTTACAGTTTTCAAGCTTAAATATTGTACTAAAAAGATATTTGTTACTCAATAAATGGTAAAATCACTTCTAATTACCTTAAAAGGTTTTTCTTCGTCATGATGGAAAATATTTCGCAAAAAAAAAAAATATACTTTTCTCAAAAAACATGGACTAACCATCACGGTTTTAGGCAATTTTACAAATTTGTACAAAAGATGTCATAAAATCTATTTAGTTTCACCATCACTACACCATGACATTTTGAAATTCAAGTAAGACTGTTTCTTGATATTCTGAGTTTTGAATCCCATTTCTGTTTGTTTTCACCCCACTAGAGATTTTTCTCTATTTATTTTCAAGTTTTTGGCTAAATATTATATTAAAAATATATTTGTTGCTCAATAAATGGTAAAACCACTTCCAAATGCCTTACTGTTGTTTTCTTAGTCATGACAAAAAATATTTCCTCAAAACAAAAAATTGGAATTTTCTCAAAAAATGTAGACTAACCATCACGATTTTAGGCGATTTTGCAAATTTGTACAAAAGTTGTCATAAATTCTATTTAATTTCACCTTCACTGCACCATGACGTTTTGATGTTCAAGTGAGACTTTTTCTTGAAATTCTTGAGTTTGGAATCCCATTTCTATATTGTTTTCACCCACTGAAATAGTGTCCATTTTTTTAAAATTTTGAGCTTAAATATTATATTAAAAATATATTTGTTGCTCAATAAACGGTAAAACAACTTGCAAATGCCTTAAAAAGTTTTTCTTAATCATGACGGAAAATATTCCGCAAAAAAAAAAAAAAAAAACAACGTGGACATTCACGATTTTTAGGCAATTTTACAAATTTGAATAAAAGTTGTCATAAAATCTATTTGCATTCACCATCATTGCACCATGACGTTTTGAAAATTCAAGTAAGATTTTCTCTTGATATTAATTCTTGAGCTTGGAATCTCATTTATGTATTGTTTTCACCCCACTAAAATTGTTTTTCCATTTATTTTTCAAATTTTGGCTAAAATATTATATTAAAATATATTTGTTGCTTAATAAATGGTAAAACCACTGCCAAACCCCTTTATCAAGACGGAATATATATCGCAAAAAAAAAAAAAGAAGCATTTTTCTCAAAAAAACATGGACTAACCATCACTATTTTTAGACCATTTTGCAAAGCGGAAAGAGCTTATTCTTGGAAAGAAAATAATGGAGTTCTTTGTGCATAAATTGTTATAAAATCTATTTGTTTTCACCCTCACCGCACCATGAAGTTTTGAAAATTCAAGTAAAACTTTTTCTTGATATTCCGGAGTTTGGAAACCCATTTCGGTATTGTTTTTGCCCCACTAAAAAAAACTTCCATATATTTTTCAATTTTCGGCTTAAACATTACATTAAAATATATTTGTTGATCAATTGACACACTCTGACCCTGAACACCTAGACACCTGAATCGCGATGTGATGGCTAACACCTGGAAGGTGACGAAGCTATAAAGTGTAGTGATGTGAAAAATGTGAATAAATTAAAACCTAAAAGTTACTAATTTAGAGTGCGCTTGTGAGCGGGATTGAACCCATATCACATAAGTGATGTTAGAGCATAGATAACTTGCAGTAAAAAAAGACTAAAGACATTTATACCGAAATGAGAAGTCTCCTACAAACAGCTTTTATCAACAATCCTCGTCATCACGAAACCTCTGCAACTAAAAATCATGAAGGGGTAAAAAACAAGGGTGAGTGGACCTGAAAATAAAGTTATGTAAAACATTTTCGAAAAGTGTAACCCATCGCTGTAAAACAAGTATATGGTTTCCCAAAAATATTATAATAATAGTATGTAATAGGTACCCTGCCGCAGAAGTGAGTCAAATATGTAGGGTACAACAATAAGGTATCTAAATATTAAATCTCAAACCGCTATTATAAGAAATCAATGCTCATTAACTTATGTAGGCACATAAGTCAACTACAAAGATATTCAAGCAATGGAAAATTGGGTGTAGGTTTTACATTCTAGTACTACATCACGTGAGCTACGCTAGTCACAACATATACGAGTCCAAAACATCACACAAAAGGACAGGTTGGCACCTAACTCTGAATCCAAAGCGAATGTAAACGGTGCATGTGAACTACACATGAAGCTAGTCCTTGGCCCAGGACAATACAAATAACTAAGAGACACCGTGCAAACATGTAATAATGAGTAGATAAAACGCAAGGATGTCATGCCACAAGTTTATGCTCACAAATAATATTAAAAACATAAAGTGTACGAAAAGTCTATTTGCAAAGTTAAACATGGCATGCCACATCATAATATATAAAAGTAGTTTTGGGAAAATCACATATACATATATATATGTATATATATGTATATCTGTATATATATATATATATATATGTGTATGTATGTATGTATGTATGTATGTATGTATGTATGTATGTATGTATGTATGTGTGTGTGTATGTATGTGTGTGTGTGTGTATATATACGTAAAAATGAAAAGATCCACTCATAGATACTTGCGATGTCATTCGAACTAAGAAAGCTGGAGTCTCTGATAGTAATCGCACCTAAGCACAATATTGGCACCCATTAGTAAAACTCAACTTAAACGGTCAAATTTGAGAAGACGGAGTGCATATTTGGAATCAGAGTGTCGAAATACGTTAAGAGAGGTTCCAAGCAAATTTTGTAAAAAGTCAACGATCAACCCTAAAAAGTCAACCGAGACGCCCCAGTGGTCAACTATGTTAAAACTTCAAAATTTTCCTAAATGGATGTCAAAAATGGACTCGTGACGTCGAAATTAGTCTATGAGGGTTGCCGAGAAAATTTCGATAAGGCCAACATAAGGAATATTCCAAAGAATTTGGAATATTTCAGAGAATATTCCCAGAATATTCTGAGCCCATTTCGAAAATTGGTCGGGTTGGAACAATGGCTCAAAGGTTTGGGCCAAGGCCTTTTTTTTTTTTGAAAAGAATATGGGCCGGTTTCGCAGATCCAGGTTAGGGTTACAGGTCATGGGTTTTTAGCCAGTTCATGGGTCGGATTTTAGGCCTTTTTTTCTGTACTGGGTCGTGTTTGACCCTTTTGGGCTCGCAAGTCGCTGGACCCAACGAAGAAGAAAGTCGAATTCTTGGCCAGGAAACTCCAAATGGTCATAACGGGATCATTCTCAACCAAATTCAAAGATTCAAAAGCCAAAATGAAGCTCAAGAGATAAGGAACAAAAATATACCTAAGTGGGACACGAGGTCTGGCCGGAACTAGCCGAAAATGGCCTGCAATTCCGTGGTCCTTCGCCGGATTCTGGAGAAATGCACCAACATCATGCATGCATAAGTTAGCAATGAAATCATAAGTTCAAATTAGTCTAGGAATCACTCTCAGACCAATTCAAACCCAAAACCAACAAGAGCAGCCCCCAGTTGGCTTCGAACTCCACAGTTTTCAACAGAGTTCGCCGCCGGACTAGTTCGACATGCCCAAAAACTTAACAAGGCTTAAGCCCTCAAATTAAACCACAAAAATTGCAACACAACAAGATTTAAAGCTCAATAACATAAAGATAACGACAGAAACATCACCTGGGTTCGAGATTGAGAGCTCAAGCTCTCAACTTCAATGGTAAAACCTCGCACCATGCACCAATGCCACATGCAAGGCCATGGTTGGGTTCCTTGAGCTCTAGTGATTCCAAAAATGATATTTTTGAGCTTGATTTATCGAAGGTTTGAAAAGGAATGAGAAGGAGAGCTCATGGAGCTTTAGAGAGAGTGTGATAGGATAAATTGGAAAAGAGAGAGAGAGAGAGAGAGAGAGAGAGAGAGAGATAGAAAGAAAACTGGCTAAATGAGGGGGAAATGAAAAAGTGATGGGGAAATGGTGTCTGATGGATTGGGTGAGAGGAAATAGGTTTTTAAAAGAGAACTTTAACGAAAAGCTTATGGTATTATTTATTTTAAATCACATTTTACACTAAAAAAATAATCCTAGTACTATTTATTTTACTTTTTATTTTGCCATTATCGTTAAAACTCAAAATTTTCAAGATCTTTTCATTAGTTTTCATTTTCTAAAATCTATTAAAACTATTATTTTATAGGTCCACTTGCACGCACTAATCCAAGTGGTTAGTACATGCAAGCAATACATCTGCACAAAGGCTGATTTCAGTGTCCCAAAAAGGACCCATGCAATGGTGCACGCTGCATAAGGAGAAAATTCCAAGTTTTGAATTTGTCTTAGGTTTTTATTTTTTTATTTTTTTTTACATGGTTTTGAACATAACTTGGTCGTTATAACTCCGAATTGAGTTTCGCTTGAGCTCACGCGTTCGTAAAAATGAGTACTATTCAAAAATAGTAAAATAAGAGTGAAAGGAAAATTAAGATCCATGTGGAAGGCCTAAGTGGCATCTCAAGGGTATTTTGATCATTTCATTACTACTGAGAATAAAATCTAATAAATCTAGGGACGGGATATCACATCAATAATTGGTACACCACTTCGAAATCCCTTAAAAAAAATTATTAATCATGATGGAAAATATTTCGCAAAAATAAAAAAAAATTGCATTTTTCTCAAAAAAGTGGACTAACCATCACGATTTTTAGGCGGTTCTGCAAATTTATATAGAAGTTGTCATAAATATGTTCTCTTTCACCCTCACCACACCATGACGTTTTTAAAATTCAAGTAAAACTTTTTCTTGATATTCTTGAGTTTGGAATCCCATTTCAGTATTGTTTTCGCCCCACTAAAAAAAATAACGATTTTTTTTTTCAGTTTTCAAGTTAAATATTTTTTTAAAATTTTTGTTGCTCAATAAATGGTAAACCACTTCTAAGTGCCTTAAAAATTTTATCTTGATCATAAAGTAAATATTTCGCAAAAATGAAACAAAAATTGTATTTTCATGAAAAAAATGTGGACGAATCATTAATTTTAGGCAGATTTATAAATTTGTACAAAAGTTGTCTTAAATTTTATTTGCTTTCGCCCTCACTTCACCACAACGTTTTGAAAATTCAAGTAAGACTTTTTCATGGTATTCTTGAGTTTGAAATCCCATTTCCGTATTGTTTTCAGCCTACTAATTTTTAATTTTTTTTCTTCAGTTTTCAGCTTAAATATTATATTAAAATATATATTTTTACTACCCAATAAATGGTAAAACAATTTCCAAATTTCTTATAAAGTTTTTCTTGATCATGATGGAAAATATTTTGCATAAATAAAAAATTTGTATTTTTCTCAATAAAAAAAAAACGTGAACTAACCATCACGTTTTGCAAATTCGTACAAAAGTTTTTCATAAAATCTATTTGCTTTCACCGTCATCGTACCTTGACGTTTTTTAAAACTCAAATAAGGTTTTTTTTTGATACTCTGGAATTCCATTTCAATATAGTTTTAGCCCCACTAAAAAAAATCCATTTATTTTTCAGTTTTTGGATTAAATATTATGTTAAAAATATATTTGTTGCTTAATAAACGAAAAAGCAAAAACACTTCCAGATGCCTTAAAAAAAATTCTTAATCGTGACAAAATATTTCGCAAAAATAAAAAAATTGCACTTTCCTCAAAAAGTGTGGACAAACCTTCACAATTTTTAGACAGCGTTGCAAATTTGTACAAATATCATAAAATCTATTTGCTTTCACCCGCACCACACAATGACGTTTTGAAAATTCAATTAAAGTTTTTTCTTGACGTTCTTGAGTTTGAAATCTCATTTTGATATTGTTTTCACCGCACCATCAATTCATTTATTTTCAATTTTTGTTAAATATTATATTACAAATACATTTATTGCTCAATAAATGGTAAAACAACTTTCAAATTCTTATAAAGTTTTTCTTAATCATGATGAAAACTATTTTGCAAAAATAAAAAATATTGCATTTTTCTTAAAAAACATGAGCCAGTGAGTTGGATTAATTGGGGCAATGAGATTTGAAATAAGTGATTCAGGATACTTGGTCCGTCGGCTTCAGACTGAAGCAAATGGGCTTTACCATCAATAAGACAGATGAACCTCAACCAGAAGTTACTCGAGTAATATTCGTGAAAAAATTAATGTTCGAACAAGGAAGAGCTATGCTCCGAGCAGCCATCTTCTCGTCTGCAAAAACATTCCCAAAAGGCTCTGCTTGGGAAATTGATGCAAAAGGAAAGTGAGCAGTCTGTTAAAGAAACATTGAGTGAAATAGAGAAGCCAAAATCAGTAGCATTTTTCTTACCCCCAGGATGGTTATGTAGTGATGCATCAACCGAATGAAACAAAGATGAAGCAGCTTAGTCAACCTCCAGTCAAGTCTTGTTCCTCGTGGACTCCCACTTGTACTGGTTTTTGACATCCACGCGTGGAACTTTTGAATTTCCAACGCGCTAATTCATCCCCTTCAAAACGAGCAAAAGTGCACATTCAGCGTCGTCAAAGAGGCGGAAGACTTCAAACTGCACGGCTGGAACCACCATCACGTGCGATAAAGAAGATTTAAGCAAGGATAGTAAGTCACTTCCACACAAAAATACAGGTGAACCGCAAGGAATGCTACGGACCAACAGCACACATATAGCTAAGTTTCAATTTTAAGACAGACCTGTCTTCGATCACAGCATCAGAACATTTTAGTGCAGTTGAATATTTAAAATTACATAATCAGCAGTCTTACCAATATAGGTTGAAGAGAGAAAAGTCCTCTTTGGATCACAATTAAGAATTGCAAACATAAGTCAAAGTTAAAACACGTCAGTCGACGCATTCAAGTACATTAGTGTAATATAGTGCAGGAAAGGACTATATCAAACGCAGTTGATTAAACACAAGTGCAAATGTTTCTATAAGTGCATGACATTAAGAAATTGAACTTTCAGTACATAACAGGCATTAGATTAACCCTAAAAATTCGTAGGTCCATTTCAAACTTTATAGCAAGTACATTCAGCGATACAGAGTCATATCCTCTAACAGAATGAACCTTACAACTAACTCTAACACCCGAACCCAAGGAGACATAAAACCTACAACCTAATCCCTACTGATATTATTAGGTTGGAATTGGGCAGAAAATTGAGAACACCACCAGCTCATCCTCTCTTTCCCACCAACACGATGAAAACGAAAATACAAAGAAAAAATGAAATATAATGCTAATCTACATAGAGTGCATATATCCAGATGTTTCATGATCAACGACTGAAGGGGTAATGTTTATCTGTTCAGTAACAACTTACATTAACGCGGGACAGATTAGTCACCGTCGCCAATGCTCTTCTCCGGGCACGCAATTCCCATCTCCTCATCCTTCTTTGCATTCAGATCATCCTTTTGTATTCAGCTCACCCTGCACTAACTCAGTCACATTCTTGACTCGACTTCATCCTTCACTTTCTTATCTTCAACCTCATTTTTATTTCCAATTAGTTCTTCTGGGGTAAGCTCACTCTTAAATTCCTCAACCTCTTTGTTACCTACAAACTCATTTCGTGTTTCATCATTCGCTTCATTTACCTTCAAAATCATTTCATCGGGCACATATTCTTCCATCCCTACATCAACATCCCTAACAATTTCATCCTCGACCAATGGGCCAACACTTCTGCTTCCTCCATCTCTCGACACATACTCTACCATCTCAGGATTGCTCTCACCCGTCGGTACCCATATGAGGGGCATCCGACCCTCCATCACTATCATTTTCAGATCCATTTTCCACCACCTCTTCATTGACCTCCCCCATCACATGGTACCTCCTCTCAATGAACTGCATCCTCCTTCTCAAATCCGCCAACTCCCTCTCCATCAAGAAAAGCCTCTCCTTCAAGGTCAGATTCTCTTCCTCTAATTGAGCAATATGAGTATCCTGATCATCCACCCTATTCTCCAAAGCATTGTTATACTCAACCCCGCTGTAGTTCGGGTACACCATCTCGAATCGACTCAAGTCATGGTCCAACCTCCTCTCCACCTCCACATGCTCCTCCACATCGCTCTCACTCGATCCGCCACCACCCTCCTCGTCATCATTTCCAGGTGACCGAAGCCGAATCAATCCTTTCATTGACCCATACCCATCAATACCCCACTCCTCTTTCGCCATATCTCCCAAGACCTCCCTCGAGGGCGAGAACATTGGCGTGGGCAGAACAGCCGGAGTTACGGCACAAGGTGAAACCAGCGAGGCTATGCCGCCGGCCTTCTTCGCTCTAATAATAAACGACGTCGTGTTCCTTGGGGCGTAAGGCGCAAACCTATTGTTAAACTTCTTTTTCGGGTAAAATTTCCGGGCTTTCATTCGATTCTGAGACTGTAACTCGTGAAGCGTCGGCGGTATGTACCCTCCTCCTCCGCTGGTCTGACCACTCAGCGACAAACTGGGGACACTCTTGTCCATCCTCCTCTTATCTCCACCCTTCTTGCCTTTCCAATTGTTACGCCCAGGATTAGACGGCGGCGGCTTTTGGGCAGCGAATTGAGGCTGCGGCTGTGGCCAAGCCTTGTAGTTCCGATTCATCATCATCGGCTGAGACTGACTCTTCATCATCATCAACTGAGATTGCTGCTGCTGTTGCTGCTGAACCGCCATGGCCTGCGACGACGGTGCCATCATCTGCGGCTGCGGCTGACTCATCATCTGTGGCAGCGGCTGGTTCATCACTTGAGCTTGGGTCAAACTCATCATCGGTGGCGCTTGATTCATCAGCTTTGACTGATCGTTCATCGTTTCCCCCAATTTCGAAGGAAACTCCACAAACCCTAGAATCCCAAATCTCAAAATTCAAAAAAACTCGTCCGTTATTCGATGCCGATCAATCCAGACCGTCAATCAGATCGCTAAAAAAAACCCCCAATTCCGATATCAAAACCCTAGAAATCCGACTGATTCCAATCCAACTTCTCGATCTTAAACCTCCCACAGAGAGATGACTGCAAATTTTCCTTAAAAAATTAAAATTCAGAATATAAAGGAAAATTCGAAGAATTTGATTTTCTTTTTTGATTATGATTTGATTTCTGTTTCTCTCTCTAGAAATCGTCAGAGCCAATCGATGGGATCGAAGCCGTTTTAAAGAGGCCAAACAGTCTGCGTGGGTTTGTATTTATAGGAGGAGACTGCGCCAGTAGGCCGTGTGATCAGATTTTAAGAAATGGAGGGCCCAGATCGATTGACACGTGTTGGCCAAGCATTGTTCGCAGATCTGGCAGGCATGGGAGTACGTTATTAGAAAAGATTTTTTCAATATGTCAAGAACACAGATTGATATATTAAGTGTTATAATATAAGTGGTTAAAAAAAATTTCTTTCAAATATCTAAACACTTATATTAAAACACTTACTGGACCAGACCGTGTCAATAATAACTCTTGCATTAACTATTAAATCGAAACACGAAGACCAAATTTACAACTTAAACATGGAATTAAGGATTGCATTACTCGCTCAAAGTCTTGAAAGTTGAAATTTAGGCAAATTTTCATATCCTCATAATCATATGGTCTATCGACATTCAATCTCACTGTCCACGTTATCTAATAATCTTAGGAATCCACCAATCCGAACCATTAAAATTTAATCTAACGGCTAAAGTTATTATAACTTTTAAAGTGAACGTCTGTTTGTAACCGTTAAATCAAATTTCAAAAGTTCAGATTGATTGATCCCTAGAATTAAGAGAAATGAATCCGAAGATGATTCCTTTCGTAAAGGAGAAACCTTTGCTTGGTGACGAGGTTGTGTGTAAACTTGGGATTCCAAGGTGCTTGTTTGCATGAGAATATTTTTTGACATGTGTGGCTTCGATTGAGTCCTTGTGACTGTTTTTTTATCACAAGCCCTTGTCAACGACTCATCTCTCTCCACCTGTCTTTCCTCTCTCGCCCCTAACGCCATCAACATCCTTTTTGTTATGGAAGGAAAACGGCCAAGAAATTCAGCTTTTGCGTCACGACATGTTTAGCGAAATTACTCCTAGTTTGTCAATCTGTATACTTTTTCGACCGATTAAATGGCACTAATCATTCTTGTAGTTGAGATCAAAAAATTTTCAATGTACTAGAAATACGATCCGATACATGAAAGGTAGTATTATAGTTAGTTGAATATAATTTTTTTTCAAGTTTCCGACCAAATTATGTCACTTACTGTATTAAATTGTGATCCTGGCATTAAATATATATATATATATATATATATATATATCATTTGGATCATAGCTCAATGCCAGTTTTGTGGTGAATAAATTTTTAATAATACCCTCGTGATTAAACTTGCTATCAATCTCAATTCATACTGAAATTTGTTTGTTAAATTTCACGTGTGCGCTTCATATGAAAGGGATGAAAACATCATTTTAAGTATGGTTTACATAATTGTTTGGGCCCAAAATAATATTTTGGGCTAAGCTTAGAATCATTCTCGGCTCAATAACTTTCATCTAGAATCTTGTTATGGGCTGTCCAGTCAAGGTCGGTCGAATCCTATTGCGAGGAGGATTGGTTTAGATAAGGATGAGGTAGTTAAACCCTAGTGCAACAAGGAGTCTTAAAGCTGAAGATGCTTAGAGTTAGGGGATGAATCTAGGTTCGTGAAAGAGCTTGGTTCAAAGTCCTATAGGAGTTAGGATATGCCAAAACCTGATCAATTTGAATGAGTTCTAATCCGAGTACATCTCTAGTTCGGCCATGAAGGGGGTTCGCTGCTAGAAATAGAGAAAGGAGTGCATCATTAAAGGCCCCTTCAAATCAACACACAAATTGCCTTACACAAAGCTTTTCAACAACCTTGAGATTTTTACCTCTCCCCTTTCTTCCCGCCAACACATCTTCAGTTTGGATAAACAGCACTGTGAAAGTAATTGGTGACAGTTTGGATAGATAGCACTAGAGTCGTATAATCAGCCGACCAAGAAGCACCGTCAGTTTGAATAGACAACACTACTTCGAGGCCAACTGGTTATTTATTCAAGTTTTGGTCAACAAGGATTTCCAAGTCCTTGTTGGTAGAGATCATCTCATCAGCCTTCTCGGCAAAGTGAGGTGTTACCAGGTTACCGAGCTTGGCACATTGAAAGCCGAGTTTTGTTTTATGATTGGATATTTGCAAGTACATTTTTGAGTTCGACACTTTGACAGCCGAACCACTTTTACATTCAAGACATTTATCTCTTTCAAGTATTTGTGTCTGTATAATCTGCTGCCAATTTGGCATACTTATACTCTCACAAAAATAATTACCAAGACCAAACCCTATGCCAACGATTTGTGAACTTCGAAGAAACTAGTAACCTTGTCTTCAAACTCTAGAACCCGAAGGCCAAGACATGTTCCTTCCTCTGCCACAGTCGCGAGATCAAGAAGTTAACAACGCGCTCAACACCACATCAACATATTTTACTCCCCGACCGAACTCGACCGACGAGTTGGCACACCATGCACGCAACCAAAAGACGTAATTAATTTATTAGTTACTCGGCATGCGCGCTACATATGCTTGGTAGCTTTTAGGATCAACAGTAACACACAAGTTTCACAGCCTTGATAATGACCTTTTCACCCTTGCATATGGCGGACACAGGTGCAAGAATTGGCAAACATGGTCTGCGTAAATGAGATTTCGAGTTCATTCATGTAATACCCGAACCCGAATATTTAAAATAAAAAAAAAATAAAAACAGAAATATAAATAAAAAAAATAAAAAAAACGAAGATTCCAAGAAAGCGTTCACGCAATGCTTCAAGGCACAAAATCCCGAAAATGATTAATCGATCGGCTGCTAAAAACTGGATATAGAATCGATATACGCTCCCCATACACCATCAATGATATACATAACCACATACGTCTTCTACTGCATATGGTCTTCCGTCTGCTTGATCACACCCCGCATAATGCATCTTAATAAGATCTGACAACTGACGAGGTTGCAGGTCAGTCAGGTGGAACTAACAAAAACGCAACCCAAACACACTAATAATTACAACACATATGAAGGAGATATTGTTTAGCTAAGTCCGCCGACGGTAGCGAGGCGATCGAAAAATGAGCTCGGATGTTGCTCTTGTTACTAGTAAGGTTACTCCTTGTTCCGGGATGAGCGATCCTTCCGTTGCCCGCCAAGAATACGAGAAATCTGCAGACCTCTGCTGAATGCTTGGTTGAAGAGCATACGAGTCTGGAATTCGGAAACAAAAGGAAACCAGGCCAAGAATGCAACCGGGGTGAATAGAAGGAGACCCATAACAATCTCAAAGCCGCGAGCAAGAGTCCGAACTGATGGCCATAAACCAGCCCTGTGCACAACAGGCTTGCAAGCTTGTGCAATCTGACAAGAGACAGGGACCACAAAATCGCGTTAAGAAATTCAAGGACAAAGAAATGCACGAGCATCGTTGCTACAGGGCTGGATGTGTGATACTGAATTAAATTAAAGCAAGACGGGAGCATTCACTCACCAGAAGCATTCCCCAACCAGTTGGCATGAAAGCAAGAATGCAGACGATGATATCCTGCAGGGTCATGTGAGGCAACACAATCAAAGTGACCAAAATGGACACGAAAGTTATGAATATTAGTCCCTTGATCAGCCGGAACACAAGTTGGAAATCTGCGCTGAACTTTCGCCTCCCAACAGACACAGTCTGGAGAGAAACATAAACAATTAAGTTCCACAAAGGAAAAACATACAAACAATATTAATGGAATACAATTTTGTCAGTCAACCTTACATTGTGGCCTTTATGTAAATATCGATAATTATGCAAACTTGACACTCACCTTCATAACAAACAAAATAAGGACAATCACCAGCCACGAAATGCCATAAACCTGTTACCAAGTGAATTTAATATAACAATAAGTTCACAATTGGCACATCGATAGAAGAAAAGAAAAGGAGAATTTAGAGAGTGACCAGGTTAATTATTTACCATAACACTCTTGGTATGCTTTGCGATGTTCAGGTGATATACGAGCCCATACTGATAGATAAAGAACCGTAAGGATAACAGTATCTCAGCTGCAATACCACGTTTTCCGGAATATCGGAGATGCTCTTGTTCCTCCTCCCACCATGATTCCCAGCTTTTTTCAGGTGGAACACCTATACCCCCACGGTTGCTTATCCACTTATTCCAATCCGTCCAATCATCAACAATCTTTTGCCACTCAAACCCAGATGGATTGAACAGAAAGGGAGCAAAGAGCCAGGTAAACACCATAAACCACATAGATGCAGTGATCAAAATGTACGCAACAGCACTTCTATAAGTATGACCAAAGATCTGGTACACGACAAGTAAAATTAAGAGCTCAATGCCCTTAACAAAGTGGCTGCGGGAGTAAAGCCTATAGTTGTCAGCAAATTTGGCATGGAAAACCACAAACCCACGGCCTGTAGATCTATATTTCGCACCACCATGAAGTAATGTCCTTCCATAATAGTGGGTCTTCGTTCCAAGTGAAAATGTGAAAAATACCGGGGCCAATTGCAATTGCATCAATATGAATTCACTTAGTGCAGTTCGGAAACCCTTCTCCAAACCAATTTCCATCAACATAGGCAACGCCATCAAAAATCCTATTTGAACAAATGATTGAGACGCAAGAGCTACTTGAAGAGGCTTGTTGTCTCGAATTGCTCGTTGAGTGCTCAAACCCTCTTCAAGTCCACTAAGAACCAGATAAAGGCGTCCATAAAGGAAGACGTACACAGTCAGCACAGTTATCTGCCAGAAAAACATACCTCCGTGTTCAGAACTTTTGACTAGATACCTAATATTATTCTTAATTCTTAAAGACCAAAGTACTTAACATTTGATACCAAAACTAAAGATCAACGTACCAGAGTACTGTAGTAGAAACCAATTGTGGTGAAATAGCAAGACATCATTCGGAAAAAGTCAAAACGGTGTCCAAGTCGGTATATATCTCGACTGAGTGTCTGCTCCCCATTTCCATTAGCTATTTTCGCTTCAAACATAGAGATCTGGTTAAGGCCCACATCTCTTCCCTTCCCAACTTGTATGTACTCGTGATGAGTTACATTGCCTTCACGGAGTGTGGAATTAAAGCCTGAACCCCATACCATAATTAGAATATAATTGCCCACTGATAAATTGTGATAACGGATAATGTTCACTCAAATGACTTCAACTTACCAGCAAATATGTCTTCACTCAAATTGATAACCTTGGATGCTTTACTGACACCCCCTCTGGTAAGGTGAAAGAGCCTATCAAACACATCCGGATGACCATAATGGAATCGAACCCTGGATGAGCAGAAATATTAAAACAGAAAAACTTCGGAATGGTAAAATCATAAAATTAGCAAACTGAAAAAAAAAAAAAAAAAAAAAAAAAAAAAGATGAAAAGGTTAAGGGAATTAAACAAATGCAAGTACACACCCATGCATACGATACTAACCCAGTACACAATATTTGTCTGCCAGGATTTTTCGTTTCAAGTTTTTCTTTTCCCAAAATTTAAAGTGGACATTATGAGGTAATATAACTTACTTGAGAGGATTGGCCAACAGTCTCTGACCAATAGTGACAAAACTGTTTTCCTGATTTGACATGAACCAAGCTAGAGAAGAAACACTGGATCAGATCAGGAAAGAATGTTAGTGATACCTAGACATTGTCAGTTTGTTATACAGCAATACGCCCTTAGTAACAACACAACACCTACCTTCCAGTAAATATATGCTCCCTAAGTCCAAGAATTGTAGGATGCCTCACCCCATCATGCTTCTCGAGAAATTCTTGCAGCAAATTCCTCATCTTCAAGGCTTCTTCCATGTAGTTATCCTACAAGATGGGTCAGATTTATTAACATTGTACATTGGGATACAGGCACCTTGCAAAAGTAATGAACTAATATGTTATCCGCCAACATTTTACTTTTTGTAATTCAAAAACTTATTAGTCCAGTCAATCATCATTGTCTAAGCTCGCTCCCAGGAAAGTCAAATCCTGGATCAATCAGTCTTTTGATAACAACCACCATACCTGGTTCATATCCATTGTTTGCAAGCCTTCTCCACGTGTGAAAATAATGGCATGATTTTGATTCTCTGGTTTTCCTTCACCCAAAATAGCAGGTCCTGGAAGCTTTATGCGATAAATTACCTGCGCATAGATAACAATACAATTTAGCAAAGGATATTAAGATTTCAAAGATGACAAAACCTAAAAAGCAAATAATATACAATTATATGTGACATGGCCTGCTCGAGGATAACAGTTCAAAAATTCAAAATACCTGTGCAGACAAGGTTAAAACAGTGGACTAAGCTACAAACCTTAGTCCTTATTTACCTTAAACGACAATGAGCAATTCCCCTAAAAAATAATACATCTTTCCAATGTTCGAAATATGTGAGAACAAAAATGAATTAATCTACCGTTGAGACAGATATATAATCCTATTCTGTTTCTGACATAAATAAAACTTATTTGCTTCACAGACTATCTATGTCACGAACATATACTGAAATTAGGATTCTAAGCCAGCTGGTGTCCTAACTTTCTTAAGCAGTCCCCTAAATTAGGTTATTTTATTACTTTTTAGTTTTAGGTTTGTACCATAATTATAGTTGTGCTTTATTAAAACCCTTTCAGATATAATAAATACATTTCATTATCTCCCATATACCAAACCACTGCCTATCTGTCACTCATTCATCAACAGGCATGCAGTCAGAGCCCTTGCCACCCTCCACTCCTTGGGACATGTCAAGTTTCAGAAGTAGGTTTTCAGTCATAACTTGACAGCCAATAGGCCCAAGACAGATGTCCTTCTCGGCTTCTCCTCAGTCAGACTCCAGTATTTTTGCTTCTCAACAATGAAAACTTTCAGTTCTTTACCTTTATAGGAAACTCAACACCACATAGGTTCTAATGTCGATATGGCCATTGAGGATCAAACATTCAACGAAACATGCCTTACAATACAATACAATGCCATTCAGACTAAAATTCATAAGTGTAGATTATAAAGCTTACTTGGTCCAGATTTTGTACGGGCTCTGAAGAATCAATTGACTTTGGTAGAGCAGCCTTTACTAGAGTAGAGTAATAAACTTTTTGGTTCATCTTCTTGGAACTATCTTTGCTAGGCTCCTCAACCTCATCAATATATGCCACACGTAGTGATGGATATCTGTTGCAAAAAAATACGACCACCAATTAAAAGTTATGACAATCAGAAAATACCACCAGAATAATACTATCAGAAACATACGTTGTCATAAGCCTCAGAATGTCTTGAGCACGAGGATCACCAGATCGCTTGTGTATCCCATATAGTTGGCATGATACCACATATGTAAATTTCAAATCAGCTACTGCTTGACATTGTGCCCACAGTGACCTGCCTTCCTTTGATTGATCCTCAGAATTCAATTCTATGGCCTTATAGCCTTCCATTAAATCTGGAAGGTGATATTAAGCCAAGTTTACAGCAAACAATACTTTTATTAACTTTCATTATATCTCAATTCAAAAGAAGTGTAAAACCCAATGTCATGCAAAATAGGAAATTTATATAAAATAAAGGGTATTGTTATTAGCACTCCAAAAATCTCATTTGGCACTCCAAACTTTCTATAATTAGAAAGAAAAATACACTTGTGAGGAGTGTAGAATGAGATTTTTGGAGTGCTAATAACAGTTCCCAAAATAAAAAGATATAAAAATTAGGTACCATCATCTTGGGCCATATCGAGAAAAGACTGAAGCTCCAAAGCTTTCCGGTAGTACATCAATCCCCTTACTACCACCAGTTACGAAATTCAGTAAATACCAGAGTAGAATAATGTCCATAAAAAATATCTTGCCATCATTATGCTTTAAAAACACATGTCTAAAATATCAGCACATAGTTGGAGAGATACCAGTACGAGTCAGAGTTTGCCCTCTATATGATGCCCAAAGGCGAAGTTCTTCTTCCAATTCATCTGATCCTTTAAGCTCCTCTTCACTGGTGCAATTGACACGCTGAAGAAAATTGTTCCACTCATCTGTTTGCCAACAGAGAATCAGTACAGAATTAAGTACTACAGGAAATACAATACATTAGCTCAAATCTCAGAGAGTACAAACAATAAACCTGGGTAAATTTTTTGCAAGTAGAAGAGAATTGAAACCCCATCTTCATTTGGCACTTCCAAATCACGCAATGAAAACAGAACCTCCTCGGTGTAGTAAGGAGTTAAAACACTACAAGAAAAATTATTACTTTAGAAGCAAGTCCAACAAAAGAGAATAACAATCATATTTGCAAAGTTTCAGCAAGTTTTTTCATTTTAATCATATGGCACACTAACACTTGAGAATATACCAAGTCCTGCACATCATCTAATTTGCAAAGTTTCAGCAAGTTTTTTCATTTTACGGAAACCTTTCCTATAAAACTTCTGACCAACCATGTATCGACCTCAGTGCTCGGCTTGCAGAGATGCCTTTACCATAGTCTTTAAGATTTTTAAATTCTAAAGACTCAATGTTATGGTCACTGTAACCCTCTCCTCTCCTCCCCTCCCCTCCCCTCCCCTCCCTCCCTCATTTTTACAAGGTCCTAAAAGTACAAACCGGATTACACTGAAAAACACATCATTGTAAATTTCACCAAAAAAATGACTAATTCATAAATGATTTTTTTTTTCAATAAATAAAAGATAAACGAAGGCAAAGATAACGTACGAGAAAGAGAGCATATTTCGAACTTTTGGTGCTGGAGGCATGTCCATAAACAATGAATTTGAGAAGAATGAAATCCGCCTTCTAGCTTCTAAGTTGGACGGTACATCCATGGCAGACTCTTTTGTCGTAAGCAAAAGATAAAGACGCTTAATCTGCCAAAAAAAGGTAATTATTGAGGATTACAGGATTTACTGAAGCTTCAAATTTGCAATCATCTCTCTACCAATGGCACACCTTTTCCCTCCACGCCTCTGTTACTTGTTGAATAGGAAATCTGATAGCCCCAGAAGACGCAAACAACTGATACTGTTGAGGTTGATCAAGGGGCATCATCCCTTCATGGCCAGACGCGCCATGGATTGAATCTACCAAACTACACAAAAAAATGACAATGTAAGTAACGCTTGAATATGTAAATAAAAAATAGTATGCAATCACATCACAATGTGATACCTGGATATATGGTCCTCCATCATTATGTCTCTAGTCACTACCTCCAGCATGTCCTGGAACAGAATCACAACTTGATCCCTTTCATCCTTATTATTGTCCAGCTGCAAAACTCAAGCAAACTTGGTGAAGACCATTCATCAAACTGGCTGAGAAAATTATAAGCTAAACCAAATCTAAAATCTTACCAGATGTTTGATGAGCTTAACGAATTGATCATAGAGGCTAGGAAGAGCACTCATCTTGTATTCAACATCAGGTCACCCGCCTCTATGTGCTTGTCAACCTCAGAAAATATATAATCTATAACCCTGAAATCCAATTAATTTGGCTTAGCAAGTGGTATGCAAAAAGTTAATTCTTACTAGTTGAAAATTGTGCACAAATCTTAGATGAAGTTTTATTTTCTCCAATGTTATAAGGCACTGCTTATTATAATAAAAAAACCTACTCTTTCTCACGTTCTCCCTGAACCAGAAGCTTGATTATGTTCCTAAATGAAGCATAACATTCCAAAACAGCACAAGACATGTAATTGTCAGCCTCAATCCTCTTTTTCAACTCTTTATCCTTGCCATTGCTGTCCTTGGCCATGTCTAATGCTATCGGGATCTGATGGGCACACACACAATCAATATGTGCATATAGGGATTCGAAACTTTCCTAAGAAGTACGCTAAAACTAACCTTGCTGGCAAGTAAAAATGGAGGCCACTGAGTAAGGCGGCCTAAATCACGATCAGCCCAATAAGGAACAAGCAAAAGGTTCATCTCCCTGAGAATTAAGAAACCTTAGCACACAACCAAAAGAAAGAACACTACAGAAAGAACCTGGAAAAGATTCAGCACCATAACATTGAACTACTACAAGAAATCTAATATAAAAATATCCATTGCCAGAAAACCTATTGTTTATAAGATCCTCCTCTCGGAAACTGCTTATTATCTTGTTCCATAATTGAGCAAATCTTGCTGCCTCTTTCTCTTTGTTGACTTCAACCTGGAAGAATTGAAGCATTAGTAAATTAATACAACCCCATGAAAAGGAAAATAACAGTAACAAATTTTACATAAAGAAAACAAAGTTAACCTGAGCAAAGTTGCGAGACAAAGTAGCCTTCAGTCCTTTCTTCCTTGGTTGACTCTTTTCGGCCGGAATCAAACGGGCATTAAAAGCACCAGGAAGTGATTGAAAACGAGATCTCAGCATTCCTAATGTTCGAATCTGCAACCAATTTAAGAATAAGCACTAAAATCTTAAACACAATCTTTTATACAAATCTAAAAGAATGGAGAAGAATTAGTTCAAAATCATAAAGAATAATGTTAAATGCAGCACCGAATTATCATGTTTAAGCCCCTGGAAAGCATATAAATAAGGAGATATAGGTATAGAAAAGAAAGAGCTACATATTATACATACATCCCATTTAAATGTGAAAGGTGAAATTTAAATTCTACTCTCTCCAGAACTTCATGAAGTCTTACATGAAGTTATTTCAGTTTGTATAGACAAACCATCAGAACTGCAAATCACGTATAATTTGTAACTTCAAATCATGTAAGACTTCAGAACTTCATGCAGTTTGTATAGACAAACCAAAAACCTCAACAACTCTTGCAGCAGAAAAAAAAAAAAGGAAGTTTGATCAATAATAAACACACGAAGCTTAAAAAGAAGCTAATTTGAAAAGTAGAATTAAAGAGCTATTTTGATCAATAATCCACTAACCTCTCCAAGACGACGGAATGCACCATAAATTCCTCCAAATATTGTGGAGAAAATGGCATACCAAATCTGGGTATCCATAAAATACACCTGAAAGGATTTGAGCATAAGAATACAATATACTGGAGCGGATAACAAGAAAACAACAGCTATGAAATCAATATAAACCATACAAGGATAATTGGAGCCCAGAGTGCAATCACAACACCGATATTGTTCTTTGCTGCAAGGAAAATAAATACATGATAAACAACATGTTGAGGAACGAGATAACATTAAACTGCAAAGAAGCCATTTGATACATTACCACGGGGAAAAAACTCGTGCCACTGAAAATTAGTTACACGTACACTCATGATGGCTTTTGTTGGACCAACTAAAGGTTTTATCTGGAAAGGAAAAGAATCATCAGAAACAAACAAATGGACCAAACAGAAGTAGAAACTACAGTTTTCCCATTTATTGATGTATACCCTATGGAAAGCATTAGGCTATGTTTTATACCCCACCCAGTTTTCCCATTCCACCCTTTATTGTTTTGTAGATTCATGTACTAACACATAACCCGTAAGAGAAAAAAGAGAAGTCCAATGTGGTTAAAGGAGACACCTCTATATAGTAACTGAATGCCAGCTTGGTAATTATGAGAAGTACCCAAAACATTGTGTACCTGAATAGTTTCAATAGATAGAAACACAGGTTATACATAGAAGACAATGATAACAGATAAGAAGCAATTGCATGTATCTTCTTTTTTCTCTTTTGATTTCCCATCCCATTTATCTTCGGATCAACGGATTCTTACTTGAAAAGGGAAAATGTGCTCTCATGCATTCCCCTCCCGACATAAAGTCGAGGCTGCAAATAATAATGAATTCAGGCTATTCAGCAAATGTTAGGTGATAAAAAAATGCAAAATACATATAAAAATATCAGAACCTGTTCCACTTACCTGTGACCACCACATCATAAACGTCACAATCTTATAATTTGATCTCTCAAGGAATCTACGAATAAATGGGAACAGAAACAGCACCGCAGCCAGCATGTTTGGTGACAAGTAGATAACAACAGCCAAGATAAACAAAGAAGGTTGATGTCCACCATTGCCAAACCAACTTTTGATAGTTTGAGCAAACGCAGGAGGGTTTTTCCAACTATATGCATAAGTAATCGGTAGAATTACCACCCACCCAGCAGCTGTGATGACCTTCAAAATGTATCTCAACTTAACATGGAATGACATACTCCGCCTACCCTTCCAGCTAAGAATTACATCTAGAAACGCTGCACAAGTCAAGGAAAATAATCAATCAAAATTCAACAACTTCAGCTTGGTATAATGAACAGTGAATACACGATAGCAACAATTGGTACATTCAACTTGGTCCAATGCTGAGTGGCACTCCATTCTGCCAAACCTGGCTATGATAACCAACCAATATTGACTGGTATCACATTGAAACAAAATTGTCTTTGTTGTCTAGTTTAGTGATTATAGCTTAATGATCTAGTAGCCTAGGTTAGTATCTTAATATATTTTGAAAGATTACAGAAAAATCAGAATAGGGTATCACAGTACATCTTTATGGCCGTTTTCATTGGCCAGATGAATGACACTATTGCACACATTACTTTTGTGCATACCATGTAATCCAAGACTTCTAAAAACAAGGTCAACAAACTATCAAATTCTAATTCAACATAGTAATATCACACTTAGGTATTACATAAAAGGGAAGCAGTAGCACACAAAGGCCTAGAAAACAGAGAGAACAATAATGAACTGCAGCCACCAACACCTAATAACAAATTTAATTACCTTGCCCAAGTTTCAATACAGCAGCAGTTATGAAGACAGACAATGCTTTCGTGAATACATCACCATTAAATAATGCAGTAGGTTGCCCCGAGCCGTTCCAAGCAACAATTATCATAACCTTATAAAAATAAAGGTAAATTTCAGCAGTGTCATAGAATCAAGTACAGCTCACAGAAGATTAAATGGAAGGATAGACAGAACCTGTAAACATAGAATAAAGAAGCTCCACATGCGGTCAAAGCTTCTAAAAATATGCCAAAATGATCGTATCTCAACGAAATTAACTTTCCCCACCCATCGATCTCCACTAGCTGGCTTTTTATCCTGAATATTATATCAAGCAAAAGTTATGCATCAGGTGAGAAAAGCCTCTCTCAAATTGAACAGTAGTCACGGTACTAAGTAGCACCAGCAGAACAAAAATATGATTTTTTTCAAATATGATCATCAGTCTTATCAAGAACAGTGTCCAACAAATTTCCAAATAAAGTGTATTGAAAAAAATCTTATCAATCACAAACTCAACACAATCTCAGCCATGATCTCAACTGTTATGGTCAGCTACGTGGATGCTCATCTATCACCAACAGGCAACAGAGACAAGTTTAAAAACTCACCTAACACTTAACTTTACTAGTACTATTAGTTGCTGATTTTTATTTTCTCCTTCCTATGTCTTAGAAGGCAGTTCCATTCAATCGGAACTAACTTCAATTTAAACTTGCACAAAAGAAAGTAATTCCAAAAATACAGATTCTCATTATGAAAGGGACAGTAACAAGAAAGAGTAAAATAAGCATGACTGACCTCGTTAATTTTATCAAAATGACGCTGATCAATAGGCATGCAAAAGAAATCAGCACCTGCACGCATTGGCCAGCCTAACCGGAAACAATCCACTGACCTACAGTCTCACAAAGAACATAAGAACTAGAGATATACAAATGAATGGGAAGGGGAGGCCAAGGGGGAGAGAGACAGATAGAGAGAAATTATATGTTTGTACCAAAAGTACTCATTTAAATCATCATAATTTCTCCACTGGGAATGCTTTGATTTCCCTCGTTTACTCCTTTCAGCCTCCTTTCAAGAGCAAAATCACAGAAACATGATGAGATATAAGCAATATGCAACAATAAAAATTCATCTTTTATTTTAGAAAGGCACCCTAAAACATGATGCTCTCCCCACCTGCCCAGCAGGATTTAAGAAAGGCAAGATGCAAGCCATTCTTTAGGAGTGAGGTACCACTCTTAAATTTATTGAAATTATAAAAAAAAAAAAAATCACGTAAAATACATACTTTTGCAATCACTTCATAAATTGGAGTCACAACTTTTCTCAAGAAAGCCTCTTCTTCGCCACCATAGGCTGGCTTCACATTCTCTCCCGTCATTGGACTGACATTCCCAGCGAGCATACCATACAATTCAAATGCCATCTACAGAAACAAATGAAACAAATGAAACAATTAAACACCCATGCATGTGCATTGGAGAGAAAACTTCTATGAGACTATGAGAGCATATCCACAAAAAAAAAAAAAAAAAAAAAAAAAAAAAAAAATGTAGCATGCTATTACAATTTGAATGCTATCAATCTTCTTTTTTTTTTTTTTTTTGTTTTTTTTTTTTTTGTTTTGATATAGAGACAATTTTCACATAAAAATATTAACAAACATAAAATCCTACAAATACGTCAGAATCAAGAAGGCAAACTCCCATTCCAATTTCCATTTGAATGACCCCGAAAGAGAAACGTTGAGAAAGAAAATTGTAATTTTAATATTGGTAATGAAAAAATGCCATAGAATTGTCGCACTTGTAACAAACAACAGGCTACATCTAAGCATACATGGTGATAGATATAACAAAGGCACTCTGGCATGAATCTCAAATTTGCAGCTTCCCCCCATATCAGAAGATATAGACCCATGTATAGTAGTTTGCGCTGTTGCACCTCTTGCTGTATTGTTGGTAACCTGAAAAAAAGAACCAAAATAGCATCGAATTAAATAGAGTGACAATTAATGGGGGAAAAAACTGATATAAGCAGAATATACGCTCCCATTCACATTACACAGGCACGAAATTTCCTAATTTCAAAATGACATTCCATTTCTGTGTCAATCACCGCACATAAAAATAGAGCAGTACCATTTATTTGTGACTTGTATCAGTTGTGCCCCCTTGAACACACACACACACCCAAGAGCAACATGCCCACCCAACTATACTATGGAATATAACCAGCATTATTTGAATTCCAGGTTACATGCTCAGTAAGATAAGTATGCAACTATTATCAGTCAATTGACATTGGTATAAGACATCTCACCAAAGGCTACTTTTCCGGCCCAAATACTTGCACCATTTTTTGTAGTTCTTGAAAAGCTTCTTCATCACTTCTGTCAATGCACGATCATCCAACTAACCAAAAAAAGTACAGAATTATGACACAATCAAGGATGAAAAGATCTCTGCTAATTCCAAGAAAGCACAAATATTAAGGTTTTACCTGCAGCACTTTTCAGAAAAAGACAGAGGATACATTAATATATTCTAATTTCACAAATTGGTTATCTTATATGTCAAACAAATTCTGTTTCAATCAAACTATGAACTGTCTCTCTGTGAGGCTTAGTAACACTAAAAATTAATGAAATGTTCTCATTCCCCGCCCTATTCAGAAGATAAAAGATACTAAACATTTCCCACCATAACTTAGTTATGACATAGCTTAAGATAAAAGTTCCATAAAGCAAAGATTAGAGGTGCTCAATTTATTTTGTACTGTTTCAGGGTTGAAAATCAACAAAGCAAAGTGTTCTTTGGCTGGAATAAACTCAGATTGTGAGAAATTAAAAAGGTTGGCAGATTCTTGGGGTTGTGAGGTGGGTGGTTGGCCAATAAAGTATTTGGGTCTCCCTCTTGGGGGTAGACCAAGAGCACTTAGTTTTTGGGATCCAGTGGTAGAAATAATGGAGAAAAGACTTCAAAATTGGAAGAAGGCATTCTTATCCAGAGGAGGCAGATTAACCTTGATTCAATCTGTTTTGGGAAGTTTGCCAATCTACTATATGTCCTTGTTCAAAATTCCTAGCGGGGTGATTGGACGCCTAGAAAAACTAATGAAAGGATTTCTTTGGGAGGGGGTGGAGGAAGGAAAGAAAAACCACCTGGTGAAGTGGGAGATAGTTATAAAAAGTAAGGAGGAAGGGGGTTTAGGAGTAGGGAATTTGAGGAATCAGAATGAAGCGTTATTGGCAAAGTGGTTGTGGAGATTCCCAAAGGAACCAAATTCTCTCTGGCACAAGGTGATAAGAAGCAAGTATGGGATGCAGGATAATGGGTGGAATGCAAATCCTCCATTGCGGGGTTCAAGTCGAAGCCCCTGGAAAGATATTTCGTGTGGTCTCCAATCATTTCTACAATGTTGCAAGTTTGAGGTGGGCAATGGGGAGAGGGTGAGGTGTTGGGAGGATAGTTGGTTGGAAGGGGGACCACTGAAAGATCAATTTCCTAGATTATTCTTGCTATCGAGAATGCACAACCAGAACATCGCAAGTTTTGTGGATCTTTCTATCAATTCTTTGAGCTGGAATTTCGATTTTAGGAGAAATTTGAACGAGGAGGAGATAGAAGAGGCGGCTAGATTATTACAGAAAGTGGAAAATGCTCGATTGTCCCAATCAAGAGCGGATGACAGAAGGTGGAAACTGGAATTATCAGGATTGTTCACTTGCAAATCCTATCGCTCTTTCTTGAGCAACAATGGGATTGTGCAACACTTTCCACCCTCTTCTCAGATTTGGAAATCAAAAGTTCCGCCGAAGGTCAAAGTTCTTGTGTGGCTAGTGGCTATTGGGAGGCTCAACACTTGTGATCAAATTCAAAGGAGAAGTCCTTTTATTTGCATCTCTCCCCATTGGTGCAGTTTGTGTAAAGCAAAGGAGGAAAGTGTTAACCACATTTTTCTTCATTGTTCTTACACGATTCAACTGTGGTGGAAATTGTTTCAGGAGGTTAGAGTAAGTTGGGTCATCCCAAAGGGTTGTTTCGAGCTTCTAAGTACTAATTTTGAGGCTCTAGGAATTGGGAGGAAAGCTAAAGCTTTGTGGGGTTGTCTGGTGTCGGCAGTTTTTTGGAACGTTTGGTTGGAGCGTAACAAAAGAATTTTTGAGGATTATACTGGTGTGGGGGTAGCAGATATATGGGGAAGAATAAAATATTGGGCAGCTTTCTGGGCTTCAGTTTCAAATGAATTTAAGAATTACTCTCTTTCTCACATACTGTGGGATATGTTAGCAGTCGTAAAATGATTTTGGTTGAGGTTGTCCTACTTGTAATCTGATCCTCTGGAGGGTTTTTCTTGTTCTGTTCTTGGTGGATTTCTTATCCACTTCTGTGTATTATACTTTTCTTTTCTAATAAACTGTTATAGTTTCTTCTCAAAAAAAAAAGATAAAATGGTTCATAAAGCTAAGAGTTTTCTCCTTTGAGAAGAAAGTCCACATTATTTAAGTGCAACAACATTAGTGCAAGAATTGTGGCATTCTAAAATAAGCTTTTGAGAGTGTCATCAGCTAAACCGCCAACGTTTCTGAGAAACACCACCTCCCCAACTCAAGAAACGTGGGTACCTCATAGATTTGCACCCAAAACTTTTAATCCTTTATTTTTCTAGTTGAGCAGAAAAAGAATACTCTTGGTTTTACTGTGGACCGCTGGCAACACATATAATAGCACTCAAAATGGTTCACTAAAGGAAACTCGACAGTAGCATAGTCAGCAATGAGGAGGCCTCACTGTTTTAGGAAAATGTGAAACGGCAATACTGATTTACAATAACACATTTACTAGATAATATTCATGTCATCTGCCAAACATCCATGCCAGATACATACCTTAGGTTGTTGATCAGGCTTTGGAAACTGCCTTATGTGCACATTTGCAAGCAAAAGTATAAGGTGCTCCCTCTGATTTGCCACATTATCCTTCTGAAAATTGATTAGGACAGTCAATGAATATTGGTTAAAAAAAAAAGAAATGCATTGCATTCCAACTGAAGAAGAGTAGCATTAATAAATAGGGCCACAAGGGCCTTACCTGCACTCTCAAGGTGCAAAAGCTGTCTAATTACGTTACCTGAAACCCAAACATTGACTGAAGCCAATCCAGAATGTCTTCCTCGTTTTTCTTATTGTCATCCTTTGGCCGAGGAAGACCCCTGGTGTTACGAAGAGCAAAAACAGCAGCTTGTACCTGCAAACAACATATCATTTGAGCACAAGTGAAAGCGGAGGTATACATACAAATAAGAATAATAAGAATTGACCTCTGGATATTTCATAATTGCTTGATTTGCACTATCAGGATCAAGTGGAAGGATATTGTAAGGGACCAAGAGCTGTGTCTTTTCTGTAACTTTATCATGAGCTTCCAAAATCTGCAAGCACCAAACATAAGTCCATTACCAAAGAACACTCCAACACACAGGAAACTAGTAAAATACAACAGCGGTTAAATCTTGACACTGAAAAATAATCGCCATCATATAAAGTGCTGAGAGAAAGGAAAAGAAAAGCTTTACAAATCAGAAATGGAAAGAGTAACAGAGTTGTACCTCACGATCAACTTCCATAGATTGTGTCATTGTAACAGCCTTTAAAACCTCAAAGAGAACATTGGCAGTCTGGTATGCCTTGGTAAGCTGTGCACTGTATAGAAGGAAAAACCACCATCAGACAGAGCAAGGAGCAATTATACTAAGCACTCCCCCTAACAAGACCAACAATCTTCCAATGAAACCCACCGGTCAGCTTTATGAGTACTTGACAAAGCTTGAATATATTTTTTGTAGTAATGATGGTAGAAGCTCTGCATTTCACGTGCATCACTTTTTTTAACTCTTCCCTTGAGTGTTGGATCATTCTCCTGAAAAATAGAGAAAACTTTGCTTAGAGAACAGATAACACTAACAAGAAACAACTAACTTTTGGTTTTTAGAAACAACTAACTTTGATAAGATTTTTAAGATCCCATGTTAATCTCATTAGAGAGAGTATCAACATTGCAGAAAAGCAACTTTTTCTTCTTGTTTTGGGTGGAGTTGTTCGTGGATCTAACAACTTGGTCATGGAACAGACTCACTGCTCTCAAACCAAGATTTTCCTGGCATTGTGTGTGTATGTGGTTATTGAATGGTAGAACTCAGATAGACACAATAAAGGGTCCATGATAGTTACCTAAAAAGCGTACAGAAGTTCAAGTCTGTATGAAATTTTACCTAACTTTGATATAAATTCATTAGTACTTTTTCATGTCACACTTTATGGTTCTTTGACATGAAACCACAGTGCACTGAAAAAGTTCTTCGGGGATTTACACGTTCCAGGCCTGAACGTGTTATAAAAATAAAGAAACCAATTTGACTTGAAAACAGAAAGTAAGTTTACTTCCACAGAGCCTAAGATAAAGAATTCCCCCCTATGAATAAGGTTTAGGGCAAATTTTCCACTAAGACCAAAACATGTCTGCAAGCACTGTCCACTTCTCTAAAGATGGCAGTTATTTGTCAGCTTGAGAATTTTAAAAAGGTAGTCACCCAGAAAACTGCATTAAGCAAGCATCTAAAGTTGGCTTAGAATATGACTACAAATTAATCACTCAATGGATCTGCAAGACATAGTCTTTCTAAGATTCAGCCCAAAATCAGAATAGCCCATAGACATCATTTTGCTTTCCATTCTTCCCTTCATTAAGAAAGAAATTCAGTAGAGGGGATCTAAAGTTGGCTACAAAGAACTGAAGATTCATACAACAAAACCAATTTCTAAAGAACTGCGTACAGAAATGATGAAGAGCTTTCGTCCTGAGATGTGAAAAACTTTATGTACAAGGATACAAAATAATTGAGTTCATACAAAGGAACAAATTTTTAAAGGACTAAGCATCGCTGTAGCTGGAAAAATATACAATTATGAGCTTTATATGAAGATAATTAAATAATACAGCGTATACCCTTTCAAGACGTTGAAGAAGGGCAGTTTTAAACTGACGAACGCCACGTCCACTAGAAGTGGGATCCAGCCTATGAGCCTTCTCAAAGGCATAAAATCGACCTACACAACATCCACCACAGAATTATATCTCGTATGGCCAACACAATAAAGTAGAACAAGACTGGGAACATTTAAATGAAAGAAACAAGATTGCCCTAGTGGAATATTTTAAAGATGGTTCATATAAAGAAAGAACCACCAAATAATATCAGTCAGCCCTTGTTTCTCAAACCAATTTCTAATTTCCACAACAGGTGTAAGAAAAGGTGTGTTACTATATATTTACTTTAATGAGACAGTGGACCACATATCAGACAACATAACTCAACTCTGACTGTGCAACGTGCACACATAGAATCTCTGAAAAATATAACAGACTTCTAACATAACTAGACAAACTCCAAAGCATCAATACATAGATGAATCCTCCATTCGTAAATATTAGATACAGAAAACGCTCTTACAAAGAAGCCACACATCCACCTATGCAGAGAAACAACTGTGTGTGCATGTGCAATCAAACCGAGCACAAAATGCATAAACGATCAAGCAAAAAAAAGGCTAAATTGCATTGCCTAAGCATTAGTTAGGTACCAACTGCATACAAAAATTAAATAATCTCCAAAATGCAAATGAAGAAACAGACCCAGATGAAAATAAATACTTAAAGCTCATTAATTCGCAATTCCAAACAAGCAACTAACTAAAGTGAAAAACTTACAGAGATAAGCAACTCTAGGATTGTGCGATTCGACTTCATTGGCAACACGAAGAATGGGAGCGATTTCGACAAGGGAAGAGGGCACGACCTCACTGTCGAATGCCGTCTCCCCAAGGTTCCCGGCGGTCTGGGTTCGGCTTATCCGCCTCTGCAGTGCCTGCTGAGGTGGCTGTTCCGAACCACCCCCTCTCGACGACGACGCCATTTTCCTCCTTCACTTCCTATCAAAACTTCAGAGCTCAATCCTTCCTACTAAAACATATAAAATTCCAACCAAAAAAGAAAATTTCAAAAAAAAATTCAAAATTTGAACAAATAACAGAAAAATAAAGCTACAAACTTAAATAAACATAAAAAATAGCGAGAGAGAGATTACCGTCACCACCGGAGCAGAGAAGCTAAGCCATGAAATCCAGCATCTGAAACATGCAAGAGAGAGAGAGAGAGATATATAGAGATTAAATGCTAATAATTTCCAAAATTTGAAAAAAAAATACGTAAAAAAATGGAGAATGTGATGGAAAAGGAATGTGGGAAAGTCGAGAGCTTTACAAAAACAACAGAAAGACGAGTGCTTTGCAGTGAGGGTGTTTCCAGTAGAGAAGAAACCCTAGGAGAGAGAAACTGAAAAGCAGATAGAGAGAAAGGGGGGGATGCTGGAAGTTTAAGCTAAAACGAAGGGAAAGCAAAAGGGTGGAGGGGAGAGAGAGAGAGAGAGAGAGCTGCTGGAATGCTCTTCCTCCCGAAAGAGAATTTTTCTACTTTTTTTTTTTTTCAACTTGTGGGCCCAGATTCTTGAAATCTAGTTTTACGATATTGCCCTTGTTTGCCTGCCATCTTGCAGATTTGAATGACTGTAATGCCCTAGGAGATTGCTCCACTGCTCTTCTTCTGGGGTTAAATTTGTAACTAGGGCAATGGGTACTTCGGTCAGAAAATTTTTGAATATCACAAAAGTTAAAAGATTCGGAAGTATCCGAGGTTGGCTTGGAAATAATGAATAGACAATTTCGGTCATCCGTTGTTGCTTTTACTTCACTCCTCTTCTGCCCTACCAAACGACACCAAATAGGGAAGGGTCAAAACGGTAATAACAACACATGTTAAACCGCCGTAACAGCTGACTGTGGAGCTCAGGATTTTTTTTTTTTTTTTTCGATCTATAGATTTGTTAGATTAAGTAATAGACGAGTTCAAACTCAAGTTGGTGTAAGAGTTTCACTTATCTTCATTGCCATGGTAGAGGCCCAACTAATTTTTGTTTACTTAAGGTTATTATCTTCACTTCAAGTTTCAGTTTCAATTTGTTTGGATGATGAAAAGTTATGTATTTATGATGCGTTTAATACGTAAAAATTGAGAACAAGATTAAATCCAAACACGATTAGTTGTCATGCATAATTCAATACCCAACTTTGGAGAATTATGCTCGTTGTGAGTGTGTTGTAGAAGTACTTTTTGATATATTATTTGTTAAGTTGTCTAGTTGTACTATTACTTATACCATCTTTTTTATAAAAGTAAGACCCGTTAAAGTATGTAAGTTTTGTCTTTATTAGAAAGATTGTACGAATAAATGGTAAGAATAACATTTTAATAAATAAATATAAGAAGAATGGAGTGGAGGAATATTGTAAAACATGGAGGGTAATTTAGGACTTTCAAATACTGTCTAATTATCATGGGTTGAGATTGAGATATGGATGTCGGTTTGCTTGTCTGTAATCCAGGATTTAGTAGCGCGGGACCCGCACGAGCGAACTGACACGACTTGCGAGGGAATGAACGACTGAACTTATTGAAGAAGGTTGATAAACGGTAGAAAAATTAAAGAAAGTATTAATTATTCGACCCCAACATAAAAAAAAAGTACTTTTTTTGGTACAGTCCACGTCACTCACATGGATAACATAATATAATATAATAAAAATCATGTTTACGGATGCATTTTTACTTTTCATATATTTTTATTAATTTTTCTCATTGCATTTTCACTTTTCACATATTTTTATTAATTTTTCTCATTAAGCCCATTTCTTTGAAATCCCACTATAGTAATGCCAATAAAAATAGAAAATGAGAGACCCAAAGTAATGAGAAAATTACGATTCATTCAAAATTTTAATTGTTTAATTCACGAGAAGCCCTACCTGCAAGGTCGGGGTGGACTTCGTGATCAGGTTAGCTCCCATTCGAATTACGTTGAGGGGGTATTTCCATCCTGAAGTTTTGGGTTAGATATTTTAAAACTTGGGGTTTTTATCGAAAATAAAAAAAAATATGTGAGAAATAAAAATAGTTGCGTGAATAGAATTATTTAATATAATATATGTAGAAGTATGCAACATAGTTTGTGATTTGGGCCTCTAGGAAACTTAGCCCAAGGGTCCCATCTAATGGACTGAGAGACGAAAGAGCAGTCCAATTCAAATTCACTAGGTTGAGGTTTTAGTAGCCGGCCCAATCGTGACAACAAGAGTGAGTTGGTCTATTTTCCCGTAAAAACTTATCGCACTGCTCATCCGATCTTCCCTCACTAGAAATATGTATATGAAGTTTTTATTTCGATTTGACGTTAATATGTCAGCGGTGCTGGTCGCAACAGTAATAACGGTGGGTGGTGACAGTGGTGGTGCCAGTGTTGGTGGTGAGGTGAGGTGATGGCGGAAGCAATGGTGGTGAGAACGAGGTGAGGACAACATGGTGGTGACGTAGTAGTGAAGGGTGGTTGAGTAGTGAAGGGTGACGTAGTAGTAGTGAAGGGTGGTTGAGTAAATCACCAGCCCCAGCCCCATACCCAGTGGCAGCATAAGTGCTTTGAGTAGTAAATCAGTTCACCTTCCCCCAGGACTGTTCCCTGCATGTTATAGAATTTAACCCATGTATAGTTTGTTTGTGCCTTTAATTATTTCTTGTGGTGGAATTAATTTGTTCCCTTAATCATAATGTAATTTCATGATTTGAACAATTCAAATTTTAGAATATCACCACTAGATCATTATTGCAAAAATTTATTCAAAGATCATTTAGCTCTTTTATTATTATTGTGGACATTTCATTGTTTATCGACAATTTCTTGTTTGTCTATTTATCATGCCACACTTAGATAACTAATTATGACTTCTGATTTTAGTAAATTTTTGCATTAATAATCTTTCAATGGTACCTAAAAGTCGATAGGGTTGGATTATGAAAAATGTTCTCTAATGTGTTGAAACGAGTGACTGGTTTTATATTAAAATACTAATTGGTTAGTGCTTGAGTGCTCATATATATATATATATATATATATACTAATTGGTTTTATATTAAAATACCAATGTCAATGCAAATTGGATCATTTTTAGGATTTGGAATTACATTTGCGTACTAGCACCTAAAGAACATGAGAAAATGGACCAATTAGCTCATCGATCAAAGTTGAAAGAGATCCACGTTCGACTTATTTATTGACATTACACTAAGCTTATTTATTGACGTTACAATATTAAACTAAATAACCAAATAGCACCACTATATATAGTACGTAGTGCGTAGTACATTTTCCTTCATGCATGCATATGATCTCCAATTAAAACTTGTTCTTGTACCAAAAAACACCGTTTTTAGCTCCACCATAACCATTATCCTCATCATCCGGCTCAACATAAAGGCACTCTTTAGCCTCCCTCCACAAGGCCTTGTAAACCGGAGTCCCATCGAAACTATAGTACTCTCCCAAGAAAGGCTTCACTGCTTCTGTTGCCTCCACTGCATGGTAATGTGGCATTGTAGAGAAAAGATGGTGAACCACATGCGAATCTGTGATATTGTGGAAAACCTTATTAAGCACCCCAAAGTCTCTGTCCACCGTCGACAAAGCCCCTCGCAACCAGTCCCATTCCGACGAGCCGTAGTGCGGCAGCGAGGAGTGTGTGTGCTGCAAGTACGTGATCAACACAAGAAACCCGTTAACTACAACCAATGGGACTCCGTAAATACAAGTAAGCCAAACAAACCCTTTGGCCATTGCAATGCGGTAGAGCACATAAGTTACGGCCACAATCGCAAGGTCAGAAATGTAAATTTGAAGACTTTCGCGGGTCGAAAATATTGGACTTTTGGGATAGTAGTGGCACGCAAACCGGTCGTATTCCCGGCCAGAGACGTTGAAGGCCAAGTACAAAGGCCAACCGAGTGTGAGTGTTACCAAAATACTCAAGAGCCTGCCTGGAGGGTTGTTGAAGTACTTGCTGTAAAACGGAATTTTGGATTTAGGTTTTGGAACAAATACTTCGTCCCGTTCGAGGGACGCCGTGTTGGAGTGGTGGCGGCGGTGACTGTATTTCCACGAGAAGTAAGGGACTAGGAGAAATGAGTGAAGGGTAAAGCCGACAATGTCATCAACTACTTGGTAGTCACTGAAGGCGTGGTGGCCGCACTCGTGTGCGATAACCCACACGCCGGTGAGTGTGCAGCCTTGGAGGATCCAATAGAGAGGCCAGGAGATGTAGGAGAGGAGGGGGAGAGGGAGGAGGTGGAAGTAAGAGGTGGCGATGTGGTAGAAGAGGAAGGATAAGGCGAGGTCGTAGAGGAGATAGGAGAAGGAGCGGAGGAGAGAGCGGTTGAAGCAGTGGGGAGGGATAGCTTTCTTGATTTGGCTTAGAGTGAATGGAGGTTTTGAGACTGGCACCCTTTTTTGGTGCGTGGTTTTTTGCTTTTTAGACTTGGTTTTGGTAACCATGTTCCCCCCAGCTCCCATTTTGCTTGATCTTGAATTCTCTGTAGCAGTCCTGAAAGAATCAAATAAAGAATTTACACATCAAAAAAAGAAGAGAAAACTCTGATGATCTCCACTAACATAAAAGCTTAAATCTATATCGTCACAAGAGACAACTACATGCACACATTGGATCTAAGAGTACATAACATGATCTAACATATTAGGGTTTTGAACAGATTAAATATGGTCATGAGGTCTGTGTAGATGACTCCAGAACAAGTACACACCTTCAGGCTTTGAGCAGAGGAAGAAGTTTGTCACCAGGTGAAACTGAAAGCACTTCTCTCTAGCTAGAAGTGCTTTTTCTCTCTGAGAGGCACTCCAACACAGAAAACACACTATGGCTTTTAATCAATACATACACCTGTGCGTGTCGTCGTCTTCTCATGCATTTGCATAAAGTGAGTGAAACTAGTCACCAGAGTTGGCCCCACAATGCTCACATGCATATGCATGGATGCTTGTCACCTGATGAAATTGAACTGACACGATGAAACACTTGGCAAGAAATTCCACGTATCTGGTTAGAATGATGTTAGATAGACTATTTTTATATCATATTTTATAGATTATATGTTGTGATGGTTGACAATTGATTAATTTTTTAAATCACTAAGAAAAAAGTCCAACTATGAACCACCACGTTATATAATTTATAAAAAAATGATCTAAAAAGATGGTTTATTTAACGAAGATTACAACTGGAGATGAATAAAAGTTGCATTCCAACGCATTCTTTTGGGGTAAATGGAGACGAATAGAAGTTGCATTTTTTTTAATAATAGGATTTTTTTTCCCTTCAAATACTCTTCCCTTCTCTCCTTTCTGATCTCACTTTTTTCTTGTCTTTCTCTCTTTAAAAAAAGTAAACACATAATATTGACGTAATTTAATTATAACCGTTCAAATAGGAAGAAAATTTCAACTTTGAAGGAGAGGATTTTTTTTTTTATTTCGGTTACAATTAATGGGATGGTTGATGTATACTTATAGTAAGGACGAAACCATTGCATGGGATTTGTGTTGTGTAGTGAAACTACTCCAAACACCCGTCAATATTCCGAGCACGGATCAGAGAGTGGGACCCACAGGGGAGTCACCGAGTCAGTAATTTAGCTGTATTTTCTTGGGGCGTTTACGCACGCGACTCTCACGTGTTCACCCTCGGTATCAACGGCGAACTAAACTTGAAGCCCATCAGCCCAAAAGCATATATGTGGGGACTCCAGAGTCCAATCCTAGCCCAAAATCTCGTTTAATAGAAGCCCAAACCCAAACAAGTTACCTTTTTACTTTAGGTTTTGAGTCGTTTTCAGAATGAATTATGGCGTTTTAATTTTCTAAAATAGTACTAAAACGTTGTAAATTGCGTCAATTTATACCTTCTATTTTCTTGATTATATAAAATATAGGAGTTACCTTTTGCTTATATAAAACTAGCATATGGGCACACATAAAATGTGTGAGAAAATTTTTTATTTTTGTTTTTGAAATAGGAGAGAGGAAGAGAGTGATAGAGAATGCGGGGGTGGAAAGTTTATTTATTTATTATTTATTTTTAATTAAAGATGTGTTAGGATTACACGTAGGCTTTGAAAAAAAAAACAAAATTTGATTGTGTGAAATTACATTTCTACCTCATATTTCTTATTTATGTTTTGTTTTAATTAGAGAGTTAAACCGGTAATTTCTAAGATTTTGGTTGACAATAGGTGTTTTATATAAAATATAAGAGTTACCTTCTCGTTAGGTTAAATAAGTAACCTTTTGCTTGATTATATAAGAACATGACCATTTGCGTTTCTTTCTGGAATCGGACTTTAAGTCACGAAGTTAATGATGCTAACATGAAAGAATCTGAAACACAAGATGATGAGATAGAAGCAGACGAAGACGGTGATGATGTTACACAAAAGAAAAAGAAACAATCTAAAGAAGTTGTTACAAGTGAAATGGTTGATTCCTGGTGCAACGCCATTAAAGAACATGGGAAATTGAGTACTAGTCATTCCCTAATGAAGAGGACGAGTCATTGTTGGACTTCAGTGTCATGTCTATCAGTGTCTTTAACAAAATCGTTGTACATTGTCATTTTGTTTTATTTTGATATCATTTTGGAGAAACTGAAGTCCTTGTATATTGTCATAAGATGAGAAGAAGTCAGGGGCTAGCCCTCTGTCGAAGTACGTTGCAACTCTACGTGAAGTAGCACAACAAAGAAATGCTTTGTTGTCGGAATATTCCACGTCTGAGATCGCGTTGTCTATTGAGTTCATTTCCACAGTACCATGTTTAGTAAATTAGTGTTCCATTTTCTAACATGCTAATTGCTTCCAGTGTTCTTGTGGGCGAGCATTCATCCGTGTTAGGAAGTAAAGGACGAGAAAGCAATGAAGATGATACCAGGGACGAGGAAGGCACTGCTGTCTTTAGTTCGTCCTGGTTACCAGGAAAGGACTCCAAGTATAGTCCCTCACTCTCTTTCTCTCTCTCTCTCTCTCTCTCTCTCTCTCTCTCTCTCTCTCTAGATCTCTTTACAATTTTACTTTTGGTGTTTGTGTTGTAACATTGTTGGCTTTGCAGAGCAGAACCACCCAAGATGTGAGAAGAAATGGAAGAGAAAGACTGAGCGCCAGGACCAAGTTGCCATGGATGAAGATATTGTTCAGGAGTTGGTACTCAGTTCTGATGAAGAAGACGGGTCTTAAAGTGACACCTTTTCGGCTGAAGAAGATGAAATGGAGAAACCAGCTCCTTCGAAGCTGGAAACAAAGAAGCCGAAACACTCTACAAATAAATCAAAACAGAATGCAGCAAAATGGTCAAAGAAGAGAGAGACGGGTGGTAACTGAAGAGACACAAGTATCTCGTGCACCCGTCCGATAGTCTCCATTTTTTGTCAATCCTTTTTCTTTTCAACAGAAGTTATGAGAATGGTGTATTGAAGAGCTTATGAAAACCAGTTTTGTCAAAGTGGTTTGTTTTGTTGTACGTACCTGAATGTTATGCATGAAGTTCCTTTTGGATCAATGTGAAGAGATTAATTTGCAGTTTTTTTCTTCCCTCTTATAAAAGTAGAATTGCAAGTTTGTATCTGTTAGACAAAAATATCCCAACTTATGACAACATTTTTATGGAGGGGGATGGAACTTTCCTAAATCGAAAGACTAATTTATACAAAGTTAGAAGTTCATGTCCCAATTAGTTATGTTTTGGATGCTGATCAACATTAGATTAAGCTATTCACATGTTGGATTTCAATCACATATCTGAGCGGGAAAAAAAAAAAAAGAGGAATTACTATTAGCACTCAAATATGTCATTTTGCACCCACTCATTTCTTATTTTCTTTTATTATTTAGAGAGAAATGCATGATAATTATATTTTGAGTTCGAATCCAATAACGACACTTGTCTAGTTCTAATAGTTTATTTTGTGATACATTATGACGCATGTGGTGATGTGAGTTAAACAGGAGTTATTTGTTGTCTATCATCAATAGGCCTTAAGCATTTGGGTTTGGGTTAAGAATAATGGAGAATAATGAATGAGCTGGAGACATTTTAAGCTTTAATAATTTGGATGCTTTTTGAAGAATAAAAGCCTTTAAAATTCGATGCTTCATTTAAGAATAAAAGCCTTAAGCATTTGGGTTTGGGTTAAGAATACTGGAGAATAATGGATGAGCTTGAGACATTTTAAGCTTTAATAATTTGGATGCTTTTTTAAGAATAAAAGCCTTTATAATTCGATGCTTTTTTTTTTTTTTTTTTTTTACAGTCACTTTATCGGCAACTGGTGTAGAATCAGGTACCGAAAATGAAGATCAAAGAGGAGATGGAAAAGAAGAAGAAGACAGAGAGCAGCTGAGATAAAAGCCTTGTTGGCTAGCATCAATAAGCCTTAAGTGAAGCATTTTTTTTTTCCTTTAAAATAGGAGTAACTGGTGGTAA
This sequence comes from Pyrus x bretschneideri, assembly GCF_019419815.1. NCBI lineage: Eukaryota > Viridiplantae > Streptophyta > Magnoliopsida > Rosales > Rosaceae > Pyrus > Pyrus x bretschneideri. The sequence goes on along the minus strand of NW_025999787.1, from coordinate 11,769,095 downwards.
ACCACAGTTATCAACTTATTCTAAGTCCGGAGAGGCTACGGGTGATTTCAAGAATAATGGATGAGTTTAAGCTTTAATAATTTGGATGCTTTTTGTAAGAATAAAAGCCTTTAAAATTGGATTTCTTTTTTTAAGAATAAAAGCCTTTTAAAATTGGATGCTCTTTTTTGTGCAGTCTGTCTGCAACCGGTGTGGAATCAGGTACCGAAAATGAAGATCAAACAGGAGATGGAAAAGAAGGCAAAGAGAGCAGATGAGATAAAAGCCTCGTAGGCTAGCATCAACAAGCCATAAGTTAAGCATTTGGGTTAAAAATAATGGAGAATAATGGATATAAGCTTTTATATTTTGGATGCTTTTTTAAGAATAAAAGCCTTTAAAATTAGATGCTTTATTTAAGAATAAGAGCCTTTGTAATTGGATGCTTTTGTAAGAATAAATGCTTTTTTTAGCATACTGAGAAATGTTTTAACCAGTGTGGTCGACTGAAAATTATTGTCCACAACATTATTCTCCCCACTGACGAAGTTAAGTTTTCCTATATAACCTAAACAGGCTTTGCTACTTCCTCACCTGAAAATTTGGAACGAAATTTCTAGTTTCCAACTTCCTTTTGCAAACAAGAGAAAATGGCTTTGGTTGGAGAGGCTTTGCTCTCCAGTTCGATCCAGGTGCTGTGCGATAAGATTGCTTCGGGGGAGTTGATGGACTTCTTCCGGAAAGAAGACTCAACCATTCGCTCATGGACAAACTGAAGGTGACATTGACAACACTTCATGCAGTGCTCAACGACGCAGAGGAGAGGCAGATTGTCGAGCCAGATATTGGGAGCTGGATTAACGAGCTCAAAGATGCTGTGTTTGACGCCAAGGACTTGGTGGATGAGATCGATACTGAAGCTTTGCGTTGCAAGGCGAGAGATCAAACTAAGAAAACCCAGGTGTGCAACTTCCTGTCTACCTCTCTTAATCCTTTTAAATATAAAGGCATGAATGGTAGGATAGAGGAGTTATTTCAGAGGTTAGAACACCTTGCAGACCAGCGAAATCGCCTTGGTCTTAAACAAGATATTGGGCGCAATGTTTCACAAAGAACTCCCACAACTTCTGTAGTTGAGAAAGGATTTTGTCCCTACGGTAGGGATCGAGATAAAGAAAAGTTAAAAGATCTACTGTTGCTATCTGATAATGAAAGTAGCAGTAATTTTTCTGTAGTCCCTATAGTCGGTATGGGCGGGGTTGGTAAGACAACTCTTGCTCAACTCCTTTACAATGATGAACAAGTTAAAAAGCATTTCGATACGAATGCTTGGGTCTGTGTTTCCGAACAATATGACGATTTGAGGGTGATTAAGACCCTGATTGAGCAAACCACTGGGAAATCTTGTGATATCTCAGATAGGAATTCCCTTGAAGTTCGACTAAGAGAACAACTAAGGGGAAAGAGGTTTTTACTTGTCCTGGATGACCTTTGGAATGAGAGCTATGATGACTGGGATCATCTACAAAATCTTTTCACGTATGGGGCAAAGGGAAGCAAGGTCATTGTAACAACAAGGAATAAACATGTCGCATCCATCGTGCACAATACTATTCCTATTCACATCTTAGAAGAATTGTCGGACGAGAATTGCTGGTTATTGCTGGCAAAACATGCATTTAGAAATGAAAACCCCAGTGCACATCCAGACTTGGTTGAAATTGGTAAGCAAATTGCACGTAAGTGCAACGGTTTGCCTCTAGCTGCAAAAACGTTAGGGGGTCTCTTAAGTTGCAACCTAGACTGCAAGGAATGGAGTCACATATTGGATAGCAATCTTTGGGATCCACTACATCCTACTAGTATTCTTCCTTCTCTAAGATTGAGTTACCATTATCTTCCAAGTTACTTGAAACAATGCTTTGCTTTTTGCTCAATTTTTCCAAAGAACTATGAGTTTGAAAAGGAAAATGTAATTCGACTATGGGCGGCAGAAGGTTGAATTCCACTATTGGAGAGCGAGAATACAATAGAGGAGGTTGGTGAAACATACTTTGGTGAATTGTTATCGCGATCACTATTTCAAAGACCAAGATTGGATCAACCAAGTTTCACCATGCATGATCTCATCAATGACTTGGCTATGTTTGTATCTGGAGAGTTTTGTTTGAGGTTGGATCGGGAAATTTCACATGAAGCTCCTAAAAGAGGTTGTCGGCTGGATCTGGAAACTTCACATAAAGCTCGAGACAGAGTTCGCCACTTATCGTATATTAGAGGAAAATTGGATATAGCTTCAAAATTTGAGCCATTAAAAGGAGTTAAGTGTTTGCGTACCTTCTTTCCAGTATCTTTAACACCATATTATGGCTGGGATCATGAATATATAAGCAATAAGTTTCTAGATGATTTATTGCCAGCACAAAAATGTTTACGGGCATTTTCATTGTCAAGATATGAAAATATCACTCACTTACCTGATTGGATTGGTAACCACATACACTTGCGTTACATTGATCTCTCTTATATGGCAATTAAAAGGTTACCAAATACAGTGTGTGGTCTCTACAATTTACAAACTCTATTGTTGTTGGGTTGTTCTTCTCTTGTTGAATTGCCTGCAGACATGAGGAAATTGATTCGTTTGCGTCATCTTGATATTAGTGCGACTAATATAAAAGAGATGCCGGTGCAAATGGGTAAACTAAGAAGTTTGAGAACGCTCACTGCTTTTGTGTTGGGAAAATCGACTGGGTCAAGCATTGCAGAACTGAGGGAGTTGTCGCACCTTCGAGGAAAAATTTCTATCTTGAATCTGCAAAATGTAGTCGGTGATATTGATGCCTTGCTGAAGGATAAGAAAGATCTTGATGAGGTAGAGTTGGCATGGGGTAATGAAGTTTCGGAGGATTCCGCAAAATATAGACACTGTACTTGAAGGACTACAACTTTCGGTAAATTTGGAGAAACTAACCATCAGGTGGTATGGCGGAACCAGTTTTCCGAAGTGGGTGGGAGACTCTTCCTTCTCCAAGTTACAAGTGATGCGTCTCAGCAACTGTAGTAATTGCAGTTCATTGCCACCAGTTGGTCAGCTTCCTGCTCTCAAAGAGCTCTACGTAGAAAGCATGAAACTTGTTACGAGTGTTGGTGATGAATTCTACGGGGGATATCAACCGTTTCAATCTTTAGAGAGGCTAGAGTTTTGGGATATGCCAGCGTGGGAGGAATGGCTGCCTAGTCCAAGTGTAGATGAAAGTCCAGACTTTCCTCGTCTCAAGGAGCTGATGTTACGTAGGTGTCCGAAGCTGAGAGGAAACTTGCCCACTTGTCTTCCTTTGTTGAAAAAACTTACGGTATATGGATGTGAGGTTCTACATGAAAACAGGGCCAGTAATGCCCTGAACACGGAATCCTTACGACGATCTCTTGAAGAACTGACAATAAACGGATGTCCCAGTCTGTCATTGTTACTAGAGTCGAGGGAGACGCTGCCGTCGCTTCAGATGCTTTATATTTATTTTCTTGGTGGGACAGAGTGGTTGCCGCAAATGGTGCACAACACTAATCGTCTTCAACATTTGACTCTTTCATTTTGTTCCTCACTCTTGTCGTTCCCTACAAATGGTCTGCCCACCACGCTGAAGTCACTTGAAATACAAGATTGCAAGAAATTAGAATTCCTGTCACGTGAGATGATGGCCAAACTGACTTCCCTCAAGTCTTTGCATTTATTGGATTGCTGTGATTCTCTGAGGTCGTTCCCTTTGGGCATCTTCCCCAAACTTTCGACTCTTGGTATCTATGGTTGCCAGAATCTGGAGTCCCTTTATGTTGAAGGAAGAGCAGTTGAAAATCTCAGCCATCTCAACTACCTGTCTCTCCGGAGATGTCCAAACCTGGTCTCTTTTCCCGACGGAGGATTGCCCACTCCCAACCTGACTTCCTTTTCAGTCTGGGGATGCAAGAGTATGAAGTTGTTGCCAGACCAAATGCACACCCTCACCGCCCTTCAACATTTGTGGTTACAAAATCTTCCAAATCTGGAGTCACTTGCACAAGGGGGTATGCCTCCCAACCTACAAGCATTTTGGATCGAAAATTGTGAGAGACTGAGGCCTTCAGAGGAGTGGGGATTGCAAATACTTGGCTCTCTTCGAGAATTTGTAATCATCGGAAACAAGGACCTGCTGGAGACGTTGCTCAAGGAACATCTGCTCCCTGCCACTCTTCTCAATCTCAAAATCTCTCAACTTTCAAATCTGAAATCGTTGGACGGGCAGGGACTTGAGCACCTCACTTCTCTTCAACAGCTAGAAATTTCATGGTGCCAGAGTCTCGAATTCCTGCCAAAAGAGGGTTTTCCGGCGTCTCTTTCTTGGCTGAGTATCGAGAATTGTCCTTCTCTGAAGAGGAGTTATCGGAACAAGAAGGGAAAAGATTGGAGAAACATATCTCGCATTCCTTGCATAAAGATAGATGATGAAGTCACCATCCTATGAGCTTTCTCTTCACCTCTCCAACTCTCAACTCTCAACTCTCAAGACGAAGCCAGGTAATTTCTTATTTATTATTATATTGATTGTCCTCAGCAATATTCCTACTTAAATTCAAGTTTCGGAGTATAATTCCAATGAAATTACAGGAGAATGCGAGGAGACTGACTTCTTTGTATTCAGATACTGTGGAACTACTTGGGGTGGATGTACATGATTCTCCTGCACGAGAGGAGGTAAACCCTGAGTGATGGTTTTTCATAATTCTCCCTTTTGCGCACAGCAGTTGGATAGTGCCTCATGGCAGTGCTTGCTTGAATGCCAGTACGTACATTGTGGTAACTAGATAAGGAGGCCGGTTGTTGTGCTATGGATTTCACTGGTTGAACATTGCAGACGGATGTAAATTGTAATTTACTTTCTCTCACTTTTTCTATCTTCGGTTTGCCTTTTCTCTATTGCATTTATATTAGGGATCAGTCTTTTTCTTTAACAGTTCAATTCAACTATATGTTAAGTCAAGAAAATGTGATGGTACTAACAGATGTATTGGTTTCATTGATGCATTGAGCAAAACAGACTAAACCTGTAAAGATAGGATTATCAGATGGAGCTCTGGTTTACTGGACTATCAAGTTTGAAATCTTTGGATGGAAATGGACGTTCAAACCTCCTGGACTCTCAACTCTATTAAGAGAGCACCGCTTATTGGCACTGCATGCTAGAATGCCAGTATTACTAGACTCGGTGGCTGGCTGCTGCGCCTACAGATTTCACTGTAAGCAGTTGAACAGTGTAATCTGTTCTTCCTTTATGTATCAATGTAATTCAACTAAGGTACTATATCCTTGAAATATGAATGTTTACCTTTTGTTTAGTTATTGGATTGTCTCTTGTAGGCTAACATGCACCTTTGTAGAACTTAAGAATGATCAGAAAGGCTAATGACACTACCTACCCAACTGAGAGAGCTTAACCTCGATGAATTATTTGTGGCAAGAGCGGCTAGATAAACTGCCTGTAAAAGTTTTTTGAAGTCATTGACAACATTGAAAAAAAAAAAAAAATTAGATTTTCTTGGTACCATTGAATAAAAATGTTAGCTTTTCATCCATGTTTCAAATTCTAGTTTCTCATTATTATTTTTTAATTCTGGAAATTGAATTCAGTTTAAAACGCGCCAGATGCCCTAGGCCCCTATATATCTAGCATTCACTTGTGTTGCTTTGCGTTTTGTAGGAAGCATTCCGAAAGGTTTATGAGTGGAAGTTCATGAACTGTCTTGAGCTATGGACTAGAGCTGTCTCTCCCTATGGCACAGAACCTGAGTTTAGGCCTGTTGCGTATCCTCTGGCTCAAATAATTTATGGGGTAGCCTGTCTAGTTCCAACAGCTTGATACTTTCCCCTCAGATTGAGGTGTATTAGAATGCTTAATCGCATTGCTTCTTCGACAGGTACTTTCACTCCGGTTTCTATGCTGCTTTTGGACATGCTTGAGATTAAACAGTTGAACAGATCCACCACTGGCGGTGTTGGCAAGGCTATTGATTTGCGCACTGTACTGAAGGTGTATTTTAGTGTGGACATTGTCTCTTCTTCAAATTCAATACTACATTGTTATTGTTTTTAGGAGTTTGAGGAAAAAATTTCTTTCAGGTTAGCAAGCCAACCCTGAAGACCAGAGCATTTCAGGAAGCGTGTGTGTTATCTGTTGTAGACGAGCTTGCTGAACATTTAGCTCAGTCGAGCTTTTCTGTTGCTTTCCCCGAGTTGTCTTTTATTCCAGTAACTGTACGATTGAGTACCTTCTGCAAATCCACCAAGGTTGAGAGGTTTCGGAAAGCAATGAAGGAGCTCATTCGTCAGGTACGTGGTTAGAGTAGCGTGTCTAGTGACCACATGTGCTCTGCTCCCATGCCCGAGCTTGAGATGTGTGGACTATCGATTGGTTGAAGAAGTTTTTAATACTCTTTCATCTGTTAATAATTACATCTTTTAAATGTTGGAAAACCTTGTTGTACATAGCTAATGTTTCAGCTCTTCCATATCCCAGATCGAGGCTAATTGTCAGTTTACAAATGAAAGGCGTATGTCAATTTCTTTTCTCCCAAATGATCCTGCAGCTGCGTATTTCCTTGAGGTCTGCCGTCTGCCCTTCCGTAATTTTCTTCTCTCATGTGATTTTGCCATCAATGTATGATATGTATTACCAGCCAATAACCACAAATGCCTATTTCTTGGATCTTTCATGATTGAATTATCAGACATTGTTTTAATCTGACATATCTTCAACGCTTTGCCTTCATTTCGTTCTATTTTGATATCATCTTGGAGAAACTGAAGTCCTTATTATAGGATGAGAAGAAGTCAGGGGTTAGCCCTCTGTTGAAGCACGTTGCAACTCTACGTGAAGTAGCACAACAAAAAAATGCTTTGTTGTCGGAATCCAGGTCTGAGATCGCGTTGTCTATTGAGTTCATTTTCACAGAATCATGTTTGATGTTCCATTTTCTAACATGCTAATTGCTTCCATGTTGTGCGGAAGCTTCAAATATGAAACCAAAGCTAATACGGCAAAATATTACAAGACAAATAATCCAAAAAGACACAAGGATTTATACTGGTTCGGCGTAAGCCTACATCCAGTTTCGAGACGGAGAGGAAATTCCACTAATATCAAAAGGAGATTACAAATAGAGTTTTAACTCTCAAACCCAAATCCCACATACAACCAATAGCTCTCACTCTCTCAAAGAAACAAATGGAGAAGAAGAAACACATATCAAAATCCTTCTCTCCCAAAAGCTACACAAGTAGCACCAACATCTTTGATTGAGTGATTACTAACAAAATGGGATTATTACAAATGGTGGGAAGTAGCAGCTCATATTCAAATGGGAAAGCCGAATGCTCTCCCTGGTTTCTCTCATCTGCCGCTCCCCCCACAACCAAAGGCATAACCAAATGCCTTAATATAAACAAAAGGCCCCGCCTTCTCTCTCTCCTCTCCTCTCTTTCGGCTGCAAAGGCAACCACCAAAACATAAAGGACCAAAACCAAAGTTTCCTTTTCCCTTTTTTCTTCCCTAAAACAAGGTAAGGTGTTGTACACCTTTTTCATATTTTAATAGCCGAAAGTTATATTGTCTTGTTGTCCACTTGGTCACAAATCCAACAATCTCCACCTTGACCAAGTTCCGAAAGCATCACAGAGAATCGAATCAACAATCACCATAAGCACCCAAAGTACACACTAAAGACAACGGGAACTAAATCAAATTCCCCAAACTTACCAGTGCTCATAACAATTTCCACCTCGACTCAAAATGTACCAAAGCCAACAAAAGTAGACCATTTCTCTACCGTCTTCTCCAAATTTGCAAACCATAAGTGCCTTGATCAAAACAAAAGGTTATTCAAACGAAGAACTGAAATTCTTCAATATCACCAACAAAAGATCAAGTACACCATACCAAAGTTGGACACACAATGAACTCCACCTGCTCACAAACACCATGGTCTTAAACTGCACCAATAGACTCATTCACATAGCATGGCACATTCTCCAAGTCAAAACTGATTACAAATTTGGCAACAAAGTCTCACATACCACATACGAAAATATGCCCTTCACTCAAGTTTACCATCATCACATGAGCACCAACAGGACAACCAAAATTTCAAATTCAAATAATCAGTAGGAGATCCAAAACCATACCTCAACTGGAGTCTTCAAGAAAACTAATTGCAGATGATGGAGACCAACAGACCAAATAGCAGTGGCAAACAAATCCAACCAAATGTCCACAGACCAAAGTGAGAAAGCATATAACTTGCCTTCTACAAGAGGGTTCCACACAAATGTTCTGCAGTGCATGTGGTGTATCCAAAATAGTGTGGTGCCTCACTATCCAAACTTGCAGAACTCAACAAATTTGGCCCTCACAAACTCCTCCAATGTTTCCAGCAACTTGCTCCAAAGTCAACCAATGGGAGTGGAAAAACAACCAAAAATTTCTGCCGTTGAAAAATGCCAAAGAAAAGAAAACTTAGCCTTAGCCTTTTTCCCTTTTCTTCTAGCCAACAACATCATTTGTCATCATGATGTCCTTCTGCCTAAACAAATGCCGAAAGAAAAAAAACAACATTTTCTTTTCAATTTCAACTGCTTCTACCTTTTCTCCTTCCCACTCAACTCGTCGACAACAGCCCACAAACACCTCTGGTGCAGCGATGACCAACGGAGAACCCACCAAAAGCAGTACACTACACCTGCAGCTGTCGAACACCAACACTTCAACAACATCGACGACAACATTGCAGCAGACACGCTGTTTCTGAAACCATTATCCAATCTGCGAGCTCAGTGACTGCAACATAGTCCCTTACTATCTTTCTTCAACGCCACGCATTTTGCAGCCAGCATCTCCAATTGACCAAATGCCAAAGTCATTCCTCCTGTCGAATTTTTTTCAAAAAACATATTTCACCGTCATTCGAAGATTTCATAGACATACTAGTACAAAGCCTCCGAGTCGAAACCCAGAGCTCTGATACCACTTGTTGTGCGGAAGCTTCAAATATGAAACCAAAGCTAATACGGCAAAATATTACAAGACAAATAATCCAAAAAGACACAAGGATTTATACTGGTTCGGCGTAAGCCTACATCCAGTTTCGAGACGGAGAGGAAATTCCACTAATATCAAAAGGAGATTACAAATAGAGTTTTAACTCTCAAACCCAAATCCCACATACAACCAATAGCTCTCACTCTCTCAAAGAAACAAATGGAGAAGAAGAAACACATCTCAAAATCCTTCTCTCCCAAAAGCTACACAAGTAGCACCAACATCTTTGATTGAGTGATTACTAACAAAATGGGATTATTACAAATGGTGGGAAGTAGCAGCTCATATTCAAATGGGAAAGCCGAATGCTCTCCCTGGTTTCTCTCATCTGCCGCTCCCCCCACAACCAAAGGCATAACCAAATGCCTTAATATAAACAAAAGGCCCCGCCTTCTCTCTCTCCTCTCCTCTCTTTCGGCTGCAAAGGCAACCACCAAAACATAAAGGACCAAAACCAAAGTTTCCTTTTCCCTTTTTTCTTCCCTAAAACAAGGTAAGGTGTTGTACACCTTTTTCATATTTTAATAGCCGAAAGTTATATTGTCTTGTTGTCCACTTGGTCACAAATCCAACATTCCAATGTTCTTGTGGGCGAGCATTCATCTGTCTTTGGAAGTAAAGGACGAGAAAGCGAGGAAGAAGATGACACCAGGGACGACGAAGGCATTGCTGCCTTTAGTTCGTCCTGGTTACCAGGAAAGGATTCCAAGTATGGTCACTCTCTCTCTCTAGATTTCTATACAATTTTACTTTTGCTATTTGTGTTGTACCATTATTATTGGTTTTTCAGAGCTGAACCACCCAAAGATGTGAAAAGGAAGAAAAGCAAGCGAAAGACTGAGTGCCAGGACCAAGTAGCCATGGATGAAGATATTGTTCAGGAGTTGGTACTCAGCTCTGACGAAGAAGACGGGTCTTTAGCGGACACCTCTTCAGCTGACGAAGATGGAGTGGAGAAACCAGCTCCTTCGAAGCAGGAAAGCAAGAAGCCGAAACGCTCTACTAGTAAATAAAAAAAGAATGCAAAACCTCAAGCAAAAAGATCAAGGAAGAGAAAGACGGCTGACCGAAGAGACCCAAGTTTCTCGTGCGCCCGTCCGATAGTCTCCATTGTTTTGTCAAAGCTGTTTTGTTGTACGTACTTGGAAGTTATGCATGAAGTTCCTGTTTGATTAATGTGAAGAGATTAATTTGAATTTTTTTTTTTCCCTCTTGTAAAAGTATAATTTCAAGTAAGCATAATGCTAAATAGATCAAATTTGTATAATAAATTTACAAACTGTTATCAATGAGATATAAGCATGTTAATTTAAAGCGGGACCCACAAAGTTTATAAATACACACCTTTGACGGATATATATTATATACCTCAATAACCAGAGACTACATACATATACACGCACACATACACCAGACACACATTTATAAATTTTCTATATAATCTCTCGGAAAAAAGCAAAAAAAAAAAAAAAAAACAAAAAAAGATAGATGCTTATCCTTTTCTGAAATATAATTTAAAGTGGGACCCACAAAGTTTATAAATACACACCCTTGATGGTACGGAAGGGATCGTAAGGAACCTGCAACCATGTCTGTTACGTACATCGTGCGGTTATAAATTATTTAAAATTTAAAATTTAAAATTCAAATATAAATAGTACTTAAAGAAAACTTACCGCACGATATATGATAAACAGACACGTCGGATCATTTTCCTATATTATATACCTCAATAACTAGAGACTACATACATATACACACACATACACCAGAAACACATTTATAACTTTTCCATATAATCTCTTGGAAAAAAAAAAAAAAAAAAAGGTAAAAAGATAGATGCTTATCCTTCTCTGAAATTTCGTCTCACTTTAATTAACCAAAAAAAGAAGATGCTTTCTCCAAAGCACAATCACCAATTCTCACTTTATGCTTAACGTGTGTGGTCAGGTCGACTGAAAATTATTCTCCCCACTGACGAAGTAAAGTTAACCTATATAATCTAAACAGGCTTTTGCTATTTCCTCACCTGAAAATTTCAAACGGAATTTCTAGTTTCCAGCTTCCTTTTGCAAGCAAGAGAAAATGGCTTTGGTTGGACAGGCTTTGCTCTCCGGTTCGATCCAGGTGCTGTGCGAAAAGATTGCTTCGAGAGAGTTCGTGGACTTCTTCCGGGCAAGAAGACTCAATCATTCGCTCATGGACAAACTGAAGGTGACATTGAATACACTTCATGCAGTGCTCAACGACGCAGAGGAGAAGCAGATTGTCAACCTTGCAGTCGGGGTGTGGCTTAACGATCTCAAAGATGCTGTGTTCTATGCGGAGGACTTGGTGGATGAGATCGATTCTGAAGCTTTGCGTCACGAGGTGAAAGATCAGACTAAGCAAACCCAGGTGTGCAACTTCCTTTCTACCTCTCGTAATCCTTTTAATTATAAAGGCATGAATGGTAGGATAAAGGAGTTATTTGAGAGGTTAGAACGCCTTGCAGAACAGCGAAATCGCCTTGGTCTTAGTGAAGGTATTGGGCGCAATGTTTCACAAAGAACTCCCACAACTTCTGTAGTTGAGGAAGGATTCTGTCCTTATGGTAGGGATAAGGATAAAGAAAATATAAAAAAACTACTGCTGGTATCTGACAATGGAAGTAGCAGTAATTTTTCTGTAGTCCCTATAGTCGGAATGGGCGGGGTTGGTAAGACAACCCTTGCTCAACTCCTTTACAATGATGAACAAGTTAAAGAGCATTTTGACATTCATGCTTGGGTTTGTGTTTCCGAACAGTACGATGCTTTGAGGGTGATTAAGACCCTTATTGAGCAAATCACTGAGAAATCTTGTGATATCTCAGATATGAATTCCCTTGAAATTCGACCAAGGGAACAAGTAAGGAGGGAACAAGTGAGGGACGTCTCAGATATGATTCCCTTGAAATTCGACTAAGGGAGCAAGTAAGGGGAAAGCCATTTTTATTTGTCCTGGATGACCTTTGGAATGAGAGCTATGATGACTGGGATCGTCTACGAACTCTTTTCACTTATGGGGCGAAGGGAAGCAAGGTCATTGTAACAACAAGGAGCAGACGTGTTGCATCCACCGTGCGCAATACTATTCCAATTCATGACTTGGAAAAATTGTCGGACGATGATTGTTGGTTGTTACTGGCAAAACATGCATTTAGAAATGAAAACTCTAGTGCACATCCAGACTTGGAAGAAGTTGGTAAGAAAATTGCACGTAAGTGCAACGGTTTGCCTTTAGCTTCAAAAACACTAGGGGGTCTCTTAGGTTGCAACCTAGACTACAAGGAATGGAATTACATATTGGATAGCAATCTTTGGGATCTTCGACACCCTAATAGTGTTCTTCCTTCTCTAAGATTGAGTTACCATTACCTTCCAAGTTACTTGAAACGATGCTTTGCTTATTGCTCAATTTTTCCAAAGGGCTATGAATTGGAAAAGGAAACTGTAATTCTACTATGGGTGGCAGAAGGTTTAATTCCACAATCAGATAGTGGGAATACAATGGAGGAGGTTGGTGAAGGATACTTTGACGAACTGTTATCGCGATCATTGTTTCAAAGACCAAGATTGGATCAACCAAGATTCACTATGCATGATCTCATCAATGACTTGGCTAAGTTTGTGTCTGGAGAGTTTTGTTTTAGGTTGGATCTGGAACTTTCACATGAAGCTCGTAAAAGAGTTCGCCACTTCTCGTATGTGAGAGGAAAGTTTGATACATCTTCAAAATTTCAGCCATTAGATGGAGTGAAGTATTTGCACACATTCTTTCCATTGTCTTTAACACCATATGACACAAGGGAAGGCGAAGTATATGTAAGCAATAAGGTTCAAGATGATTTTCTGCCAACACAAAAATATTTACGGGTAATATCATTGTCAAGATATGGAAATATCACTCACTTACCTGATTCCATTGGTAATCACATACACTTGCGCTACATTGATCTCTCTTATACGACAATTAAAAGGTTACCAGATTCAGTGTGTACCCTCTACAATTTACAAACTCTGTTGTTGTTAGGTTGTTATTCTCTTGTTAAACTGCCTGCAGACATGAGGAAATTAATTCATTTGCGTCATCTTGATATCGACAGAACTGGCATAAAAAAAATGCCCGTGCATATGGGTAGATTAAAAAGCTTGAGAACACTGACAGCTTTTGTGTTGGGGAAATCTACTGGGTCAAGCATTGCAGAACTGAGGGAGTTGTCGCACCTTCGAGGGAAAATTTCTATCTTGAATCTGGAAAATGTAGTCAGAGCTATTGATGCCTTGCTGAAGGATAAGAATGATCTCAATGAGGTAGAGTTGCAATGGGGTTATAAGGTTTTGCATGATTCCGTAAAAGAGAGACAGGTACTTGAAGGACTACAACCTTCGGTAAATTTGGTGAAACTAACCATCAGATTTTATGGTGGAACCAGTTTCCCGAATTGGGTGGGAGACTCGTCCTTCCCCAACCTACAAGTGATGCGTCTCAGCGGTTGTAGTAATTGCAGTTCACTGCCACCAGTTGGTCGGCTACCTGCTCTCAAAGAGCTCTACGTAGAAGGGATGGAATTTGTTACGAGTGTTGGTGTTGAATTCTATGGGGGAAATCAACCATTTCAATCTTTAGAGAAGCTACAGTTTTGGAATATGCCAAAGTGGGAGGAATGGCTGCCGAGTCCAAGTGGAGGTGAAAGTCCAGACTTTCCTCGTCTTAAGGAGCTGATTTTCGACCAATGTCCGAAGCTGAGAGGAAGCTTGCCCACTCATCTTCCTTCCCTGGAGATAATTAGGGTCCGTGGATGTGAGGTACTACATTTGCCGATGGGGACGCTGCCGTGGCTTCAGATGCTTGAAACTAATTTTAATGGCGGGACAGAGTGGTTGTTGGAAATGGGGCACAACACTAATCGTCTGCAACATTTGACTCTTTCATTTTGTTCCTCACGCTTGTCGTTCCCAACAAATGGTCTGCCCACCACGCTGACGTCACTCCGAATTCAAGGATGCAGGAAATTAGAATTCCTATCACGTGAGATGATGGCCAAATTGACTTCCCTTCAGTCTTTGGTTCTAACGGAGAGCTGTGATTCTCTGAGGTCGTTCCCTTTGGGCATTTTCCCCAACCTTTCATCTCTTACTATAATTCATTGTGAGAATCTGGAATCCCTTTCCGTTGAAGGAGGAGCAGATGAAAATCTCAGCCATCTCAACTCCCTGTTTATTTTGTACTGTCCAAATCTTGTCTCTTTTCCCGACGGGGGATTGCCCACTCCCAACCTCACTTCCTTTGAAGTCTGTGGAAGCGTGAATTTGAAGTTGTTGCCGGACCGAATGCACACCCTCACCGCCCTTCAAGAATTAACGATAGAAAGTCTTCCAAATGTGGTGTCATTTGCACAAGGGGGTTTGCCTCCCAACCTACAATCATTATCTATCTGTGACTGTGAGAGACTGAGGCCTTCAGTGGAATGGGGATTGCAAGGGCTTGTCTCTCTTCGACAATTTTGGATCGAAGCAAGCAAGGATCTGCTGGAGACGTTGCTCAATGAACAGCTGCTCCCTGCCACTCTTCACACTCTCTGGATCTCTTGGGTATGGGATCTGAAATCTTTGAACGGAAAGGGACTTGAGCACCTCACTTCTCTTCAACACCTAGACATTGCATGGTGCGAGAGTCTCAAATTCCTGCCAAAAGAGGGTTTTCCGGCATCTCTTTCTTGTCTGAGGATCTGGAATTGTCCTTCTCTGAAGAAGAGGTATCTGAAGAAGAGGTATGAGAAGGTAGCTGGCATTCCTTGCATGGTGATAGATGGAGAAGTCAACATCTTGTGAGCTTTCATTTCACTCTCTCCAACTCTCAACTCTCAACTCTCAAGACAAAAGCCAGGTACTATTTTATTTATTATTAAATTGATTGTCCTCAGCAATATTCCTTCTTAAATTAAAGTTTCAGAGTCTAATCCCGATGAAATTACAGGAGAGTGCGAGGGGAGTGAATTATTTCTAGTCTGATACTGTGGAACTACTTGGGGGTCGATATATATGATTCTCCTGCATGACAAGAGGTAAAACCCTGGATGGTGCTTTTCTCATACTTGTCTCGTTTGCGACATAACTCTGATCTTCTGCTTGTGCGATGGGACAAACAGGTATATCGGATTATCAAATGGTGCTCTGATTTTCTGGACTGTCAAGTTTGAAATCTATTGCATGGAAATGGACTTACAACACCTCCCACTCTCGCAATTCCTGACGGGACAGGGACCTCTAGACCTCAGCACTCGTCAACAGCTATATAAAGATTGAATGTATCTGGGACTTCGTCGGTCCAGAGAGAAAACTATTGAACTGCAAAGATAGGATTATCGGCGGGAAAATGATGTTGGCTTACACCAAACACTCAGGTACGTACTTATATACTGCTGTGGTTTCCATATGGCGGAATGCTTACTCATCTTTCAACGCATCTGTCATTTTGTGGTAGGTGCATATGTATATGTTTCTCTGCAAACACAATGGTTGGAGAGAGCATGGCTTATTGGCACCGCTTGCTAGAATGCCAGTGTACTAGACTTGGTGGCTGGCTGCTGCGTCTACAGATTTCAGTGTTAGTAGTTGAACACTTTGAGTGTAATTTGTTCTTCCTTTCGGTAACAATGTAATTCAACTATGCAATCAGTCAGGACAACACTATGGGACTGACGTATTTGTCGGCTTTATTGATGCAGATGGCAACTCTGGGATTGTAACGATAGGATTATCTATAGCCAACGATTTAAAACATGTATCAATTAGTTGTCTTTGAATGGTGCTAGCTCCAGCTATCTGGCATGAATATAATTCTCCTTTAATCAGAGAGGTGACTCCTAGAGTGATTTTGTTTCTAATGCTTTTATAGTTTGAACATGAGAAGCATGCCTTTTCATCTTAATTTCCTATGAGTCCTTGATGCGTAGCGTGACTCTCGCAATCTGAAAAATAACGAAGTCTTTCTGGAATTAGGCTGAGAATGTGGATCACTTCAGAACTCTAGGAGAATGGGCGTTTTAGGGCGGGATCTATCATCTTCAAATGGGTGCAGATATGCTTTTGCACGGACAAAGTGGTTGAACAGCTCGCTTGATCCTTGTAGCACTATTCTCATGCTTGCGTTTGTTGGTATTCCAGTAAATAATATTACTAGAATAGTGGTTGGCTGGTGTGCTACTGATTTCACAAGAATGATAATTCTTACGTTGAGCACTGCAGATGAGCTGTAATTGAGCTTTCCACCACTCTCTTTTGTTTTAAGTTCTATTTGCTTGTTTTCTAAGATAAATGTATCCATAATAATTTCTTCATCTTTGAATTTAGCAGTATCTTGTTAAGCTTAGGTATGAAAAAGGGAAGCAGTTGAGTTGGCATCCTATTGAAATGGATATGAGAGAAAATGTGCTTTTTGCTGTTCGATTCAGAATTAAACGGTATAAAACGTGTGAAGGTAAAGCTCTGCGTTCTTTTCCTACATTTTCATCAAAACTCTGCATCCACATAATCTCCCTATAGAAAAATATATTCCACATAAGTCAAAGAATAATATATACCACATACTTTAAATGAAATTGTGCCTATTGTTGCCGCTTATGAACATCTTATCTCCTGGAAGTGATCCAAGGGAACTGAGAGGTTATAGCATTCTTCTCACCATTGTGGATTTCATGAGCAATCAAGAGTATTCAAAGTTGCTTCTGGACTCAGAGGTTTGTTTTCTATATATTAGTGTGTGTGATGTTGTGTGACTCGAATAGCAAGTTGATAAACGAAGAAAAGAAAATTATATGAACATTGCAGGTTCACTCACTATATATGTAGGTGATCTTTTGATTCGTTAACATATCTGGCATTCGTTGCATAAAGATAGATGATGAAGTCACCATCCTATGAGCTTTCACTTCACCTCTTCAACTCTCAACTCTCAAGATGAAGCCAGGTAATTTTTTATTTATTATTATATTGATTGTCCTCAGCAATATTCCTACTTAAATTCAAGTTTCAGAGTCTAATTCCAATGAAATTACAGTAGAATGCGAGGAGACTGACTTCTTTGTAGGCTGATACTGTGGAACTACTTGGGGTGGATGTACATGATTCTCGTGCATGAGAAGAGGGTTTTTCATACTTCTCTCATTTGCGCACAACAGTTGAATAGTGCCTCATGGCAGTGCTTTGCTTGAATGCCAGTAAGTATGTTGCGTCACTAGATAAAGAGGCTGGTTGTTGTGCTATGGA
Source organism: Pyrus x bretschneideri (assembly GCF_019419815.1). NCBI lineage: Eukaryota > Viridiplantae > Streptophyta > Magnoliopsida > Rosales > Rosaceae > Pyrus > Pyrus x bretschneideri. The sequence continues at coordinate 11,751,697 of NW_025999787.1, read as the reverse complement.
TTTCACCGGTTGAACATTGCAGATCAGATGTAAATTGTAATTTACTTTCTCTCACTTTTTCTCTCTTTGGTTTGCCTTTTCTCTATTGCAGTTATATTAGGGATCAGTCTTTTTCTTTAACGGTTCATTTCAATTATATGCTAAGTCAAGAAAATGTGAAGAGACTAACAGATATATCGGTTTCATTGATGCATTGAGCAAACAGCCTAAACCTGTAAAGATCGGATTATCAAATGGAGCTCTACTGGACTATCAAGTTTGAAATTTTGGATGGAAATGAACGTTCAAAACCTCCTGGACTCTCAACTCTATTAAGAGAGCACAGCTTATTGGCACTGCATGCTAGAATGCCAGTAGTACTAGACTCGGTGGCTGGCTGCTGCGCCTACAGATTTCAGTGTAAGCAGTTGAACACTTGAGTGTAATCTGTTCTTCCTTTATGTATCAATGTAATTCAACTAAGGTACTATATCCTTGAAATATGAATGTTTACCTTTTGTTTAGTTATTGGATTGTCTTTTGTAGGCTAACTTGCATCTTTGTGGAACTTAAGAATGATTGGAAAGGCTAATGACACTAGCTACCCCACAGAGAGAGCTTAACCTCTATGAATTATTTGTGGCAAGAGCGGCTAGATAAACTGCCTGTAAAAGTTTTTTTGAAGTCATTGACTACATTGAAGAAAAAAAAAAAGTTTTCTTGGTACCATTGAATAACAATGTTAGCTTTTCCTCCATGTTTCAAATTCTAGTTTCTCATTTTCTTTTTTTTAATTCTGGAAATTGAATTTAGTTTAAGACATGCCAGATGCCCTATATATCTAGCATTTCACTTGTGTTGCTTTGCCTTTTGTAGAAAGCATTCCGAAAGGTTTATGAGTGGAAGTTCATGAACTGTCTTGAGCTCTGGACTGGAGCTGTCTCTTCCTATGGCACAGGAGCTGAAATAATTAATGGGGTAGCCCATCTAGTTCCAACTGCTAGATACTTTCCCTTCAGATTGAGGTGTATTAGAACGCTTAATCACAGTGCTGCTTTGACAGGTACTTTCACTCCGGTTTCTATGCTGCTTTTGGACATGCTTGAGATGAAAGAGTTGAACAGACCCACCAATGGTGGTGTTGGCAAAGCTATTGATTTGCGCACTGTTCTGAAGGTGTATTTTAGTGTGGACATTCTTCTCTTCTTCAAATTCAATACTACATTGTTATTGTTTTTGGGAGTTTGAGGGGAATGTGTGTTTTCTATTGTAGACGAGCTTGCTGAACATTTAGCTCACTGGAGCTATTCTGTCGCTTTCCCCGAGTTGTCTTTTATTCAACAAGGTTTAGAGGTTTCGGAAATCAACGAGGGAGCTTATTTGTCAGGTATGTGGTTAGAGTGGAAGAGTCTAGTGACCACATGTGCTCTGCTCCCATGCCCGAGCTTGAGATGTGTGGACTATCGATTTGTTGAAGAAGTTTTTTATTTTACTGTTTCATCTGTTAATAATTACGTCTTTTAAATGTTGGAAAACCTTGTTGTACATAGCTAATGTTTCAGCTCTTCCATATCCCAGATCGAGGCTAATTGTCAGTTTACAAATGAAAGGCGTATGTCAATTTCTTTTCTCCCAAATGATCCTGCAGCTGCGTATTTGCTTGAGGTCTGATGTCTGCACTTCCGTAATTTTTTTCTTTCTCTTATGTGATTTTGCCATCAATGTATGATATGTATTACCAGCCAATAACCACAAATGCCTATTTCTTGGATCTTTCATGATTGAATTATCAAACTTTGTTTTAATCTGAAATATCTTTAACGATTTGCCTTCATTTCGTTTTATTTTGATATCATCTTGGAGAAACTGAAGTCCTTATATGTTGTTATAGGATGAGAAAAAGTCAGGGGCATGCCCTCTGTCGAAGTACGTTGCAACTCTACATGAAGTAGCACAACAAAGAAATGCTTCGTTGTCGGAATCCAGGTCTGAGATCGCATTGTCTATTGAGTTCATTTTCACAGAATCATGTTTGATGTTCCATTTTCTAACATGCTAATTGCTTCCAGTGTTCTAGTGGGCGAGCATTCATCTGTCTTTGGAAGTAAAGGACGAGAAAGCGACGAAGAAGATGACACCAAGGACGACGAAGGCATTGCTGCCTTTAGGTCGCCCTGGTTACCAGGAAAGGATTCCAAGTGTGGTCACTCTCTCTCTTTCTAGATTTCTATACAATTTTACTTTTGGTATTTGTGTTGTAACATTATTATTGGTTTTTCAGAGCTGAACCACCCAAAGATGTGAAAAAGAAGAAAAGGAAGCGAAAGACTGAGTGCCAGGACCAAGTAGCCATGGATGAAGATATTGTTCAGGAGTTGGTACTCAGTTCTGATGAAGAAGACAGGTCTTTAGCGACACCTCTTCGGCTGATGAAGATGGAGTGGAGAAACCAGCTCCTTCGAAGCTGGAAAGCAAGAAGCCGAAACGCTCTACAAGTATATAAAAAAAGAATGCAAAACCTCAAGCAAAAGGTCAAGGAAGAGAAAGACGGCTAACCGAAGAGACCCAAGTTTCTCGTGCGCCCGTCCGATAGTCTCCATTGTTTTGTTGTACGTACTTGGAAGTTATGCATGAAGTTCCTGTTTGATCAATGTGAAGAGATTAATTTGAATTTTTTTTCCCTCTTATAAAAGTATAATTTCAAGAAAGGGTAATGCTAGGAAAACCAAATTTGTATAATAAATTTACAAACTGTTATTAATGAAATATAAGTATGTTAATTTAAAGTGGGACCTACAAAGTTTATAAATACACACATACACACTACAACAAAATTGAGCTTTGGGTACAAAAATGAGCTTGTGGTAAATAATGGTATGGAGCTGTTTATTACTGTGCAATATTTTAGCTTGAAAATAAGTTAGCAATAATGATGTTCAAATTCGTTTTTCACGAGAGCCGAACCTCATATCTCTCACTTACAAGTAAAGAAGCATATCACTATACCGTAGTACTAAGTGGTGTGTTTTAGATTTACAGTGAATCATTTCCAGCTGCAATGAATTTATGTTAGATTTGTATATTTTTTAACAATTTTTTAGATTGTTATCTTCATGCAGGTTAGTTTTTTTTTATACTTGTGATATGGTTTTTGGTTTTATAGTAAGGGTTAATTTTTTTATTGTATTAAAAGTCATTCATGCAGTGACACATAACCAACAATTGTGCCATTAGCGTCCGTGCAAAAGTTAGTGGAAAAATGAGTTAATAATTATAAATTTCTTTTTATGACACAAATGTTAGAAATTGTGTCCATTAAATATTACTGAATAATGAATCAACCTACTTCCCTTTCGATCTTCAGATAGACAATATATTTTAATAATTATAAAATCATTTTTATGACACTGATATTAGAAATTGTGTCTAGTAAATATTAATAAAGAATATGTTGGCACAATTATGATTTGTGCCTGTATTCTAATATAAAACCTCCACACTCCTTTACTAATTTGTCTATGGAAAATAGAAGGTTGCTTCATACACTTGTGTGTTTCTTTAAATTTGATCAAGTTCTACATCATTCAGAGGCAACGTTGTGGAGTTAGAATTGGAGATATTTGTTAGATTCTTATTTTTTTCAACTTCTTTTTAGATTGTTATCTTCCTGCAGGTTTGTTTTGGATACTTGATGATATGTTTTTGGCTTTATCGTAAGTGTTTATTTTTTTACTGCATTAAAAGTCCTTCATGCAGTGAAGGACTTTTTCTATCTTCAGTTTGCCTTATCTATATTGCATTTATATATCAGTCTTTTTCTTTGACAGTTCAATTCTACTATATGCTAAGTCAGAACAATGTGATGGTAGTAGCAGGTATATCAGTTTCATTGATGCAGCGAGCAAACAGAGTAAACCTGTAAAAATAGGATTATTAAATGGTGCTCTGGTTTTCTGTCAAGTTGGAAATCTTTGGACAGAAATGGACATTCAACAGGTACCTGCAGACCTCAGTTCTCGTCAACATCTATATAAAGATTGAATGTATGTGGGACGTCATCGGCCCAGAGAGATAACTATTGAACAGTAAAGATAGGATTATCAGAGGGCAAACGATGTTAGCTTACATCAACTACTCAGGTACTTATGTATATATATGACACCACTTGCCTTCAATTTTGTTAAATTACTTTTTAGCAGTATAATTCAACTGCGCTACCCTTTCTTCTTTCTCTTATTTTTCATTTCTCCCCTAACATTTACATGTTTCTTGAAATTTCAGGACAGTATCATCAAATATAATAGCAACCGGTTTTAGCTTACATATCAATTACTAGTTGTTGATTGGTGCGGCGGCAATCTCTCGCATATACGATTCATCCTGCATGGGCTCGTTGATGATGTTTTTGTTTCTCCGATGTACTATTGGCACCGCTTTCTAGAATGCCAGTGTTACTCGACTCAGTGGCTGTGAAAGTCCTAGGATGGGTACTAACTTAACTAGAATTATAAATAAATTTCAACTTAAAACTAGTTCAAATTGTGATTTATGTTAATCAGTTATGCAGCTTTAATCCTACACAAAATATCCAGCATAAATATAAAGAGTACACACATGATGTAGGATTTTACGAGGCAAAACCCACCACTGGGAAAATCCTCGGGCTACCAAGCCAGGAAGCACTAAGAAAGAAGGAAAACATAAAGACTTACAAAAAACTCATCAACCAGATACACATACCAATTGGCAGCTTTGTATTCGCGCTTTGCTACTCGATCTTTCTTCAGTCTTCGAGTTGGAGTGGCACGACACTAACACAATCGTCAATCACTTTTTCCTCGAACTTTGCAAGATACTAACTCAATCATGCAGAATGTTTATATGATGAAGTGTTTGATTGAAAAATCAATCAATTACGAAAATCACAAGACACATTTTCATAATTGACATTCAATAAAAAACCAAATGAAAATCCGCATGAAAAGAAATATTTTCTCGTTAAAAACACATGCTATTCAAACCACAAGATGGCAGCCACTGAAAAGTTAATTTAAGATTAATGCACTGAAAGTAATGTTTTCTCTTTTAAAACCCAAAGTTGCTGCCAATCTATGTTCCCAGAAAAAAACATGCATATGCGGCACCTTTAAAACAATTTCAAAGCTTCCTTATAAATCCTCAATGCACGGGAACCAATTTAAACTGATAAGATTTCATAACTAAAACCGGTTTTAGCTAAATTGACAATCCTTTTAAAACCACAACTCCTAGACACACACGGCAACAACTTTTTCTTTTTAAAACAATGACAACCATGCAATCCATTTAGTTGGATGCAATCAGATAAGTCTTTTGAAAATCCAATCAATTTATCTTGAAAGTAGTTTTAATAAAAGACCTATCTCAATTACAATATCATGAGATATAGATGAATGTAATTGGATGCATGCATGCAAACATACATGAATGTGTATCTTGTTCACGTAACATTTTCTCATCAAAAGAGTAAGAGACCTCCTAGACTTAAACAATTACAATTGAAAATATATAACAAGTCTAAGCTATTACAGACTCATGCATTTTGTCAAGAATTGCCAATATTGGTCTAACAGGCTGTCTGCTGCCTCGCCTACAGATTTCGGTGTAAGCAGCTGAACACTTGAGTGTAACTTATTCTGCCTTTCTGTAACAGTATAATTCAACTATGCTATCAGTCAGGACAACACAATGGGACTACATATATGTCGGCTTTATTGATGCAGATGGCAACTCCGGAATGGTAAAGAAAGGATCATCTACTGCCAACAATTTAAACATGCATCAATTAATTGGCCTTGAATGGTGCTACTCCAGCTATCTGGCATGAATATAATTCTCCTTTAATCGGAAAGGTAACCCCTGGAACGATGTTTTTTTCTTTTCCCTTTCTAAATACTGGTTACAGTTTGACTAAGAGAGGCATGCCTTTCCATCTTCTCTTGATGTCACTCTCATCGTCACATGGGTGCAGATTTGTACAAACAAAGTGGTTGAACAGCGCGCTTGATCCTTGTAGCACTGTCATCATGCTTGCGTCTGTTGATATTCCAGTAAATGAGCTTTCCACTTTTTTTTTTTGTTTTAAGTTCCATTTGCTTGTTTTAAAGATAAATTTATCAACAATAATTTCTTCATCTTTGAATTTAGGAGTATCTTGTTAGGCTGAGGTATGAAAAAGGAAAGCATTTGAGTTGGCATCCTATTGAAATGGATTTGAGAGATAATATGGTTTTCACATTAGGATTTAGAGAAACGGTAAAAAGCGTGTGAAGGTAAAGCTCTGGGTTCTTTTCCTACATTTTCATCAAAACTCAGAATCCGCATACTCTCCTTAAAGAAAAATATATACCACATACTTTAAATGAAATTGTTCCTATTATTGCTGCATATGAACATGTTTTCTTCCGGAAGTGATCTAAAGGAACCGAGAGGTTATAGCATTCTTCTCACCATTGTGGATTTCATGAGCAATCAAGAGAATATTCAAAGTTGCATTTGGACTCAGAGGTTTGTTTTCTATATATTAGCGTGTGTGATGTCTTGTGATGTCGTGTGACTCGCATAGCAAGCTAACAAACGAAGAAAAAAGTTATTTAAACATTGCAGGTTCACTCACTATATAGGTAGGCGATTGTTTGATTCGTTAACCGCTCTAGAGGAAGATGCCGCGGAGAAATAGACGATGCCTCGCCTTAACCCAGTTTGATGGGAAAGTTGGGAAAGTTGGAGGCGAGGCATGAAAGATGACCAAGTATATGTTGACATCACATCACATGTCGATCTAGGATGTTTGTTGGGATTGATGCGTGACAGTTGTAGGCCAATGTAAGAGATATTATTGTAGGCAAATTCCAAATTGTATGTCGACAATGAGATTCTCTAATTTTTAGATCTTCACATTTATGCAAAAAACCACTCAAATTTCAAATCATATAACCACTCAATTAAGTTGGTTGTCATTAGGGCTTTCTTCAAATATCTTGCTCGTTTATTTTCTTCACTATAATTAAACGTGTTAATGATTTTCAATATGTATATATATATTTTTTTTTTTGGAAAAGATGATCTTTGAACAATGTAGTAAATGACAAATGATTTGAATAATTAAAATAAAATTCAAAGTGGGACCCACAAGGTGTCTACACACCTTTTAAGGAAGGATTTGAATTCCATCCAGATCCAAATGGTGAGGATTCTAGGAAAATAATCTTCACCGAATTCTTTCCTCCTAATCCATCAAATCATGGAATTCGTACCGTTGAAATTTGATCCAACGGCTACAAACAGAGGCACACTTTAAAAGTTATAGTAACTTTAACCGTTGAATCAAATTTTAATGGCACAAATTTTCTAATTTAGTGGATTAGAAGGAAGGGATCCAGACATGATCCATTTTTGGGATTCTAGGGATCTTTATATCTTAGTCGTTCATCGTATATCGTGCAATTAGAAATCATTTCAATTTTTTATTTAAAATTAAACACAAATAATATATGATGAAAACTAGTTATACGATATATGACGAACGTCTAAATTACAAGGATTCTTAAAATTTTCACAAAAAGTAACCGAAAAGGATCCCATCCTTTGAGGGATATATACACACACCCACACATCACAAACTAGACACACACAAGTGCTTAATACTCGCGCGTTGCCGCGGGTTTGAAGTTAAGATAAGATGTTAAAAATGAAAAAATTTCGGTTACAAAATAGGAACAACGATAACAATAAATTTGGAAAAACGTTAACCGGAAAAGGTTAAATTTATATAATATAAAGATACAAATTATAGTTATCCATTATATTGTAGCAGTTGTATGTAGTTTTGGACCAGGAGGATTACATTCAGTTATAAAAAATAGAAATTCCTGGTATAAAGATACAAAAAACATTATAATAATTGAATTTCTTCTAATAACCCTATCTAATATACGGTGTTCTAGCTTTTGCATACAAAAAATGAGAAGTTCTAGCTGTGTGGCTTTGCAAAAAGTAGAGCAAAACCAAAAAATATAACAACTTGAAAGCATACTAACCTAATCGTTGTTTCCAGTTGGCTGTGTGGTTTTACAAAAAGCAGAGCAAAACCAAAAAAATAAAATAACCAAAGGCAAGGTGTAAGACAGCGGGGCTTCTCACAATTTTTAATATTTGGTTTCCATGCATTCAAAATTTTTTATAATTTTTTATTGTGTTATGTGCCACAAACCTGGATTAACTCATATTTTTAAATATTTGTTGTCAGTTTTTTTTTTATTATTTTATCTTTCTTTATGCCCACACTCTGCATTCAAATGTTTTTATAATATTTTATTGTGTTATGTGTCTCAAACCGTGTTCCAAGCCACCAACTGCAAGAGACTCGGCGGGGAAGACAAAAAGCTCAGCAAAATGAAAAAAATAAAATAATCAAAAGGTAAAGCAGGGGATGGTTTCTCATGATTTTTAATAATTATTTTGTCCATGCATTTAATATTCTTATAATTTTTTATTATGTTGTGCGTCACAAAACATGTGGCTTGATTTAAGTCATATTTTTTAAATAATTTTTTGTCAGTTTTTTAATTAATTATTTTATTTTTCTTTGTGCCACAACTCGACGATCATACACATGCAACCTGGGAGGACAAAGGATGATCAACACGTGGCAATCATGGACAATACATGTATTTTATTGTGTGAAGCAGGCAGCAAAACTGTAATGGACAGAAAAATTCAGGAGTATTTTCGTTCTTTTATTATTGCTGAACAGTGCTAAAACTCAAGTATATATAATTTATAAATTTTCTATCACCCCTCGAAAAAACAAAAAAGCAAAAGTTAAAAAGCAAAAGTGAAAAAGATAGATGCTTTCTGTAAAGCACAACCACCAACTGTTGTCCACAACTTTATCATCGCCACGGTCCACTGACGAAGTAAACCTATATAATCTTAAACAGGCTTTTCTACTTCCTCTGTTCCTCACCTGAAAATTTGAAACGGAATTTCCATTTCCCAACTTCCTTTTGCAAAGAAGATCGAAAATGGCTTTGGTTGGAGAGGCTTTGCTCTCTTATATAATGAATCAGCTATAAAATAATATCGAACTCATGATTTAAAGGAGAAAAGAAGAATACTTCCTAATTTCTCGTTGAAATGACTACGCCACCAAACAGCGTAACGTTGCAAGAGACATCTCATGCATGTCTGCAGAATTATTGGTACAAGATCAACGCATTAATGTATAAGGTTTAATCAACGCATTAATGTGTAAGCTTTAATCGGAGAGGTAACCCCTGGAACGATGTTTTTTTTCTTTTCCCTTTCTAAACACTGTTTATAGTTTGAATAAGAGAGGCATGCCTTTTCATCTTCTCTTGATGTCACTCTCATCTTCGCATGGGTGCAGATTTGTACAAAGAAAGTGGCTGAACAGCGCGCTTGATCCTTGTAGCACTGTCATCATGCTTGCGTCTGTTGATATTCCAGTAAATGAGCTTTCCACCACTTTTTTGTTTGAAGTTCCATTTGCTTGTTTTAAAGATAAATTTATCAACAATAATTTCTTCATCTTTGAATTTAGGAGTATCTTGTTAGGCTGAGGTATGAAAAAGGAAAGCATTTGAGTTGGCATCCTATTGAAATGGATTTGAGAGATAATATGGTTTTCACAGTAGGATTTAGAGAAACAGTAAAAAGCATGTGAAGGTAAAGCTATGCGTTCTTTTCCTACATTTTCATCAAAACTCAGAATCCGCATACTCTCCTTAAAGAAAAATATATACCACATACTTTAAATGAAATTGTTCCTATTATTGCTGCATATGAACATGTTTTCTCCCGGAAGTGATCTAAAGGAACCGAGAGGTTATAGCATTCTTCTCACCATTGTGGATTTCATGAGCAATCAAGAGAATATTCAAAGTTGCATTTGGACTCAGAGGTTTGTTTTCTATATATTAGCGTGTGTGATGTCTTGTGATGTCGTGTGACTCGCATAGCAAGCTAACAAACGAAGAAACAAAATTATTTAAACATTCCGTTTCACTCAGTTTGATGGTAAAGTTGGGAAAGTTGGAGGCGAGGCATGAAAGATGATCAGGTATATGTTGATATCAAGTGTCGATCTAGGATGTTTGTTGGGATCAATGCGTGACAGTTGTAGCCCAATTTAAGAGATACTATTGTAGGCCGATTCCAAATTGTATGTCTACAATGAGATCTTCTAATTTTTAGATCTTCACATTTATGCAAAAAATCACTCAAATTTCAAATCATATAACCACTCAATTAAGTTGGTTGTCATTAGAGCTTTCTTCAAATATCTTGCTCGTTTATTTTCTTCACTATAATTAAACGTGTTAATGATTTTCAATATGTATAATTTATTTTTATGTTTTTTTTTGGAAAAATGTAGTAAATGACGAATGATTTGAATAATTAAAATAAAATTCAAAACGGGACCCACAAGGTGTCTACACACCTTTGAGGAAGGATTTGAATTCCAGGATTCTAGGGAAATGAATCTTCGCCGGATTCCTTCCTCCTAATCCATCAAATCATGGAATTCGTTTCGTTAAAATTTGATCTAACGGCTACAAATAGAGGCACACTTTAAAAGTTATAGTAACTTCAACCGTTTAATCAAATTTCAACGGCACAAATTTCCTAATTTAGTGGATTAGGAGGAAGGGATCCGGACATGATCCATTTTTGGGATTCTAGGGATCTTTATATCTTAATCGTTCATCGTATATTGTGTGATTAAAAATTATTTGAATTTTTTTATTTAAAATTAAACACAAATAATATATGATGAAAACTGATTATATAATACACGTTGAACATCCTTTGAGGGATATATTATATGCACAGACCCTCACATCACAAACCAGACATTTATAAATTTTCTATCACCCCTCGAAAAAACCAAGAAGCAAAAGTTAAAAAGATAGATGCTTTCTGTAAAGCACAACAACCAACTCTTGTCCACAACTTTATCATCCCCACGGTCCACCGACGAAGTAAACCTATATAATATTAAACAGGCTTTTCTACTTCCTCTGTTCCTCACCTGAAAATTTGAAACGGAATTTCCATTTCCCAACTTCCTTTTGCAAAGAAGATCGAAAATGGCTTTGGTTGGAGAGGCTCTGCTCTCTTATATAACGAATCAGCTATAAAATAATATCGAACTCATGATTTAAAGGAGAAAAGTCGAACACTTCCTAATTTCTCGTTGAAATGACTACACCACCAAACCGCGTAACGTTGCAAGAGACATCTCATGCATGTCTGCAGAATTATTGGTACAAGATCAACGCATTAATGTGTACGGTTTAATCATTATATGTGCTAGCAGTCATATTTTATTCAACAAAAATTATTTACAGAAGCATGTCAAGCGATATAAATTATCAAAATTGATGTCTTATATGAACGATATTATAATACGTGAATTAGCTGAATGGTGAGCTTTATTCATATTTTCATTCTCTTGGTCAACTTAAAGTTCAGATTCATTCCAAACACGTGAGATGAAAGTACAAAATCTTTACTAGGAACTAAAAATAAAAAAAAGAATAGCTACAACTGTAATTATTGTGGGGATCAAAATCAAAATCAAAATTTCATCAAAGCACCTCCACCAAATACCCCTCCACCAAATACCACTATGTTTGCCGTGTGTGGTCCACTGCATTATTGACCAAAAAATAGCAAGTCGTGTCACTGATCTTGAAGTAAGTTGAGCCATATAATAATCTTAACAGGCTTTGCTGGTTCTTTACTCGAATTTCACAAAGAATTTTCAGTTTTTCAACTTCAAATACTCGATCAAAATTAGTCCTTTTGCCACGAAGAGAAAATGGCTTTGGTTGGAGAGGCTTTGCTCTCCGGTTCGATCCAGATGCTGTGCGAAAAGATTGCTTCGGGAGAGTTCATGGCCTTCTTCCGGGCAAGAAGACTCAACCATTCACTCATGGACAAGCTGAAGGTGACATTGATTACACTTCATGCAGTGCTCAACGACGCAGAGGAGAAGCAGATTGTCAACCTTGCCGTCGGGATGTGGCTTGACGAGCTCAAACATGCTGTGTTCGAAGCCGAGGACTTGGTGGATGAGATCGATACTGAAGCTTTGCGTCACGAGGTGAAAGATCAGACTAAGCAAACCCAGGTGTGCAACTTCCTCTCTACCTCTCGTAATCCTTTTAATTATAAAGGCATGAATGGTAGAATAGAGGAGTTATTTCAGAGGTTAGAACACCTTGCAGAACAGCGAAATCGCCTTGGTCTTAGAGAAGATATTGGGAGCAAGGTTTCACAAAGAACTCCCACAACTTCTGTAGTTGAGGAAGGATTCTGTCCTTATGGTAGGGATAAGGATAAAGAAAAGTTAAAAAAACTACTGCTGCTATCTGACAATGAAAGTAGCAGTAATTTTGCTGTAGCCCCTATAGTCGGAATGGGCGGGGTTGGTAAGACAACCCTTGCTCAACTCCTTTACAATGATGAACAAGTTAAAGAGCATTTTGACATTCATGCTTGGGTTTGTGTTTCCGAACAGTACGATGCTTTGAGGGTGATTAAGACCCTTATTGAGCAAATCACTGAGAAATCTTGTGATATCTCAGATATGAATTCCCTTGAAATTCGACAAGGGGAACAAGTAAGGAGGGAACAAGGGAGGGGCGTCTCAGATATGAATTCCCTTGAAATTCGACTAAGGGAGCAAGTAAGGGGAAAGCCATTTTTATTTGTCCTGGATGACCTTTGGAATGAGAGCTATGATGACTGGGATCGTCTACGAACTCTTTTCACTTATGGGGCGAAGGGAAGCAAGGTCATTGTAACAACAAGGAGCAGACGTGTTGCATCCATCGTGCGCAATACTATTCCAATTCATGACTTGGAAAAATTGTCGGACGATGATTGCTGGTTGTTACTGGCAAAACATGCATTTAGAAATGAAAACTCTAGTGCACATCCAGACTTGGAAGAAGTTGGTAAGAAAATTGCACGTAAGTGCAACGGTTTGCCTTTAGCTTCAAAAACACTAGGGGGTCTCTTAGGTTGCAACCTAGACTACAAGGAATGGAATTACATATTGGATAGCAATCTTTGGGATCTTCGACACACTAATAGTGTTCTTCCTTCTCTAAGATTGAGTTACCATTACCTTCCAAGTTACTTGAAACGATGCTTTGCTTATTGCTCAATTTTTCCAAAGGGCTATGAATTGGAAAAGGAAACTGTAATTCTACTATGGGTGGCAGAAGGTTTAATTCCACAATCAGATGGTGGGAATACAATGGAGGAGGTTGGTGAAGGATACTTTGACGAACTGTTATCGCGATCATTGTTTCAAAGACCAAGATTGGATCAACCAGGATTCACTATGCATGATCTCATCAATGACTTGGCTAAGTTTGTGTCTGGAGAGTTTTGTTTTATGTTGGATCTGGAACATTCACATGAAGCTCGTAATAGAGTTCGCCACTTCTCGTATGTGAGAGGAAAATTTGATACATCTTCAAAATTTCAGCCATTAGATGGAGTGAAGTATTTGCACACATTCTTTCCAGTGTCTTTAACACCATATGACCCAAGTGATGACAAAGTATATGTAAGCAATAAGGTTCAAGATGATTTTCTGCCAACACAAAAATATTTACGGGTAATTTCATTGTCAAGATATCGAAATATCACTCACTTACCTGATTCCATTGGTAATCACATACACTTGCGCTACATTGATCTCTCTTATACGGCAATTATAAGGTTACCAGATACAGTGTGTACCCTCTCCAATTTACAAACACTGTTGTTGTTAGGTTGTTCTTCTCTTGTTAAACTGCCTGCAGACATGAGGAAATTAATTCATTTGCGTCATCTTGATATTGGCGGAACTCACATAGAAGAAATGCCCGTGCATATGGGTAGATTAAAAAGCTTGAGAACACTGACAGCTTTTGTGTTGGGGAAATCTACTGGGTCAAGCATTGCAGAACTGAGGGAGTTGTCGCACCTTCGAGGGAAAATTTCTATCTTGAATCTGGAAAATGTAGTCAGAGCTATTGATGCCTTGCTGAAGGATAAGATTGATCTCAATGAGGTAGAGTTGAAATGGGGTTATAACGTTTTCCATGATTCCGTAAAAGAGAGACAGGTACTTGAAGGACTACAACCTTCGGTAAATTTGGTGAAACTAACAATCAGATTTTATGGTGGAACCAGTTTCCCGAATTGGGTGGGAGACTCGTCCTTCCCCAACCTACAAGTGATGCGTCTCGAAGGTTGTAGTAATTGCAGCTCACTGCCACCAGTTGGTCGGCTACCTGCTCTCAAAGAGCTCTACGTAGAAGGGATGGAATTTGTTACGAGTGTTGGTGTTGAATTCTATGGGGGAAATCAACCATTTCAATCTTTAGAGAAGCTAGAGTTTAGGAATATGCGAAGGTGGGAGGAATGGCTGCCGAGTCCAAGTGGAGGTGAAAGTCCAGACTTTCCTCGTCTTAAGGAGCTGATTTTAGACGAATGTCCGAAGCTGAGAGGAAACTTGCCCACTCATCTTCCTTCCCTGGAGATACTTAGGGTCCGTCAATGTGAGGTACTACATTTGCCGATGGGGACGCTGCCGTGGCTTCAGATGCTTGAAACTAGTTTTAAAGGCGGGACAGAGTGGTTGTTGGAAATGGTGCACAACGTTAATCGTCTTCAAAGTTTGACTTTATATGAATGTTCCTCACGCTTGTCGTTCCCAACAAATGGTCTGCCCACCACGCTGACGTCACTCAGTATACTATATTGCAAGAAATTAGAATTCCTATCACGTGAGATGATGGCCAAATTGACTTCCCTTCAGTCTTTGGATTTAACAGAGAGCTGTGATTCTCTGAGGTCGTTCCCTTTGGGCATTTTCCCCAACCTTTCATCTCTTATTATCCGTGGTTGTGAGAATCTGGAATCTCTTTCCGTTGAAGGAGGAGCAGATGAAAATCTCAGCCATCTCAACTCCCTGTTTATTTTGTACTGTCCAAATCTTGTCTCTTTTCCCGACGGGGGATTGCCCACTCCCAACCTCACTTCCTTTTTAGTCGTTGACTGCAAGAATTTGAAGTTGTTGCCGGACCGCATGCACACCCTCACCGCCCTTCAAGAATTAACGATAGAAAGTCTTCCAAATGTGGTGTCATTTGCACAAGGGGGTTTGCCTCCCAACCTACAATCATTTCGGATCGGCTGGTGTGAGAGACTGAGGCCTTCAGTGGAATGGGGATTGCAAGGGCTTGTCTCTCTTCTACAATTTCGGATCGAAGGAAACAAGGATCTGCTGGAGACGTTGCTCAATGAACAGCTGCTCCCTACCACTCTTCACACACTCCGAATCTCTTCTGTATCGAATCTGAAATCTTTGGACGGAAAGGGACTTGAGCACCTCACTTCTCTTCAACACCTAAACATTTTATGGTGCGCGAGTCTCAAATTCCTGCCAAAAGAGGGTTTTCCGGCGTCTCTTTCTTATCTGAGCATCTGGGATTGTCGTTCTCTCAAGAAGAGGCATCTGAAGAAGTGGTATGAGAAGGTAGCTGGCATTCCTTGCATAGAGATAGATGGAGAAGTCAACATCTTGTGAGCTTTCATTTCACTCTCTCCAACTCTCAACTCTCAACTCTCAACTCTCAAGACAAAAGCCAGGTACTATTTTATTTATTATTAAATTGATTGTCCTCAGCAATATTCCTTCTTAAATTAAAGTTTCAGAGTCTAATCCCGATGAAATTACAGGAGAGTGCGAGGGGAGTGAATTATTTCTAGTCTGATACTGTGGAACTACTTGGGGGTCGATATATATGATTCTCCTGCATGACAAGAGGTAAAACCCTGGATGATGCTTTTCTCGTACTTGTCTCGTTTGCGACATAACTCTGATCTTCTGCTTGTGCGATGGGACAGACAGGTATATCGGATTATCCAATGGTGCTCTGATTTTCTGGACTGTCAAGTTTGAAATCTATTGCATGGAAATGGACTTACAACACCTCCCACTCTCGCAATTCCTGACGGGACAGGGACCTCTAGACCTCAGCTCTCGTCAACAGCTATATAAAGATTGAATGTATCTGGGACTTCGTCGGTCCAGAGAGAAAACTATTGAACTGCAAAGACAGGATTATTGGAGGGAAAATGATGTTAGCTTACACCAAACACTCAGGTACGTACTTGTGTATATATATACTGCTGTGGTTTCCATACGGCGGAATGCTTACTCATCTTTCAACGCATCTGTCATCTTGTGGTAGGTGCATATATATATGTTTCTCTGCAAACACAATGGTTGGAGAGAGCATGGCTTATTGGCACCGCTTGCTAGAATGCCGGTGTACTAGACTTGGTGGCTGGCTGCTGCGTCTACAGATTTCAGTGTAAGTAGTTGAACACTTGAGTGTAATTTGTTCTTCCTTTTGGTAACAACGTAATTTAACTATGCAATCAGTCAGGACAACACTATGGGATTAACGTATTTGTGGGCTTTATTGATGCAGATGGCAACTCTGCGATTGTAAAGATAGGATTACCTACAGCCAACGATTTAAACATACATCAATTAGTTGTCCTTGAATGGTGCTAGCTCCAGCTATCTGGCATGAATATAATTCTCCTTTAATTGGAGGGGTAACCCCTGATATGATGTTTTTTTATATTATACTTTTTATTAGTTTGAATATGAGAGGCATGCCTTTTCATCTTCACTTGATGTGACTCTCATCTACAAATGGGCGCAGATATGCTTTTGTACAGACAGAGTGCGCCTGATCTTTCGTCATGCTTACGGATGTTGGTATTCCAGTAAATGATATTACTAGAATAAGGGGTTGGCTGGTGTTCTACGGATTTCAGAGTGATACTTCTTACATTGAGCACTGCAGATGAGCGGTAATTTCTTCATCTTTTGGTTTTAAGTTCCATTTGTTTGTTTTCTGAGATACATGTGTCAATAATAATTTCTTCATTTTTGAATTTAGGAGTATATTTTTAATCTGAGGTATGAAAAAGGAAAGCAGTTGAGTTGGCATCCTACTGACGTGGATTTGAGAGAAAACATGCTTTTCACAGTTCGATTTGGAATGAAATGGTAGAAAGCGTGTGAAGGTATAGCTCCGCGTTCTTTTCCTACATTTTCATCAAAACTTGGCATCCACATACTCTCCTTACAGAAAAATATCTTCATGTAGGTCCACTGGAGATATGTTTCTCTCTTTTAACACAACAGTTGAAGAGTGCCTAATGGCTGAGCTTGCTTGAATGCCAGTATGTACTGCAGATCAGCTGTAAATTAATTTACTTTCTCACTTTTTCTATCTTCAGTTTGCCTTGTCTATATTGTATTTATATATCAGTCTTTTTCTTTGACAGTTCAATTCAACTATATGCTAAGTCAGGACAATGTGATGGTAGTAGCAGGTATATTGGTTTCATTGATGCAGCGAGCAAACAGAGTAAACCTGTAAAGATAGGATTATTAATTGGTGCTCTGGTTTTCTGTCAAGTTTAAAATCTTTGGACAGAAATGGACATTCAACAGGGACCTGCAGACCGCAGTTCTCGTCAACATCTATATAAAGATTAAGTGTATGTGGGATGTCATTGGCCTAGAGAGAAAACTATTGAACAGTAAAGATAGGGTAATCAGAGGGCAAACGATGTTAGCTTACATCAACCACTTAGGTACTTGTGTATATATATGACACCACTTGCCTTTAATTTTGTTAAATTACTTTTTAGCAGTATAATTCAACTGTGATACCCTTTCTTCTTTTCTTATTTTTCATTTCTCCCCTAACATTTGCATGTTTCTTGAAATTTCAGGACAGTATCATCAAATATAATAGCAACTGGTTTTAGCTTACATATCAATTACTAGTTGTTGATTGGTGCGGCGGCAATCTCTCGCATATATGATTCACCCTGCATGGGATAAAAGTATGTCCTTGATGATGTTTTTCTTTCTCCAGTGTACTGCTGTGGTTTCCATATGGCGGAATACTCACTCATCTTTCAGTGCCTTTGTCATCTTTAGGTAGCTGTACACACATACGTTTCTATACAAACACAATGGTTGAAGAGAGCATGGCTTATTGGCACCGCTTTCTAGAATGCCAGTTTTACGACTCGGTGGCTGTCTGCTGCCACGCCTACAGATTTCAGTGTAAGCAGTTGAACACTTGAGTATAACTTATTCTTCCTTTCTGTAACAGTGTAATTCAACTATGCTATCTATCAGGACAACACAATGGGACTACATATGTGTGGGCTTTATTGATGCAGATGGCAACTCTGGAAATGTAAAGAAAGGATCATCTACTGCCAAAAATTTAAACATGCATCGGTTAGTTGTCCTTGAATGGTGCTACTCCAGCTATCTGGCATGAATATAATTCTCCTTTAATCGGAGAGGTAACCCCTGGAATGATGTTTTTTTTTTTCCTTTCTAAATACTGTTTATAGTTTGAATATGAGAGGCATGCCTTTTCATCTTCTCTTGATGTCACTCTCATATTCGCATGGGTGCAGATTTGTACAAACAAAGTGGTTGAACAGCGCGCTTGATCCTTGTAGCACTGTCATCATGCTTGCGTCTGTTGATATTCCAGTAAATGAGCTTTCCACCACTTTTTTTGTTTTAAGTTCCATTTGCTTGTTTTAAAGATAAATTAATCAACAATAATTTCTTCATATTTGAATTTAGGAGTATCTTGTTAGGCTGAGGTATGAAAAGGGAAAGCAGTTGAGTTGGCATCCTATTGAAATGGATTTGAGAGATAATACGCTTTTCAAAGTTGGATTTAGAGAAACGGTAAAAAGCGTGTGAAGGTAAAGCTCTGCGTTCTTTTCCTGCATTTTCATCAAAATGTAGCAGCTGTATAAAGAGAATCTGCGGTCTTTGGATCTTGTATACAGCTGTGATTCTCTGAGGTCGTTCCCTTTGGGCATTTTCCCCAACCTTTCATCTCTTTATAAAAATCATTGTGAGAATCTGGAGTCCCTTTCTGTTGAAGGAGGAGCAGATGAAAATCTCAGCCATCTCAACTCCCTGTCTATTTTGCAATGTCCAAAACTTGTCTCTTTTCCCGACGGTGGATTGCCCACTCCCAACCTCACTTCCTTTTTATTAAGGGAATGCGAGAATTTGAAGTTGTTGCCGGACCGCATGCACACCCTCACCGCCCTTCAAAGTTTGGAGATAGGATTTCTTCCAAATGTGGTGTCATTTGCACAAGGGGGTTTGCCTCCCAACCTACAGTCATTTGTGATCGTATATTGTGACAGACCGAGGCCTGCAGTGGAGTGGAGATTGCAAGGACTTGCCTCTCTTTGAGAATTTTCTATCAGCGGAAACAAGGATCTGGTGGAAGAACAGCTGCTCCCTGCCACTCTTCACACTCTCCAAATCTATGATGTATCGAATCTGAAATCTTTGGATGGCAAGGGCCTTGAGCACCTCACATCTCTTCAACACCTACACATTGAAGAGTGCGAGAGTCTCAAATTCCTGGTAAAAGAGGGTTTTCCGGCATCTCTTTCTTATCTGAGCATCTGGTATTGTCCTTCTCTGAAGAAGAGGTATCTGAAGAAGAGGTATGAAAACGTAGCTCGCATTCCTTGCATAGAGATAGACGGAGAATTCAACATCTTGTGAGCTTTCATTTCACTCTCTCCAACTCTCAACTCTCAAGACAAAAGCCAGGTACTTTTTTTATTCATTGTTAAATTGATTGTCCTCAGCAATATTTCAACTTAAATTCAAGTTTCAGAGTCTAATTCCGATGAAATTACAGGAGAGTGGTGAGGGGAGTGAATTATTTCTAGTCTGATACTGTGGAACTACTTGGGGTCGATATATATGATTCTCCTGCATGACAAGAGGTAAATCCCTGGATGATTTCTCATACTTGTCCGGTTTGCGCCATAACTGTAATCTTCTGGTAGGTGTGATGGGACTAACAGATATATCGGTTTCACTGATGCAGCGAGCAAGCAATCCTGTAAAGATAGGATTATCAAATGGTGCTCTGATTTTCTGGACTGCTAAGTTTGAAATCTTTTGGACGGAAATGGACTTACAACACCTCCCACTCACGCAATTCCTGCCAGGAGAGGCACCTCTAGACCTCAGCTCTCGTCAACAGCTATATAAAGATTGAATGTATGTGGGACTTCGTTGGTCCAGAGAGAAAACTATTGAACTACAAAGATAGGATTATCAGAGGGAAAACGATGTTAGCTTACATCAACCACTCAGGTACTTGTGTATATATATACTGCTGTGGTTTCCATATGGCGGAATGCTTACTCATCTTTCAATGCATCTGTCATCTTGTGGTAGGTGCATATACATATGTTTCTCTGCAAACACAATGGTTGGAGAGAGCATGGCTTATTGGCACCGCTTGCCAGAATGCCAGTGTTACTAGACTTGGTGGCTGGCTGCTGTGCCTACAGATGTCAGTGTAAGTAGTTGAACACTTGAGTGTAATTTGTTCTTCCTTTATGTATCAATGTAATTCAACTATGTAATCAGTCAGGACAACATGATGAGACTAACATATTTGTCGGCTTTACTGATGCAGATGGCAACTCTGGGATTGTAAAGATAGGATTATCTACAGCCAACTATTTAAACATGCATCAATTAGTTGTCTTTGTATGGTGCTAGCTCCAGCTATCTGGCATGCTCCTTTAATAGGGGAGGTAACTCCTAGAGTGATGTTTTTCTCTAATGCTTTTATAGTTTGAATATGAGAAGCATATCTTTTCATCTTTTTATGACGTCACTCTCATCTTCGAATGGGTGCAGATATGCCTTTGTACAGACAAGGTGGTTGAACAGCTCGCTTGATCCTTGTAGCACTATTCTCATGCTTGCGTTTGTTGGTATTCCAGTAAATAATATTACTAGAATAAGTGGTTGGCTGGTGTGCTACTGATTTCACAAGAATGATAATTCTTACGTTGGGCACTGCAGGCAAGCTGTAATTGAGCTTTCCACCACTCTCTTTTGTTTTAAGTTCTATTTGCTTGTTTTCTAAGATAAATGTATCCATAATAATTTCTTGATCTTTGAATTTAGGAGTATCTTGTTAAGCTGAGGTATGAAAAAGGGAAGCGGTTGAGTTGGCATCCTATTGTATTGAAATGGATTTGAAAGAAAACATGCCCTTCACGGTTCGATTCAGAATTAAATGGTAGAAAGCGTAAGGTAAAGCTCTGCGTTCTTTTCCTACATTTTCATCAAAACTATGCATCCACATACTCTCCCTATAGAAAAATATACTCCACATAAGTTAAAGAAAAATATATACCCCATACTTTAAATGAAATTGTGCCTATTGTTGCCGCTTAGGAACATCTTATCTCCTGGAAGTGATCCAAAGGAACTGAGAGGTTATAGCATTCTTCTCACCGTTGTGGATTTCATGAGCAATCAAGAGTATTCAAAGTTGCATCTGGACTCAGAGGTTTGTTTTCTATATATTAGCGTGTGTGATGTTGTGTGACTCGCATAGTAAGTTGATAAACGAAGAAAAAAAAAATTATTTGAACATTGCAGGTCCACTCACTCACTATATATGTAGGCGATCATTTGATTTGTTAACCGTTCTTGAGGAAGATGCAGTGGAGAAATAGACGATGCTTCGCCTTAACCCAAGTTTGATGGGTAAAGTTGGAGCAGCGGGCTCTCAAATTTAGAAACCTTCTTGGTAAGTAGCAACTTAACCGTAGTAATGCTTCATGTACATTATCGCACATAACAGCAAAATTTCCCAATCGCTAAGGGGTCCATTCATTGTTTCTCTTAATATATAGTATTTATTTTTCTGATTTGTATGCAGCCAAATGCACACTTTGTTGCTGCCAGTGGAGTTCATTTTCCTCTGCACGTACGTTGAGGCCAGAGCCCTATGTCGTTGACTGCCGATGGTGGCTGATTTGGAGGCTGCTGCTGTGGTAGTGGAGAGTCATTCCACTCTAGCTTTGGTAGGGCTGTTGCAAAGGAGGAGGATTATTCTGCGTCTGGCCCAGTATTATGCGAGACGAGAGGCCTAAAAGGTTGCACGTAGACTTGCACGATATCAAGAGTTGCTATAGTTTGACGACTCCCCTGGACATTATTTTGGATGTTTTAGTTAATAGAAGCTAGACCGTCATATCTTGTAAATTGTTGGTGCGCGGTACTCTTTTTCCTTCAGTTGGGTTGAAATTCCCGACAAGGTTTTGATGAGGCCACTCTTTAACACCCTATCGTCTTGTACATTTTTCTTTCGATAGTAACAACTAGCACACATTTAGTTAAAAGAAAATTCCATTTCGGGTTCAGACCCTAAAGAACTTTAATCTTAGTAATAGTTGAGGTTTTTGTCGATTCTTCCCCTCCCCCAAACTTGAGTGCCGATCATCTTTCTGAACTTCTATAATTACATGTTTGCCCTCATACATTTGCCATGTGTTGTCCACATAATCAAGATGGTAAAAAATATCAAAATCTAAGGCCACTGGAGAAATTGCTAACTTGACAAGGTTTTGATGAGGCATCCACATCTGGATGGTTTACCTTTGTGTGCGTTTTCTATTACTTGCTTCTTGAAGATGCTCTAATTATTAGCATGTTGCATTAACTCACTTTTGTCTAAAGACTATAGGTTTTTTTCCCACCTTGTAGGTTTTCTGACATTCTCTTCTACATGCAATCTTTATTTGAGACTTGTGTTTGTTACTTGTGCCAATTAAACGAGACGACTTAATCAATTGATTCTATATTTGCCTAAAGATTTGATGGGCCAGTTGTTTAAGTATTTACATGCTTAAACGGAGTGTTGCATTCCTAACTTTATTAAGAGTGTAGTTGTGTAAATCCTAATAGAATATGTGCAAGATTCTATGAGATCTATTAGATACTTCCTTGTACTTGTATACTACTTAGAGAGCAAAATTCTTTTTTCTTTATTACTATAAATAAATGCACAAAAGAGTAATATACATCACATAATTTCCGAACTCTCTGCCGCCAGCCTCCCTTTCTTTTTTCTTAGTCAAGTAAGCCTACAATATTTTTATATTTATTTGTTAAATATTTTACAAACTTATTCTTTCATTGGACCCGCAAAATTAACACTATTATGACACATCACCCTTTGTTTTTATATTTATTTGTTAAATAAAATCAAATGAAACTTATTGCAAATACCTTTTTTAACAGAATATGTACAATAATGCTATTCAGATGTACGAAATTAATCTCATTGCTAACACTCTCTAAACATGCAGCGACTGCAGGACATTGCAAAATAAAGTAAAAAAAGTTAAGATGAATGCAAAAAGTAAACGGACAGGAAATTCTTTAATCGTTGAATTGATGTTGTTATCATTTCATTGTTTAACTGTAAAACATGATTCTTCCATTATTCGGTAATTCTTAGATGACTAAATAGATTCGAATTTAGCTAATATTTTGTACAGATAATTTTTAAATGATAGTTTAAAAAATACATAGTTTGGATTATCAATAACATTGTAGAATTAAAAAAAAAAAAAAAAAAAAAAAAAAAATAGCGAACAAAGGAAAATATAGTTAAGAATTCTTTAAAAGTTAAAACAAAAGAGTTTAGAAATGAGTGTATATATATATGTCTTTACCGGGGAAACCTTTAAGGGAAGGGATTCTCATTTTTTTTTTTGTTGTTGTAAAAATATGGATTAATTGTAGAATCCACACTATATCGAACTTTAACGATCTGAACCGTCTATTTTTCAAGTTGCACCTCATAGATCATCCTTACAAAATATTAGCCAAATCGAAAATGTTTAAGACATCTAATTGAGTTCAAAAAAATTAACGAATAATTTGCTATATAAGAAATAATAAAATTTTACCTTGATAATTAAATAGGCAAATGGTTTCAGATTGAATTAAATTTTTGCAAGGATAATATATGAATCGAGACTTACAAAATAGACAATTCGAATTGTTAAATTTGATGTGGAGTGGGCACCACACATAAAGTGCCTGCTTTACGGGGGTGGAGTTGACTTAAAGTATTTGAGAGAGCCAAAAGTACATTTGCTAACCATTTTCTAATATAATTATATCGAAGTTTATAATTTTGTAAACCAATTACATGGAGCCACACTGAGAGGTCATGCAGTTTACATGAAGTCCAATGCTTGACGGCAACAATGATGACCAAAATTTTTTAGAACGAAGCAGCCTATAGTATAAACTGAATGAATGAATAATTGAATTTGCGGTCAAGATCCAACGATTAAGATTATCAATGCGTACTATGCTCCCGTCCATTTCATAGCATTATTTTCCCATTGATCCCTTACACAGAAGGTAAATTAAAAACAAAGGGAAAATGTCATCCCACCGACGCATTTTCCACACCCTCTTCTAAAATTTCAACTCGCAGACCCAGTCACAACGATGCCTGTCCCTCGAAACTCCAAGGCACAGCCACCAGTTATCACTCTATGCTTGCGTGTGGTCCCCACTGCATTATTGACCAAAACAATACCAAGTCGTCCCGCTACCGATGACCAGGTACAATTCAGATATATAATCCTTCACAGCTTTGCTAGTTCCTTGCTTGAATTTCATTTCAGTTTTGATCACAATTAGTCCTTTTGCCAACAAGAGAAAATGGCTTTGGTTGGAGAGGCTTTGCTCTCCGGTTCCATCCAGGTGCTGTGCGACAAGATTGCCTCCGGAGAGTTCATGGACTTCTTCCGGGCAAGAAGACTCAACCTTTCACTCGTGGACAAACTGAAGGTGACGTTGATGACCCTCCACGCAGTCCTCAACGATGCAGAGGAGAAGCAGATTGTCAACCGTGCCGTCGGGATGTGGCTTGACGAGCTCAAACATGCTGTGTTCGATGCCGAGGACTTGGTGGATGAGATTGATACCGAAGCTTCGCGTCGCAAGCCAAAAGATCGGACTAAGACAACCCAGGTGTGCAACATCCTTTCTACCCCTCTTAATCCTTTTAATTATAAGGGCTTGAACGGTAGAATAGAAGATTTGTTCAACAAGTTGGAACACCTTGCAAAACAAAAGGATGTCCTCGGTCTTAGAGGATGCGTTGGGGCCAAGGTTTCACAAAGAACTCCCACAACTTCTGTTGTTGAGGAAGGATTTTGTACCTATGGAAGGGATGGAGATAAAGAAAAGTTAAAAGCTCTACTGCTGCTATCTGACAATGAAAGTAGAAGTAATTTTTCTGTTGTCCCTATTTTCGGAATGGGTGGGGTTGGTAAGACAACTCTTGCTCAACTCCTTTACAACGATGGACAAGTTAAAGAGCATTTCGATACGAATGCTTGGGTTTGTGTTTCCGAACACTATGAGGCTTTGAGGGTGATTAAGACCCTTATTGAGGAAATCACTAAAAAACCATGTGATAATTTGGGTATGAATTCCCTTGAAGTTCAACTAAGTGAACAATTGATGGGAAAGAGATTTTTACTTGTCCTGGATGACCTTTGGAATGAGAGCTATGATGAGTGGGATCGTCTACGAACTCTTTTCACGTATGGGGCGAAGGGAAGCAGGGTCATTGTAACAACAAGGAGTAGGCGTGTTGCATCCATCGTGTGCAATAGTATTCCAATTCATGACTTGGAAAAATTATCAGACAAGGATTGCTGGCTGTTACTGGAAAAACATGCATTTAGAAATGAGAACCTCAGTGCTCGTCCAGATTTGGAAGGAATTGGTAAGCAAATTGCATGCAAGTGCAACGGCTTGCCTTTAGCTGCAAAAATAGTAGGGGGTCTCTTAAGTTGCAACCTAGACTATAGGGAATGGAATCACATATTAAATAGCAATTTTTGGGGTCTACCAGATGCTAATAGTATTCTTCCTTCTCTAAGATTGAGTTACCATTATCTTCCATCTTACTTGAAACGATGCTTTGCTTATTGCTCAATTTTTCCAAAACACTATGAATTTGAAAAGGAAAGTGTAATTCTACTATGGGTGGCAGAAGGTTTAATTCAACAATTAGAGAGTGAGAATACAATAGAGGAGATTGGTGAAAGATACTTTGATGAATTGTTATCGCGATCACTATTTCAAAGACCAAGATTGGATCAACCAAGTTTCACTATGCATGATCTCATCAATGACTTGGCTATGTTTGTGTCTGGAGAGTTTTGTTTCAGGTTCGATCAGAAAAATTCACATGAAGTTCCTAAAAGAGTTCGCCACTTGTCGTATATGAGAGGAAACTTTGATACATCTCTAAAATTTGAGCCATTAAAAGGAGTTGAATGTTTGCGAACCTTCCTTCCAGTGTCTTTAGCACCATACGATAGCCGTGATCGTGGATATGTAAGCAATAAGGTTCTAGATGATTTACTGCCAGCACAAAAATGTTTACGGGCTTTTTCATTGTCAAGATATCAAAATATCAATCACTTACCTAGTTCTATTGGTAACCACATCCACTTGCGCTATGTTGATCTCTCTTATACGGCAATTAAAAGGCTACCAGATACAGTGTGTACTCTCTACAATTTACAGACTCTGTTGTTGTTAGGTTGTTCTTCTCTTGTTGAATTGCCTGCAGACATGAGGAAATTGATTCATTTGCGTCATCTTGAAATTAGTGGAACTAACATAAAAGAGATGCCTGTGCATATGGGTAGACTAAAAAGTTTGAGAACGCTGACTGTTTTTATGTTGGGGAAATCTGTTGGGTCAAGCATTGCAGAATTGAGGGAGTTGTTGCACCTTCGAGGAAAAATTTCTATCTTGAATCTGCAAAATGTAGTCGGTGTTATTGATGACTTGCTGAAGGATAAGAAAGATCTCAATGAGGTAGAGTTGGCATGGGGTCATGAAGTTTCCAATGATTTTGTGAAAGAGAGACGTGTACTTGAAAGATTACAACCTTCGGTAAATTTGGCGAAACTAACCATCAAGTTTTATGGTGGAACCAGTTTCCCAAATTGGGTGGGAGACTCGTCCTTCTCCAACTTACAAGTGATGCGTCTCAGGGCTTGTAGTAATTGTAGCTCTCTGCCACCAGTTGGTCAGCTACCTGCTCTCAAAGAGCTCTACATACAAAGGATGGAATTGGTTACGAGTGTTGGTGTTGAGTTGTACGGGGGAAATCAACCATTTCGATCTTTAGAGAAGCTCGAGTTCAGGGATATGCCAGAGTGGAAGGAATGGCTGCCTGGTCCAGGTGGAGGTGAAAGTCCAGACTTTCCTCGGCTTAAGGAGCTGAAGTTAATTTGGTGTCAGAAGCTGAGAGGAAACTTGCCCACTCATCTTCCTTCCTTGAAAATACTTGAGATCTGGGGATGTGAGGCTCTACATGGAAACAGGGCCAGTAATACCCTGAACACGGAATCCTTACGACTATCTCTTGAACAACTGACAATAAGTGGATGCCCGGGTCTCTCATTGTCACTGCAGTCGACGGAGACGCTGCCGTCGCTTCAGATGTTTAATATTTCTTGTCTTGGTGGGAGAGAATGGTTGCCGCAAATGGTGCACAACAGCAATCGTCTTCAACATTTGAGTCTTTCGAAGTGTTCCTCACTCTGTCGTTCCCTACAAATGGTCTGCCAACCACGCTGACATCACTCCGTATAGATGATTGCAGGAAATTAGAATTCCTATCACGTGAGATGATGGCCAAATTGACTTCCCTTCAGACTTTGGATCTTGTACAGAGCTGTGATTCTCTGAGGTCGTTCCCGTTGGGCATATTCCCCAAACTTTCATCCCTTTATATATGGGGTTGTCAGAATCTGGAATCCTTTTCTGTTGAAGGAGGAGCAAATGAAAATCTCAGCCACTCTGACTCCCTGGCTATTGTGACATGCCCAAACCTTGTCTCGTTTCCCGACGGAGGATTGCCTACTCCCAACCTGACTTACTTTTCAGTCTTGGCATGCGAGCATTTGAAGTTTTTGCCGGACCGAATGCACACCCTCACCGCCCTTCAATTTTTGTGGATACAAAGTCTTCCAAATCTGGTGTCATTTGCACAAGTGGGTTTGCCTCCCAACCTGCAAACATTTTGGATCATTAATTGTGAGAGACCGAGGCCTTCAGCGGAGTGGGGATTGCAAGGACTTGTCTCTCTCCGACGATTTTGGATTGAAGGAAACAAGGATCTGTTGGAGACGTTGCTCGAGGAACAGATGCTCCCTGCCACTCTTCACACTCTCAAAATCTCTTCTGTATCGAATCTGAAATCTTTGGACAGAAAGGGTCTTGAGCACCTCACTTCTCTTCAAGAGCTGCGAATTTTAGGGTGCGAGAGTCTCGAAATCCTTCCAAAAGACGGTTTTCTAGCATCTCTTTCTTTGCTGGGCATCTGGCATTGTCCTTCTTTGAAGAAGAGGTACGAGAAGAAGAAAGGAAAAGATTGGAAAAACATAGCTCGCATTCCTTGCATACAGATAGATGATGAAATCACCATATGAGCTTTCAACTCACCTCTCCAACTGTCAACTCTCAAGACAAAGCCAGGTACATACGTACGTGTTTAGCAACACTTATCTGTAGTTATGTAAATTGATTGTCCTCAAATGTTCCAAACATACCTGATTGTCTTCAATGTTTGACACTCAACTGTATTTTGCACCACTTAACTGTGTTTGGATGAATGCCAGTACATTGCGTTACTATACAAGGAGGCTGACAAGGAGGCCGGTTGTTCCGCTGCAGATTTCACCGAAGGGATATATCTCCGGTTGAACGCTGATGATCCGTAAATTGTAACTTACCTTCCTTTTCTTTTGCTTTCTTCATTTTGCCATGTCTAAATTTGCGCTTATAATATCAGTATTTATTAACAGTGGAATCGATCTATACTAGGTCTCCCTTGGAGAATTTCAGATCAGGGGAAGTGAGGATCTATTGGAGAGATTGCTCAAACAACAGCTGCTCTCGGAATCCCTGACCGGAGATGGACCTCAACAACCAAGCTCTCTTCAACAGCTATGCATCCGTCGATTGTCTTGCACTCTGCCAGAAGAGGATTTGCCGCAATCTCTTTCATTTCTGAGGATCACCAAAATGTTTGTTCTTCTCTGAACAAGAGGTGTGAAAGGAATATGAATGGAAGAGATTGAGGCAATATAGTTCACATTCCTTGCAACTTTCATTGATACAAATCAAAGTCGGAACTTTGAACCGCTTATTTTTAATTTTGTTCTTAAAAAAACTGCTTATTCTCTACGTTCCTGCATAATTTCTGGTAAATAGTGACCTGTGCTCACCATATTTAATTTATGTTTTATCATATATGTGTGCAAATAATTTAACTCTACTTTATATAAATTATGGTAAATTAATTTTGATTCAAACAACATTTATTTATTTATTTATTTGTAAGTATATGATTTAGCAGGTGTAACAATATTCTTAGTAAAACAGAAAGTTACTGTTTTAAAGTTTTCGGAGAATGGCTCACTTGACAACAAGAAGGTAAAAAAAAAAAAGGAAAGGGAAAAACTTGAAACAACCCTAAACATCTGTGAGCACAAAATTAACATCTCATTTTTCATTAATCTGATCAAAACAAAATGAACACATTCAAGCAGCCAAGATTAGCATTTGCCACTGCACATGCTAACTGGCAGCCTGTACTTATCACTATTCACTATATTAGTTCAACCATGAGATCTCAGCTTGATTCCGAAAGACGAGCAGCAAAGTAGAGAGAAACATGGCAAACTCCTAAAATTTCCGAATATTAAACCCTAGAAGCAAAACAAATTTAACGAACACAAAATTAATGCTGTAATAAGTGTATCCTACGACAGAATGGTAAGAGAACAAGAAAGAGTTGAAAGAAATCACATCGCCGACCTGCGCAGCTCTTCTTGTCCATGTGCAAAGTGGCACCTATCCCCAAAGGTGCATGTACCTTTAGTAAAGTTCTCACAAAGCTTAGTCCTGAAGTTGCTTGCCGGAGATGAGGCTGACATAGCAGGTTTCCTCGTGTTGTGAGGTCCAGCACCTGAACTCACGTTCCCAATGAGCTCACGAACCATAGCACTGGCGTCTTTAATCTGGTCCAAGGTACCCTCAAGCTCAATGTTCCTCAGCTTATGATCTGTCTCATGCTCTCTTATGGAAAGCTTTGCACCAGTCACACGACAAATTTGCTTTGAGTGTACACCGTTTTTCCCAATAATGGCTCCTGCAAGCGAAGCATCAACACTGATCTTAGCCGTGGCAGTGGCCCCAAAACTTCCTACAGCTCCATGTGCCGGTGGGGCAGACTCCATCCGACCTCCCATTCTGCCTGGAAATCCGGCCCCTGCACGAGGATCTTCGTAGGATTGAGCAGTGGGCCTACCAAGCTCCCACTCACCATGGGCAAAATGGCATTTATCCCCAAACTTGCAACCTTCAACCGTGTTGTACTTATTACACAACCGTGTCTTGACAGCTGGAGGAGAAGAACCATCTGGAAATGATGGTGAGGCTGCTGAATTTCTAGGAGGAGGAGGATGGGTTGGATTGCTACCAGTCATCTGAGACACCGCTTTGATGCCACCAGGAACATAATGCAAAAAGTGACATCCTTCACCAAAAGGGCACCCGGAAGTGCTGCATATAAATAAAACAAAAACTTCTGAGCCCAAATATGACAGAAAATGACAAAATGTCACAGAATATGACTAACTAGTAACTATATATCAGAAATGGGCTTATGAGAAAA
The DNA here is from genome assembly GCF_019419815.1 of Pyrus x bretschneideri. NCBI lineage: Eukaryota > Viridiplantae > Streptophyta > Magnoliopsida > Rosales > Rosaceae > Pyrus > Pyrus x bretschneideri. Next base: position 11,720,942 of record NW_025999787.1, on the reverse strand, counting down.
TATCTTCCATAAGCTTTAGTTGGGAAAGGGTTATGTTATAGAAAATATAGGAAAAAAGATACACGAAACCAAGAATGGATTCTTCACGAGAATCACTGCCCAACGAGGGAAAACATATGGTTTTCTTACAAATGTATCAAAATCCTAGAAGTTGTGAAACTAAGTGGAACTTTTAACTTTAGTCAACTATATATCAGGCAATCATGTTTTATTAGCAATGGAATAGTGTTATTTTCACAGGTGACTCAAAGCCAATCTTCTACTATCCAATTACATCACCACCACCCTTACCTGATACTGAAATGAAAATAACAACATACTAAAACTGCATAACACTATCTTAAAGGTCTACCAGAGCTCAAAATCACTGCCGAAAAAGTCTGAGATTGGAAATGTATGACAATTCACAATAAAGCATTGTTTTATAATATAAAATCGCCACCATAACTCAGACCTCACCCTATACAAACCTTGAAAGAGATCAAGAAATATTAACGGAAAAACATTGGAACTTTTTGAAAAAGATCAATGAACAGTCACAATTTAAACAGAAGTTACATATCCCCCGGAGTTTAGCGAAATGCACACAAAGTCCGACACAGTTTCGAAAGAAAACATGACTTGACCTTATCAAAATTCTTAATTCATCTTACTTTTTGCATAGTCCGAACATAAAAAAAAAAACCTGCTTCAAAACTTAGCGAGCAGTTCTGTAGCCTAAATCACTTTGATTTCAAATGCAAGAAAGAAACTGAAGAAAACCATGGTATGAAGGACAACTTCTGCTTCCCATACAACCATGATAAAATAGATAGTATACATTAAGTACTTAATCAAACTGTAGTCATTCAATGATATCTGTTCAGTTTTTGTTAGCATGATTAGAACAGATGATTCAACCTTTACCAAAGCTTTGACGGCCCATTTCATTAGTCCAAATTACTCACAAAAATTGAAGAACAAACTTTTTCTTAAACTTGTCAATATGCATATTACACTTAGGCCATTCATTTTAGATAAGTTAAGATTAGAACCTGAAAAACTTTGTGCATGGCTTCGATTTGCTTCCTATACCAGGTTGAAAGGACTCCATTTCTGTTGCAGAACATTAATTAATTTCCCTCAGTTACACTTACAGTGGATTATTAATCTTCAAAACTTTAACAATATTCATCATCACGTATTCATGTTACCATTGAAGAATCATAGAGTAAGAACAAACCCCATTTTGCTGTTGAACAAAACAGACCTCTAAACCCTGTACTTTTTTTTTGAGAAGAAAGTAAACCCTGTACTTTTTAAACCAAAAAAGAGGAAACAAAATGATAATTAAAATTATGGTTGCTTCAATTCTTAGAGGAAAGTGAAGAGAACATGGGATACTCCATCTCCTTCTCTCCTCGTCAGTCATTAGCAAATAATATTTAAAACAGTGGATTCCCTCTTACTTGAATAACAGCACCAAAATGAGATAACAGATAGCTCTTCTAAAACCAAACCAACAAGACAAACTATAAGTGGTTTACAACTTGATAACAATAGCTAGTGCATTTAAACAATTTCATGTGGTACTACATGATAATAATGTGCATCTCACAGAGAAAATTCCGTACTTTAAACATATTGTTTTAAGGGAGTCTTTTACCAAACTATACTACACCTAAAGCCCTATTTTGAAAAAACATCCCGCAAACACTCAATAACCAACTTCCAATTACATTCAACCCACCAAAGCAAACAATTTTTTTGAAGACATTAAAGAGCACTCTTTTGAAGAAACCTTATGATAGGCAACCCAAATGAATGTCCATATGACATAGCAACAAAAAACCAAATTTCGCTCTTCGAATGCCCCACAAGCTCAAATGAACTAGAAAACCGGTATTTTTAAACTCGCCCGCAAAATTCAATGTTCTTTAAATACTTTTCCTTCATTCTTATCAAGCAGGAAGCTTTCTTAACTTAATTTAACACTTAATGAACTTTCTGAACTATCGAAATCGAGTATCAAGAAAAGCTAAATGCACAGAATCAGAACAAGCACATACCAAACCCTAGATTTCAATGCTTACAACATACACACATGCACACATACGCATATACATATCGGCAAGGTACAAAAATATGAAAATACATGGAAGAAAGGTTGAAGCTTGAAAGCAATGGGAAGCCAAACCTGGCTTGGATTTCTTGAAGCCGCCATTCCCATTAAAGTGCGCAGCTTCCGGCCTGCCTCTCTTCCGGCCACCTCCTCCGAACTCCATTATAGCTCACAGAGAGCTCCGACGTCCGAGCACGAAACAGCGAGAGAGTTCCAGAAAACGGAACCCTAGGAGAGAGAAAGTTAGAGAGAGAAAGAGAGGGAGAGGGTGATTCAATTGAACCGTCTAGGGTTCGCGAAAGAGGGGAAAGGCGGACTCGAAATTGCAATTTAAATTCAGTTAATAATTCGTGACTGTCGCCTGTCTGTCACCAGTGTCATGTGTGAGACGGTGATAGAGAGTCACGTGCGCCTCGTGTGACGTTATCATATGATCGTTGGAAATCCGAATCTTCCTGAATGATAAGACCGTATAGGCGCTAGGTGCTAGCTTATTGTCGACTAGCGCCTAATATTTTTTAAAACTTTGATTTTGCGTCACATAGCCTAGGGGTTAGGCTAGTTGATTTTAAGCCTAGGTGGGCAACTAGGCTCCCCCAAACCCAGTGGATTGGAATGGGGTGGAGGAGTTTTAGAGGAAGGGAGGGGATTTACTTCACTATGCCCTAGGGGATTTGATATGGATGGAAGTGCTCTAAGGGAGAGGAAGTGGGCTAAACCGCAATAACGTGGTTCGAATTTATTTTTAGCGAAAATCAAACCTATAATATCTCACTTACAAATGAAAAGGAATATCATTATTATGTAGTCTTAAGTGGCGGGTTGGGCCGGTAACATGAAAGACAGAGACAAATTCCTCTCTTTTTCGCTTCCCACGTGAATTTGCATGCAACATGTTGTAGGAAAGTCGTTTCCATGCAAAAGTTGATCCGACTACCCATTGTTTCCAATGCAACATTAAAATGACAATTTTATTACTTGTTTTCGGTGGGAAGTATTGTTGGCTCTTTCGGCCCATTTTTAGTTCGACAATCTTCAGACAATTGGAAGAACTCGAACGGAATGACAAACTTAGAGGATAATCTTAAAGTTAATTCTTGGGATCAGTCATCTTAGTGGCAGAGTTAGGAATTTAGGTTAGGAGGGGCCTCTCACAAATGTTTAAAAAAATAAAGAAACATTGCAACACTGCAACACTGCCAACAACCCAACTCATTAACCGCTGCAACACGCTCAATCCCTCTCTCATGCTCACGAACCCATCTCTCATCCATCGTCTAATTATCGTCTCATTCATTGTTTGGTGATCGTCTCAGCCACTATTTTGCCGCTCTAGATTTTTGTTCCAATTATGATGTTTGTTTTCTCGGTGACAATGGTGTTGATTTTCTAATTTTGCTCCATTTCATTAGTACGTTCAGATCAGTTGACTGCCGTGTTAATTGGCGAAAAAATGACCTAATAGAAAGGCTAGCAAGAAAAATAAATAGCACATGGATGAAAGCATAACTCAAGCTTGTCAACAACCAACAGTACCATTGAAAAAAGATTAAACTCTAGGAGAACCCAACTCTCTCACCGACTTCCGCTCTCTCCCTCTTGTTGTGGCTCTAATCCCTTAAAAAAAATCTTTGAAAATCAAAATAATAACTTCAAGATTTCTCTGTGAAAAAAATATCAGGGTAAGCCAGGAACCATTCTAGTCCCTTTATAGCACTGCCCCCATCTATTGTTGCTAACATAATATGTTCCTAAACTTATCAATGATTTACTATTATCATTAGTTTCTCGAATTTCTAGCTAAAATTATTTTTATCTCTAATAGAAGATGATGGGCGTACAGAAGTTGAATGCTATTAATTTCCTCCCAGAAATATTCAAGCTGTGAAGAGAACGAAAGTCTAAACATTTCCTATAAATGAGAGAAATTACCAGTGTCTTGCACATTGTTAACTAACATATTAATGATATGTGTACACGCACTGTGAGAAGCCATTCACAAAGTTGGTGTGTGATACCTTGAGATTTTCTTTATTCACTCTTTAACGTCAATTACCGTGCAAACATTATAAAACATTGTATAAAAAAACATGAGATAACAGAAAATCTATGAAGAGAGTCTCACTTTTGAAAGAGTCTCATTAGCATTTTTCTTATGTCAAATACTACTTTGAAAAGGTGGGAAAATTGAAAATGCATGCATTCTATTCTAGCGTAATTTTATTTATTTTTTGGTAAAACTAGTGTAAGATTTTTTATTTACGTTTAGAACAATCTTAAATAACAAGAAGAAGTAGAAGAAAACTATACACATGCAATTATTGATCACCTATGCAAATTCAAGCCATTCGTTTTGTAATTGTTATAGATCATAAGAAAGTATAAGGATATGTGATTGTAGATGACACACCCGATCTTGATATTCCCCGAACATCAGGTTAGGTACGTGCTGGCCGACACCTGAAGGTGACGAAGCCATATTAGGATGCATGAGAAATAATAAATATAAACAACACTTAAAAGTTTAAATGTAATTAATATGCAATTGAGAAACGTGTCCAGAGCATACGACTAATTCTATATGTAGAAAATAAATGATATAAAATTGAATGAACAAAGGAGTGGGTCCTACATAGAGAGGACTCGAAGATGCTGATGCAGAAGTGCCTTGACACCGGGATTATACGCCTCGATTCTAAGTCCTGAGGGGGCGCAAAACAAACATGAGTGGACCAAGTTATATATAAATAATACTGAAATGGTTATTTAACATACTAACCCCCAAAGTTTTATGGAAACTCAATAGCATAATATGTAATAGGTTTTCTGAAAACCCTAACATGCCATAAAACCTTCATAAAACATACATTATATATAGTGTGCTAAGTAGTGGTATCAAATCGCCCGTAGGTGATGCGAACTAAGTAAGCACACAAATTAAAACCCTCTTGTGACAATTGTAGTATATGAATAAGTAGGGATCGTTCTTAACCGGGGATTAGGAGGGATTGCAAAATCACTTGGAAACTAACTCAAAAACGTAAAATAAAGTTTGAAACACTAAACTAGACTCAAAGAATGCAAAACTAAACAATAAAACACAAAAACAAATCAAAAGACTCAAATAATACAAAACACTTATAAACACAAACTAAGACACTTTCTAACTAAATTGGACACTAAAGTAAAGGGGGATTGAGATTTTGACGAAAACAAAATAAATGCACAAATTGTAATTTAAAGGCAGAATTTAAATATGAATGTGATGAAATATGGAATGAATGCTAGCTAGAAGGTTCTTCTCCACACATGTCACACTTGCATACAAAATGACTTTTAGTTGGTCTTTCGATAAATTATGAAACTCAACACCCCAGGTTAATTAGGTCCGCTTAAATTAACCGTCAAGTTCTCCTTAAGTTAATGAATTGGATGGGTTAGCGCAACGCAATTCAAAACATTCTCCAAAAGTCCTTTACGTGAAAAGCACAATAAAGATACAATCAAAGATCATTAAGCATCATGAAAACTATAAGTGTTGACGAGGCATTCGTTACTATGATGAGCATGAAACTAGTGCCAAGAATTCATTTAACGCGATTGTTTATAAGCAACCTCCACTACTTGTGAATATAAGTTCATAACTATTAGGTGAAATTCACTTATACTCTAGCATCATATTCATGCATGAAAATTAAGCGTGCACTCTCAATCAATATACATAAATAAGTTATCGAACAAGCAGTTAAACAAATTGAATTCACCATTCATGAAATTCCAACCAAAAATAATCAATTCATATTGCAAGCATAAACATGGTTTCGAATCACCCCCTAGCTAACTAGGGGGATTTAGCCTCTCATATTCGCAAAAAGAGAAATACAATTGAATTTAAACATAAAGCACAAAGGATTGATTACACCTAGAACGCCCAACGAATCAACGTGAATTGGTGCGCGTCGAAGCTCCTCTTTCCTCTTCTCCTTGCTGCGGCAATGATGTTTTGTGTGTGAAGGCTGCACGGTTTTTGGGAGTTGGGATGCACGGCTCAAGTGGATGGGAAATTATGGGATCGTGGAGGTCACGGCTTAAGGGGCAGAAATATGGGATATGGTGGCTGCGGCAGATTTTAGAGAATGGGAGAAAAATGGCGGCTGTTAAGGGAAAAATAGGGTGGATGTGTCTTATATGGGATGGTGGCGGCTGGATGAATGAAATTAATTAGGTTGTGAATGGTAAATGGGGGCCACGGCTTAAGGACTAAAAAATGGGAAAAATGGCTGCGGCTGTTTGATATGTTTTTAGGTTATGGAATGGATGCATGGATTAGGTCAAAAAATAAATGGGATTATGCGGATGGAAAGAATAATGGGAAAGAATAATGGAGTGAATGGCTTAGGGTTATGGGATTATGGTGGCTGAATGATTGTAGGTTATGGCATGCACGGCAATATGGTGTGAGTGTGTATGATAAGAAGAATAAAAAAAATGATATGATGCTAATTAAAAATGGAATGAATGGGATTTGCGGCTGGATGTTTTTTTGGGTCATCAAATGCACGGCAAAGGTGGGAATTTTTATATGGTTTATTAGGGTTTTTGATAAATGGGGGGGCCACGGCTAGAAAGGCAAAATAGGTTTTGTGGCTGCATGATGAATAGAATTAGGGAGAATGTGGTTTTGCGGCTAGGGTTAGGAAAATGTATGATTTCAGAAAACTAACCCTAGCTTATTTAAAATTAAATCAAAGGCTTACGAAAATAGGAAATTAAAACATAAATATAAAGGTGCGGCTAGGAAGGGAAATAGGGCTAGGGCCTTGGTTTTGTGTCCTAAAGTGCCTATAAGGCCGTCAAAGTGGCTAGAAAATACGGACGTTTAAGTTTAGGAAAGGTTACCAAAACAGGAAACTTAGGGTTAACTTTCCTAAAATAGGAAGCCTTGTTTGAGTAGGATTCTTCGTTTTGGTAAGAATTCATCGTTGGCGTAGGAATTCGTCGTTTCTTCAAGTCTTCAACTCATTCATTCCTCTTTCGCTCCAAAAGACTCCAATTTGCATCTTCTTGCACACTTTAGCCTTATAATCTGAAAATACACAAAAGTGGCCTTAAACACTAAAACAACTAATTAAACACAACAAAAATGCACAAGAACAAGCTAATTAAGTCGCATGAATATGCTCCTATCAAATTCCCCCACACTTAACTTTTGCTAGTCCTCGAGCAAAACAAAACAACTAAATTAAACAAGACGAAACAAAACAAACAAAACATAACCTAAACCTTCCAACGTTTGCCTCAGGGATTTCCAATGAAACATGACATGTCAAAGATCATTACTCACATAGTTTTTAGTCTTACTTCCCCTTAAGCACATCCTTAATCATAGTCACCATTCACTAGTTCGCATTTAATCAATTAAAACACATTTTGAATGTAGTAACATGCCTTAGAGAATTCCCTCAATTCCTCACTAGTTATGCACTCAATTTTCACTCAGATTTTCTGACTACACACCCTACACTAGTTATATGTGAGAAGATTGATGTAAACATGAAAGACTAGTACTCACATATGTTATAACAAAGAAAGCAATTTCTAGAGTAATCAAACGTGTTTGGATATGATCTCATGAATGGAATGCTACTACTTAGATGCGAGAACCAGTGACACCATATGCTCATACCAAATTCAAACTCCACAATTGAAATGCACAACACTCAAGATAGAAGTAGAGGGTTGTAACGGGGCTTGGGATATTGGCTCACAAGGAAAGGTAGGGATACACAAAAGTTCTTTAAGCAATAGTAAGTAAAGTAATGAAATTAAGACCTAGAATTCCCTTAGAATGCAGAAATCAACTTTTAGACAAACAGGGGAGATTTAAACAACTCTTAGGGCCTAATTCATTGTTTTGGGCCCTTACTTCAACAACCAATACTTTTCAACTCTTTTTTTTTTTCCTTTTCTTTTTTTTTCTCTTTTTTTTTTTTTTTCTTTTCTTTTCTAACCGTGCCTATGGCACAAAAACTCACATAAATACTCTTTCCCCCACACTTATTTCCTGCAACACATTAATCAAAAGGAATTCATTGCTTACTATGCTTCAAGAACAAGGGTAAGGATGGTCCTAATCTAGGCTAGGTGAGGATAATGCGGGTTAACAAAGAAAGTAGGCTAAACAAGGCTCAACAGGGTTAAATCCTACAAAACAAATGAAAAGGGAAATATGGCAATTTGGCTATGGTGGTGGTCACTACACAACTTCATCTTGAATATGTGGTATGCAAATCAATGACATGCTTTGAATGAAATGGGCATGAGTTCTAGCATTTGGAACTAAGTGATGAAACGCCTTCTAAGTAGTAACCAAGCAATGAATAATGAGATCATACAACGACTTAGAAAACAATGATGCATAGATTATAACTCTCCAAATAACGTTTAGGCTCAAGTCTCACAGGGATGTAGCGTTTGTTTAAGTTCATTCCTTCAAGCATGTTACAAAAACTAATTTTTTCTTTTGTGATTACATGTGAATTCGTAAACTATAACTACAACCAAGCATAAACCAAAGAGTATATCAAACGTCCAACCATGTTGGTAACTTTCTTTAACCATCATGCAATTAAAAACCAAATCCTCATCATTGCGTTGGAAGGTACCCTACGACACAAACAAACACACAAAAACAACTCTTTTTGGGTTTTTCAAAACAATTTTTCAAATTTTTATGGTATTTTCGGATTTTTAAGTCAACACACACTAAAACACTCTAAAATAGCTTAAAAACACTTAAAAACAGCAAAGAACAAGTTTAGACATGTTAGGTGGTAAAACCCTACGAATTTCATGCACAAAGTCTCAAAACAGAATGTTACCCCCCCACACTTAAACTAAACATTGTCCTCAATGTTTTAAACATAATACACATAATATAAAATAAGCAACAAAGGAAAGGGTTTAGGGACGCAAATCTGAGTGTGGAGCGATTCCCGAGTTCTTCCTTTGTTGATTGCATGGGTTGCCTCCCACGAAGCGCTTGCTTTAACGTCTTCTAGCCGGACGATGCTCCCTTGAAGGTTTATGGAACCCCACGGCATGGAGTTGATCCTTGAATGGAAGGTGATACTTGAAGTGAACCGGCATTGGTTTGAATTCTAGAGTGGGTGCCTGGATCATTAACAACATATTAGTATAAAAGAAAATTGAAATTCGGGGAGGCGGCTTACCTGTGTGCTCCGACAAGAACTCAAGGATAAATACATCTTCTTTGAACGTTTCAGGGACTTTGCACTCGCCCAGATTTGGTGTGAGGATTGGTCCTTGTCCTGTGTCATAACGTTCAACTTCTTTGGGGTTGTTTGCCTCAAGTATATCCTCTTTGATGAATTCTAGACATTCCCCAGTCACATCTTGCTCTTGATTCTTTGGAAAGGATTCGAAGATGCCTTTCTCACCCTCTTCTTCCTTGGATTGCATGATCCTGCAAGGAATAGGGACATTCAGTGGAATGGGGTTAGAACTAATTAAATTTGGAACAACCTTACTTGAATTAGATGGCGTGGGAGCAATAGGTGCCTCCGGCAAAGGTGTTTCCACTCTCGCCGTGGGTTGGGTGTATTCCTTTCCCTTGTGATTTGATTTTGATGGTTTAGGGTCCGTTCCAACCTCCTTGTCATTTCTCAACATGATTTCCTTGGCAGTTTCAAATTCTCCCTCCGGATTTGCAATGGTTGAAATAGGGAGTTTGCCTTGATCTTGAAATTGTCCTACGAACTCCGCTATCTGCCCAATTTGCTTCTCCAAGTTGTCCACCCTCTTATCTTGGATTTGCCTTTCTTTGCTTTGAGTTTGGACTTCCTGCGTCAAAGTAGTAAGTAATTGAAAAATCTTATCATTATCACTTGAAGTACTTACATTGCTTTGGGCAGGTTGTGGTGGCTGCATAGGCGTTGTATAGAACTCCTCATGTGGTTGCCAATTTTCTCCTTGTTGAGCCTCCTCGACTTGGTTTTGTGAGCCTTGCACCAAACAAAGTAATTCATTAAGCTTTTGATTATAATCTATTGACGAACTTGAGTTTGGTTGGGCATATTGAATATGAGGTTGTGGTGGATGCATAGACGTTGAATAGAACTCCTCATAAGGCTGCCAATATCTGTCTTGTTGAATATGTTGAGGTTCCCACCATATAGAGTTTGAATGATCACTCCAATCCGAATTGTAAGTATTGTAAAACACGTCGTTCCTTGATTGATTATGATCAAATGTACCAACTCTTTGCGTTTGGTACTCTTCCTTAAGCTGTGACAAAAGAGAAGCACTATCAAATGCCATGTCTTGCGTCTAAAATAAAACTATAAATATATACACACAAATGAAAATAAAACAATCCAAGAGATTAGCAAAGTTGCTAATCCCCGGCAACGGCGCCAAAAATTTGATGCGAACTAAGTAAGCACACAAATTAAAACCCTCTTGTGACAATTGTAGTATATGAATAAGTAGGGATCGTTCTTAACCGGGGATTAGGAGGGATTGCAAAATCACTTGGAAACTAACTCAAAAACGTAAAATAAAGTTTGAAACACTAAACTAGACTCAAAGAATGCAAAACTAAACAATAAAACACAAAAACAAATCAAAAGACTCAAATAATACAAAACACTTATAAACACAAACTAAGACACTTTCTAACTAAATTGGACACTAAAGTTAAGGGGGATTGAGATTTTGACGAAAACAAAATAAATGCACAAATTGTAATTTAAAGGCAGAATTTAAATATGAATGTGATGAAATATGGAATGAATGCTAGCTAGAAGGTTCTTCTCCACACATGTCACACTTGCATACAAAATGACTTTTAGTTGGTCTTTCGATAAATTATGAAACTCAACACCCCAGGTTAATTAGGTCCGCTTAAATTAACCGTCAAGTTCTCCTTAAGTTAATGAATTGGATGGGTTAGCGCAACGCAATTCAAAACATTCTCCAAAAGTCCTTTACGTGAAAAGCACAATAAAGATACAATCAAAGATCATTAGGCATCATGAAAACTATAAGTGTTGACGAGGCATTCGTTACTATGATGAGCATGAAACTAGTGCCAAGAATTCATTTAACGCGATTGTTTATAAGCAACCTCCACTACTTGTGAATATAAGTTCATAACTATTAGGTGAAATTCACTTATACTCTAGCATCATATTCATGCATGAAAATTAAGCGTGCACTCTCAATCAATATACATAAATAAGTTATCGAACAAGCAGTTAAACAAATTGAATTCACCATTCATGAAATTCCAACCAAAAATAATCAATTCATATTGCAAGCATAAACATGGTTTCGAATCACCCCCTAGCTAACTAGGGGGATTTAGCCTCTCATATTCGCAAAAAGAGAAATACAATTGAATTTAAACATAAAGCACAAAGGATTGATTACACCTAGAACGCCCAACGAATCAACGTGAATTGGTGCGCGTCGAAGCTCCTCTTTCCTCTTCTCCTTGCTGCGGCAATGATGTTTTGTGTGTGAAGGCTGCACGGTTTTTGGGAGTTGGGATGCACGGCTCAAGTGGATGGGAAATTATGGGATCGTGGAGGTCACGGCTTAAGGGGCAGAAATATGGGATATGGTGGCTGCGGCAGATTTTAGAGAATGGGAGAAAAATGGCGGCTGTTAAGGGAAAAATAGGGTGGATGTGTCTTATATGGGATGGTGGCGGCTGGATGAATGAAATTAATTAGGTTGTGAATGGTAAATGGGGGCCACGGCTTAAGGACTAAAAAATGGGAAAAATGGCTGCGGCTGTTTGATATGTTTTTAGGTTATGGAATGGATGCATGGATTAGGTCAGAAAATAAATGGGATTATGCGGATGGAATGAATAATGGGAAAGAATAATGGAGTGAATGGCTTAGGGTTATGGGATTATGGTGGCTGAATGATTGTAGGTTATGGCATGCACGGCAATATGGTGTGAGTGTGTATGATAAGAAGAATAAAAAAAATGATATGGTGCTAATTAAAAATGGAATGAATGGGATTTGCGGCTGGATGTTTTTTTGGGTCATCAAATGCACGGCAAAGGTGGGAATTTTTATATGGTTTATTAGGGTTTTTGATAAATGGGGGGGCCACGGCTAGAAAGGCAAAATAGGTTTTGTGGCTGCATGATGAATAGAATTAGGGAGAATGTGGTTTTGCGGCTAGGGTTAGGAAAATGTATGATTTCAGAAAACTAACCCTAGCTTATTTAAAATTAAATCAAAGGCTTACGAAAATAGGAAATTAAAACATAAATATAAAGGTGCGGCTAGGAAGGGAAATAGGGCTAGGGCCTTGGTTTTGTGTCCTAAAGTGCCTATAAGGCCGTCAAAGTGGCTAGAAAATACGGACGTTTAAGTTTAGGAAAGGTTACCAAAACGGGAAACTTAGGGTTAACTTTCCTAAAATAGGAAGCCTTGTTTGAGTAGGATTCTTCGTTTTGGTAAGAATTCATCGTTGGCGTAGGAATTCGTCGTTTCTTCAAGTCTTCAACTCATTCATTCCTCTTTCGCTCCAAAAGACTCCAATTTGCATCTTCTTGCACACTTTGGCCTTATAATCTGAAAATACACAAAAGTGGCCTTAAACACTAAAACAACTAAGTAAACACAACAAAAATGCACGAGAACAAGCTAATTAAGTCGCATGAATATGCTCCTATCAGTAGGCACTATATTTCTCGGCCTGAAGCCAATGCATATATCTCTCGGCCCGAAGCCATCTACATATATCTCACTAGATACGCACAAAACATTGAATATAATCTTTCCAACATAAGTACATATATCTCAAAAACATCTTCATAGTATATAGTCATCGATCATATATACTAAAAAAAATGTAAAAACATGTTCATAAATAGTATATAGTCATCCATCATATATACTACAAAGAATAATAGTTCGATAAAGTATGGTATTCCAAAATATTCTCAGTAAAGCATGATAATCATATAATGTAAATCCAATTTACTTATAAAACGTTACCATTAAATCATGTTTTTCATGTATGCATTTCTACTATTAAAACATGCATTTTAGAAGGGGGTCCACTCACAAACGCCACAATAATTGCCTATAAGCACATAAAGGGTTCAATTAATAAAACTATATTCAAATGATTGAATTTGGGAAAACGGACGTCAAAAGCGGATTCAAGACGTCGAATCATCCTAAGAAGGGTCGCAGGTAAATTTCGAAAAAGCCAACACGGGAATATTCCAAAAAATATTCTAAGAATGTTCCAAGGAATATTCCTAAGAAGGATCCTGGGGAAATTTCGAAAAAGTCAACAAAAAATCAAAATTAGAAAATTCCTTGGAACATTTCAACCGGGTCGGGTCAAAGGCTGGTCCACAAGCCTTAAAGGGTTTTGGGTTTGGCTGAGTGGCCCAAGGGACTTAGTTTTGCACGGCTCTAGGTCAAAAGGGTTCTAGGGTAAAAAGGTTGGGCTAGGCCAACGGGCTTAAACCCAGGTTTAGATCTAGGTTGGGTTTAGGGTTATATGGACACTGGTTTAGGCCTGGGGTAAAAGGGTTTTGGGCCTAAATTCAGATTTAGGTTTGGGTTGCGGATCATTGGCTCAACAACTGAGTTGGGCCGATTTTCAGTCATGGTCACCGAAAACCACAAGAGAGAAAGCCGGAGCTTCTCAAGCTCCAATCATCGTTAAAACTTAATTAAAACTAACCACTCAAGATATCAAAATGAAGGTCGAAGAATAAGGATTCAAGTAGTACCATTGGTTTCCTCAGCCATGGTAGAGTCTCGCCGGAAAACGGCTCAAAAGTCGTCGGGTTCTTCACCGGAATCTCGGCAATTCTCCATAGCGCTGCAACTGCGTCCACAATCCACAAAAACTCCTCAAAACATCTCGAACGCGACTCTAAACTCGATTAAGAGAATTTTAACTTACCTACAACAAAAACGGCAAGAACTCGCCGAATGATTCTTTGAACAATGGGTAGTGCCACTGTTAAGAGAAAGAGAATGGTCTGTTACGGTGGTGATGGTGGTGGCACCGTCGTTCATTTGCAGGTATGGGTGTGTGGGTGTGTCTATGGGTTGGTCCTCTGGGAGGAGAGAGGAGTGAGAGGGAGGGGTCTGCGAGAGAGAGAGCTCGGAGGAGGTGAGAGGAAGGGAGGAAAGTGAGGGACAGGGATGCCACGTGGCATGCAAAGAGAAGGGAGAGCCGGGAGACCAAAATTAGGGGTGGGTCCCTTGGGCATACCATTTAACATCTAAAAGTAATGTTTTAAACAAATAAAATCTAACCAAAATGAAAATACGAAAATACCCTTTCATTCCGTAAATTCCGAAACCAGTTGTTACAGTAGAACAACATCATCATCATCCATACATCATCATCTTTGTAAACCTACTATTGTAGACTGACAACAAAGCCTTATGTGCATATTTAGAAGGTAAGGTTAGACCACCGATCAAGTTTAATGTAAAATTTGACTCGACTAATTCATTATCATCCTTTCAAAAATGTACCGTTGAATAGTTCCCACTACTTCACATTTGATGTGAAAACGTAGATAAATATGGGAGAAGGCAGCAATATCAAATGTCTGTTTTTTGTGGGTTTTTCAGGTTCCACGTGTGGTTGATTCCAACCCATGAAGGCTCAACTTTTGGTAAGACAGGATGTGACTCTACCTAGCTATGAGTTGAGGTCTTATTCATATTTGGGGTTTGGTCATTTCCATACTGCATATAGCGCCCACTTAATAATGCAACTGTAGACTCCTCAAGGTTAAATTACTTCTGTTGACAAAAATAAAGGTTAAATTACTATTTTGTATTAAGATTTCTGGTTTGGTTACTTTGATAGTTATGAAGGAAAAAATATATGTCACCGATTTTTTGTAATTGTGTGACAATCTTTGTATGTGACTAGTCATGAACACTTGAGAATTTTTCGTTATGAAGAATAATTTTTATGGATCAATGGTCAATCATTTTCCATATGCTACAAGAGGAAGAGGATCCAAAGCTGCAATCATTCAAGAGTCGAAATTCAAAAGCATTCACATGACAGTTTATTCCAAATTA
Source organism: Pyrus x bretschneideri (assembly GCF_019419815.1). Classification (NCBI taxonomy): domain Eukaryota; kingdom Viridiplantae; phylum Streptophyta; class Magnoliopsida; order Rosales; family Rosaceae; genus Pyrus; species Pyrus x bretschneideri. Next base: position 11,705,723 of record NW_025999787.1, on the reverse strand, counting down.
TATATTCCAAACTTACAATATTGCAAACCAAAACTGCCAACTTAATTAAACAAGATTAAAACCAAGTTAGGAAAGCCATCATCCCTCATTCCGAATCTATTGGAGGCTAACAGAGGTCATGCTTTCTGATCTTCTGCTATATATAAGCTTATTCTAAGAACTTATGCCAAATTCATCTCATCGGCTTGCTCATTAAGGTCTAAACTCTTCCGATCCCCACATCTTCTTGATTTTCCATGATCTGAATTTCCATTTTAGTGACCTCAAAGTCAATGCCCTTGTACCACTTAGCACAAAACACATAAATTACAAAATCGAAAGCCGTTAAGGCAGCAATTAGGAAGTAAAACCTGTCCATGTGACCTGTATTCAGATCATCTGGGATCCAACCAGGGCTTTTGCCTTTAGCTGTGATCCCCATCACCATGTAAACCAGCATGCTACTCACGTAATTCCCAAGAGATATTGAAGCCATGCACAGTGAACTTCCAAAGCTTTTTATCCCATCTGGGGCTTGACCATTGAAGAACTCCAGTTGACCAACATACATAAAAACTTCTGAAGCACCAACAAGAACGTACTGTGGAATTTGCCAAAATATGCTCAGAGTGCTTATCTTCTCATGAGGCTGCACATGTTTGAGCCTTGCAATCTCTGTGACACCAGCTGCAATCATCGATAACATTCCAATAATTAGACCTATCCCCATTCTTTTTAGCTCAGATAAACCTTTTGGGTTTCCACTTATTTTTCTGGCAAGCGGCACGAGAAGTTGGCGATAAATTCCGGTGCTAATGAGAACACTGCATATGTCAAAAGCAGACATGCTAGCGGCTGGGAGATGAAAATCTCCAAAGTTGGATTTCATCACGTCCCCTTGCTCTACAAAGAGGGAGGCCATTTGTGTGAAGACCACCGAGTAGATTATAGTGCAAAGCCAAATGGGTAACATTTTAAGTACGCATTTGGCTTCTTCAACTTGAGTCACAGTACAAAGCCTCCATGGATTCTTGGGCCAGAAAGATCATCTTCTGTTATTGTTGCCGCCTTGTCCAAAAACCTGACAATATCATTGAGTTCTCTAAATCACCAATTGCCTGTATCTCTACTTGTAGGACGATATGTATATATTATTAGGGAAATATGCACAAATATAAATTGTTACAAATTTTAATCAAAAGAGAATTGGGGGCACACTAAATCGACAATATGCTGCATATGAAAAATGGGTTGGTGCCCCGTAATTATTTGTGTAGCGTCTCCCCAGTTATGATTTTTATTAGTAGTTTACATATATAATTTGTAGAGATAAAGGTTTGATACTTACTCAATTTCATCACTGTGATAAATCTTTCGACTCCCTTTGATTGCAGATTCTGGTCCTTCCACCTCATACAGGTCACCTGAGTTAGCTGGAACAATATTCCATTTTCGAGATGCAGCAACGAATACCTGAGCGACACGCGGCAAAGGGTTGCCACATGGTTTTATGTACCTATACCTTGGTGTACCTAACAAAAAGGACAGTAGGGCTATGACAGCAGACCCCAGTGACACCACAAACCCTAGAGTCCATTTGCCAGTATCCTCATAATAGACCAATATGGTGTTTGAGAAAAGAGACCCAACATTGAGTGCAAAGTAGAAATAGCAAAAGAAAACTGCTTTTGAAGCTCTCTCTTCAGGATTTGCCTCATCAAACTGGTCTGATCCAAAGGTTGCTATGGTAGGTTGGTACCCGCCATATCCAAATGCAACCAAGTATATGGACAAGTAAAATATCACGACACCGACTGAGGATTCTGGCATGCACATAGTTTCTCCATCGCCGCAACCAGAAGGATGGAACAAGAAGAGCCAAGATGACAAAGATAATAAGGCCAAGCCCTGATATTTTAGTCACATAAAATTTCATTCAGCTTAACCACATGTTTATAAATTATGAAAACAAAACACACACACACACATAGAACCTTCTTAGTTAAGGTTTACTGCAATTTTCAGGTGCAGTAATGTTTATTGATGACATATATTATTAGCAACCATATATACAACTATAAGTGGTCAAAGTATCGACAATATCAACCTTATTATAAGGGTCGGAGTATCAAAAAGTGCACATAACCGCACTACTATACTCGAGAATAAAAGAAAATTATCATTGATAATTACCAGTACAAAGATGAGCTGGAAGATGGTGCATGTTAAGTAACGACCCCAATAGGAGTCACTGAGAAAGGCACCAACTAGGGAGCACAAATAAACAGTTCCAGTCCACTTGCTAACACTGTTGGCTGCATCGGCATTCTCCTGATCAAGAACTCTGGTTAAAAACAAAACCAAGTTCACTCCAACACCAAAAAAAGCTAGTGTTGCTAGGGCTTGATTCGCTGCACAAAATAAGACCAATAAGAAACAGATTTGATTATTAACTCTATTTATGTGTTAATGGAAATAAAAAGTGATCGATTATCTTCAAACCTAGTAAGAGGCTTGCAAATTTCCACCCTCCTGTGCTCTTTCTAATAAGGGATGCCTTACTTTTGGAAGTTGCCACCTTATGTTCAATTTCATTGAAGTTTATTTTCACAGCTTCTGGTGCTCCAGTCCCTCTATCGTTTTCTCTCACCTGCTGCTAGTTTTTTAAGGGATGAAAAAGAAGTCACAAGTTAAAAAAATTATGAGAAACTGATGCCTGTAAAAGATATAAAATAAAAAGGACAACAATTGTAAGCCCTGCACCATCCAGAGCAACCTACATAACAATACACTACTATTGTGGCGTCTGGTGCCAATGATACAAAACCATGTGAAGAAAAAAGAACTTACACATGTCGTTCAATCATTGGAATAGGAAGCCACAGTGGCAGTGTAACCATCATGTAAGTCTTTGCTACACCATCATGTAGGAAACAATTGTAGGAAACCCTCTACTCAGTAATTAGTGGCCAATTGATTAGAACTTAGAAGTGGGGCATGTAAAGTTTGGACTAAGCTATACAGACTATTTATATTTTCTGGTCCCATTGATTAATTCCTCTTGATAATTAGTGCCACTTATTTTTGAAACAATATTTTCCTCTTGATACTGTAGACTACTAACCTTTAGCGCAGCCTCATTATTAGTGAAGTTGATTGAATCCACAGTGGCCATTGAAGGCTTATTCTGCAAAACAGTAATGAATATATATCAGACCATGAAGAATTAACAATGACCAACTATAGTGTACATATGTATAAATATGTATCATATCATATGTATGAAAAGTACTCAGTCTTCTCGTGTTTTAAATATACTCTATTTACTGGTGCAGGACAAATGAAATGAAAGTGGAAAACGGTATAGGTAGAACGATCGAGGAATAATAAACTAATTAACGTGGTGAAACTATTGAAACAATTTTTTTTTAGCTGGAGTGCAAAGAGCTAGTCTAAACATATATAGTACGGGATTTCAGAACACATATAAATAATATATATACACACACACATATAGAGTGTACATACATATATTTTGTATCTAATTTTTTATTATATATCTATATATATTTAACTTGCAAAGAAAGAATAAACTCTTGCAAGAACTTACTTCAAGGTAATTAATGGAGCTGGAGAAAAGAAGTAGCTAGTTGTAACCACGAAGAACTTATGAGAAGAGTTCGTTGAAAGAGTTCAATATATATAGCTGGAGAAATAGAGAAAGGAACAGTAACGGGGGGAAATTAATTAGGTAGTCATTTTCAAACATACTTTAGACTTGTTATTATCAAACAAATTTTACTAAAAAAAATTGAAAAGAAAAATATTGGTGGAATGGAGAGATCAGCTTAGAAGAGTCTGTGCCACAAACTAGGTCGTTTCTTCCATGAATGCTATTTGATTCCCACGTGAAAAGGACCTTTTGATAAAATGGATGATAGTCTCTCCTTAATTTCACTTTTGAATTTATATTTAATGTTATATTTTCGGGTTAAGATGATATTCATCACTAAGCATAATAAGCAGTTGTTAAACAGTAAATTTCCAAAAGAAAAAGGAAAATAGAAAACTAGATTTTAATCCCTAAATAAGAGGAAATTTATTAGAAAAATGTCTTATACAAGATTAAAAATTGATTTTAGTTCCTAGACTCTATTAAATGTCAGCATATGTATTCAATGTCTCTCTTTTTTATTTATAATTTTATGGTGTTCATAAATTAAATTTTATGAAAATATTATAAATTTTAATTCTCATTATCGTGAGTATCTTATATAAGAAAATATTTTCGTAGAGATTTTTCGGTACACTTATGTTTTGCATATTTTGTTATGTGCCACTAATTTACTACAATATATTTAGGTATGGACATTTCGGTACACTAAATTAGCAAAATATATTTTGATACGGATGTTTAGGTACACTAATTAGAGGAAGTTAAATAAAATTAATGAATTAAAATGACATTAAATAAGATATCTATTAAATATTAAAATAAAAATATAATATAATTTGAATTAAGTACACATTAAGGAACTAAAATCAATATACAATCTAATATCAGGTTTTTTAATTTATTTTAATCTTCTTGAATGATTAAAGTTCAAAAACCCCAAAAGAAAAAAGCAACCGTCCTTGTTCTAATTTCTTTTTTTTTTTTTTGGGTAACAATTCTAAAATTATTTGACAAGCAAGAAAAAGTGTTTTTCTTGATCACTAGAGTTTGCATATAGGGTAAGGATAATGTCAGGAATATCATCTAGTTAAATTATATTTTGAATCATATGATGTGGCTGTTTATGATTGGATCATTAGTGTTGATAAATGTGTTTATTTTCTATTGGTGTCACACCACATGGTTTACAAATTTAGTTTAAAAAAATGATCTACCTAGCATTACCCTTATACATAACAAAAATAAGTCATCAGCTCAAAAACTACTGTTGGGGAGAAAATATTGTTGTCGAAGATACAAATATTCTTGTTTTTTTCTATATGTTCTGCATGTTGATTATATTTCGTCAATTAAAAATTAAAGGTTTCTTGTGAAGTAAGTGTTTCTTGCCGTATTGATATTACTAACCTCTTACGGAACTTGGTTATGAGAAGGTAACTGCTTCTGGAACTGTACCAGACTCCAGCGATGGCGAGGAGCACGTATCGGTACGTTTAGTCAGAAAGCTAAACAATCTGTTAAACCCTTTTGTCATTATGGGGGGAAAAGTTGGATTAAATTTGATTAACAACGCCTTTAATTATTCTGCTAATGATCCCCTCCACCTAGCTAATGGTATACACTCCATTAGCGCTGAAAATATAACTTATGAAATTGTATAAACTCTCTTCGCGGTGGTATTTATAAGGACTAAAGACACAGAATAATCCATAAAGGACTTGTTTTGGGTTTAGCCTTTTAGGGTTTACGGTGCAAGATTTACAAAGAATACAAAAAAGCAAAGGACTATGAGTTCGATGGGTCTCCGATCGATCTCCTGATCGACCGTGAACTGAGAAACAGCTTACAGAGCCACACCAAAAATCCCAAGTGAAAGCAATTAAGTGAGGTGTTGAAAGACAGATTGAAAGGCCTAAAGAATGCTGATGATGCCGTGGGAGAGAGACTATAAGTCTGTAACAAAAGAGTAGAGTACTGATTTATATGAATTTTTGGGAGCCGTAAGATGCTTGCTTCTATTTTTTTTTTTTTTTTTTGAACAAATGATAGCGTTAGTAGGTTAAATTAGTAAATGTTAGAAATGGAAGGGATCATTGTTAAATGTTAGAAAGGAAAGGAATCGGTGGGAACGAATCCCTTTCTGCCACTATGATAAAGCGTCATCTATGATGCTTACTTCCGTTCTTCCGTAACTAATTAATCCGTATAAAGCTCCAAAACGTTTATCAATGTTGTACTTACTTACATGGCGCAAGTAATATTTTTTCTACATATTAAATTTTTAATAATAAGGAAAAAAGAAGTTAACTTTATCAAAAATGTTATTCTTATCATTTAGTTGTATCATCTTTCTAATAGAGATGAGATCCACATGCGTTAGCGGATCCTACCTTTATAAGAGAGATGATACAAATGATGGTACAAGTAGATGTTAAGTATAGCACTACTCTAACTTTATTCTTATATTATTGACCTACAATCACTATTATTTTCAAGACACAGTAAGTTAAACAGGAATGGCCTAACCATGAGGGCAACCCACCACATACATTAATTTTTTAATTATTGTATTATTGATCAATGGGCACCATTGTTTCCTGCGTATTAAATTCCGTCTTATTTTTTCCATTCCCTAAAACCTCTTCCAAGCAAACCCCAGCTGATTAACTAGGGGAATGGAAAGAATAATTTAGACACTTCGACAATTTAATTGTTGTTTAATAGATTTGCCAGTTCATGTGTTTTGCTTATTTAAATCTTGTCTGTGTGTATTGAGCTCCTGACAAAGGTAGTTACGTGAGCGGAATTTCAGAAGCTATATAATCCCTAATTTTAACTTTTAAGGATATACCTTTGTGGAGGATGAAAGTTATCACTGTAACGTGTCTTATTTTTTATATTACAAATTTACTCAACTAAAATCGAACACTCTTGTTAACTAAATGTAGATGCTTGGGATCCCTTGTCAACGAAAGTGAAACAAACATCTTCTGTTAGCAATCTCCAAACGTGATTTTTCACTTCTGTTTTCTTATGTAACCCAGCTATACATATGAACAGCATCTGACACATCCACAAGTTTTTTTCTATAATTAGCACAAAATACAGGAGGTCTCGAGTTAGATGTTTCGAGCTGGTAAGTCTGATTAATTGTAGCTACGCGAAGGGTGAAATTCTCCATAGCTTCTACAAGCTCAAAAATGATAGATAATCGTGGTTTGACATCAGTTGTCATCTTTTAAAAAAAAAGAATTTATTACACTCACGTTTTTATCCGATCATTTATTTTATATTTGGAAACTTCTAGTCAAGACTGATAGATGAATGTTCTAACTTATATCATATCTCTGGTGTTAGCCAGCTATCCCATATGTTCGATTTAGTTAGTCAGTGACACCTAATTAAGTTTCCTAAATTGAAGACCTAATTTTTCACTCGCAAATTTGGTTACCTTTTCTAGAATAGCGTGCTTAATTTGGTTGTTACTTACCTAATTCAGTTTAATATTTTGAACCCTCAGCCTTTCAAATACAAAACATGTTCATGCAACAGTAGCATATGCAAATCTCTAATTTCAGATTCTCTCCCTCAAAAACTCTCCCAAAGTTAATCATGTCAACGTTAAATCTTTTTCTCATCATGCTTTTCTTGAATGCCCATGATCACTTTGCGATTGTGTAATCTTGATCAATTAGTCTTCACATCCATGTCAATATTTTGCTTATCTTTTCCCTTGAGATTATTCACAATGGGAGAAGATGCATCAATCATCATGATCTCAAGTGCCCAAAGAAATCTGGCTTTGGAAACTTCAGATTCAAAGGAAACAGCTTTTGCCTTACTTCATCCAAATAAGCGTGCAAGACACGACAATGGTGTGTCATTTGCAAAATTCAAAGGGGTTGTGCCACAACAAAATGGTCACTGGGGTGCACAAATATATGCAGAGAACCAAAGAATTTGGCTTGGCGCCTTCGAATCTGAGAAGGAATCTGCCATGGCTTATGATAGCGTGGCAATCAAGCTTCGAAATGGTAAAGATTTGCATAGAAATTTTCCATGGACCAGCTTCACCGTTCAAGAGCCTCATTTCCAAAACCATTACTCAACAGATGCAATAATGAAATGATTAGGGATGGTTCCTATCCATCCAAATTTGATGCTTTTGTAAGGTCACAAACACAATCTCAAATTGAGGAAATGGGCAAGGACACCAATAACTCAATAAGAGTGCACGGTGATGGACAAGTATTGTGTAGGCAACTCTTCCAAAAAGAACTGACTCCAAGTGATGTGAGTAAGCTCAACAGGCTTGTGATTCTAAAGAACTATGCCGTCGAGTATTTCCCATTTGAGAATGTAGAAGTACATGGGACTGAGGATATTGAGCTAGTTTTCTATGACAAGTTCACGAGGGTTTGGAAGTTTAGGTACTGCTATTGGAGGAGTAGCCAAAGCTTTGTATTGACAAGGGGTTGGAATAGGTTTGTAAAGGAAAACAATTTGAAGGTAAATGATGTGATCACATGTTATGCATGTGAGAGTGATGATCAAGTAATAAGAGAGGAAGATAGAGGAAGTACTACATTTTGGTTAATTTATGTAATACATAGTGAAGGTGAAATCAACAGATCATGTTTGGTTGAGGAGGCCAATGAGTGTGAGGATTTGCAGGTACAACTGGAACTAAATTTGGGGGAATGTAGCAGCTACAAGTTTCAAACAAGTGAATGTGGCTGGTTTGGTATTGTTATGCTTTGAAAAAAAACCGTTTCTACTGTGTTGTGAGAATAAACAGTTTTGAAATAAAACAGTAGAGTGTTTGGTAAACTTTTTTGTAAAAGTGCTTTTGAAAAAAAATAAATAAATAAGCAGTATTATAGTGTTTGATAGACTTTTATGTAAAACAGATGTGAAAAAAAACTAGTTTTTCAACGCTAGGTTTTGCAGTTTTGTGTTTTTGGTTTTTTTTTCACCCATAACCGTGATAAAAAACTGAAGCTGAATGTTTACCAAACATAAAAAAACTTTTACCTTTTTTTTTATAGCTACTTTTTTTAAAATCACCTCAATACTAAACTAGGACTATAGTGAAGATCACAAGGCATCCATAGCTGAGGAAAAAGGATTTAGGCTCTTTGGTGTGAATATTAAATAGATATCTAGGAGAAGATGTTGATCATTTCATTAGGATTTTTTCCCCTCAAAATTGTATTTTCTTTATTACTTTGAATCTTACTTTTCATCATTTTAGGCTGTCAACTCGCCAATGTGGAATGTAATTTGCTTCATGATCGATCAAATTAAAATTTCATCGTTGCTATATGATATCATTATGAAAGTCTAGCTGTCTAGACTCTACATAATAGGTGTAAGCAAGTAGGCATTTTTTGGTAATATATTACTCTCACCTTTTTTTTAAATGAGTTTTTATCATAAACAATCCTTGAAATTGTCTCATTTCATCAAAATAATTTTTAAAATTGAAAATCAATTAATGTATTCCTCAAAAATAGATGTCGCAAATCAATACTATCATTCCGCCACAATTTTGTAAAAAATTCTATTATATGTTGATGTGCAATATAATTGGATGTCACAAGTTTAATTAAATATTGGTGTGTGGATTAAATATATTTAAATATAAATTTTTATATTTTTATATAATTAAAAACTTGAAAAAAAATGAAAAAGAAGGTGAATCACAAGCCCAGCGACATCCCCTGAGCACTTCTCGGCGTCGCCATACTTTCCTAATCCCAACCAGCCTTTCAACCACGCTTGGTTGGAATTGCTGCTATTGGATCGTGAATTGAGTTTTCTTTTTGCTGGGTTTGGGCTGATTGCTTGAAAATTCCCCCATTTCAGTTTTCTTCTTTTCTGATTTGGGGAAGATTTGAGTTTTTTCCATTCCAGTTCTAATTCCGCAACTTTATAGTTTCGATCGAGAGAGAGAACGAATGGGAGTGTCGTCGAACAAGATCCTGAGGGATCTTGGGAAGTCTGGAACACGGTGGAGGTAGCGAAAGACGTGAGCCACGGGGAATGGGGAAGAGGGAAGACGATGAACTGTTCATCTTCTTCTTTTTTTGCCCTTTTTATTTTTCAAGTTTTTAATTATATAAAAACAAGATATTTATATTTAAATATATTTAATCCGCATGACAATATTTAATTAGACTGGTAAAACTCAATTATATACCAAATCAGCATATAACAGAATTTCTGACGAAATAAATACATTGATTGATTTTCAATTTCAAGAACAGTCTTGATATTGTGGATCAATTTCAGAACTGTTTGTGATAAAAATCTTTTTTTTTATTTATATGTGTCATTCCTTATATTCGTATTAGTTCTGACGTGGGAATGGCAAGCATCTACAGCTTGAAATTTACTTTTCTTACATAAACTATTAATTTTCATGGTGGTATTCCTCTTTACTTTGAAACAAAAGGTATTAGGTTCGAATCTCGTGGATGACGAATTCAATACCAAATTAGGTTGCCCATTGTGTGGCTTAGCCGAACTTCCTCTCTTCTTAATGTAAAAATATCATTGTAGTTAATATATATATATATATATATATATATGATCTAATAATTTCTTTGATCTATATCAAATTATTTGACGACATTTTATTTCGATTCAATTATCTATTTTTACTTAATAGTTTTTTTCAAGATAAACTTTCTATGAAACGTGTACTCATTTGAAATAACATTCTTTTTCACAGTTTGACATGCATGAATTCTAATAGTTTAAAAGAGAAAAACAAACTTCTAATAGTTTTTAGATAAACAACTTCACAGTGTCTCCAAACCCCTAGATTCGAAATCACTTCATCCACATAGCATTTATACGTTTTTATTATCAAGTGTTTAATTATTTGAGTTCATGTTCAAAATGTCTCATGTATAATATGGGAATATGCATGCAGAAATGAAGATTTATATAAGAAAAAGCTGTTTTCAGGTGGTAAAGGAAAATAGAAAACTGATAAGGATAGGTCCATATAACACTGTGTATGTGAATGACTTATCAAATCAAACATTCATGCATGAGAGAAAGTGTCTGGCTCAAACTATCCTATCAGCAAACGATAAGCTGTCTTCCACTCATCATATGCTCGACTCCCATTGATCCATATATTATTCATGATTCATGCACTCATAATAAACAAGTGGAAGTCATCCACCTCCTTCCCTGTCACTCCTTTTTCCATGCATCACTCGGCCTTGTTTTCTTGTTTGTCTTCGATTTTAGAATGGGGATGATTATATCACCATCTCTGAGTTGTCTCAAGTATATAGAGTGAGTGTGGTTTTGCCGCCCATTGTAACTCCCCTCCCCCACCCCCACCCCCACCCACCCCAAAAAAAATAATAATAAAGATTGCAATAAGCTTTTAAATCTAAAAGACTAAAACTCAAGGATAATGCTATGGAGACTCTTGTAGATTAAATTTGCAAACTACATCAATAGAGCAATGAATACGTTTATCAACGCTTAAGTAATAATCTAATACTCAACTTCCATGTCATGTAATTTATAAAATTTTGTCTACAAATTAGTCACCCTAGCATTAACCAAAACTTAATTGCTTTCTACACTCATATATCAAATGTACAAGGTGAGTTAATTCTAGCAAATTAGAAACAATCGTAGCTAGAAGAGATTCTAATCACGTGATGAGTAAGATAGTAAAAGCGAAATAATCACCAAGATATCGCCCATAGCTAGGTAACCAGAGGAGAGCAGATTAAATTTCTTGCGTGTGTGACTACTATGCCAGCCGGGAATAACATCTATGTTATGAAAGAGCAGGCAGACTATGCCTATTCCTTTATGAGTGACTTTAATGGCGCATTTACGTAACCGTAATGAAAGTATGAGGAATTGAATTGAGGAGGAATTGGAATGAGAAGAAGTCATAATCAAATTCCTGTTGAAGCTGTTTACTTAAATGTTCTGAAATCGGAATAGAATTCCAAAAAGCTGTTTACTAATTCAGCAGAATTGGAATATAAACAAGTATGATTACTAAAATGCCCTTGTCCCAAAGCAAATATTTTATATACTTTTTTTAATAAAATTTGATATAATATATAATAGTAAGAAAAAAAAATTTAATTGCTTTTTTATTTCATAGACACATTAAAATGCTTTTGTTTTTTTTTTTTATATAAATTTAAGTATTTACTTTAATATTTGAATTTTCTCTCTCAAGTTGTAATTTCTTCTTTTCGGCATATGCATGGAGTTCTGCATAATGTGAATGAGCATGGAGTTGTGCACAATGTCAATGAGTATGAAAATAAAAAAAAGTAAGGAGTTGTGCATAATTAAACTAGGGTAAATGGGTTTATAAAGGATAGTTTTGGAAATAAAAAAAGCAAGCGAGGGAATAAAGGGAACAAAAGTGTCATTCTGATTGCCCAAGCAATCAAGAATTGGATTAACACCTATATCTAGGGAATCAAATTCCACCAATACAAGGAATTGAATTCCAAAATTTGCGTGGGCCCTACTGCTTTTTTTTATTCCTTCATATTTAGTAAATACTGGAATACTTCGTAATCGGAATTCAATTCCACAATTTCATTCCGATTACGAATACGTAAACACGCCCTAAGAGATTAGGGTCCTCCCTTATGTTATTCACTTTTCAAGGATAACTAGAATCAAAATTATACAACTAAATCAAATTCTAAAAAATATAGAAACGTTTCGAGGCTGAGTTAGTAATTTCAATCTAAATAATATTATGTTCTAGTTCATATGCGTCTCCAAATTTTTGAACTCACCCAGAGATTATTGTCACATCCCGATTCAGGATCCACCACATTCCGGACTCGATTTCACCGTAGCACGATATTATCCGTTTTGAGCCCCAACCACGCCCTCATGGTTTTGTTTTTAAGAACTCACACGAGAACTTCTCAGTGGATCACTCATCCTAGGATTGCTCTCGCCCGAACTCACTTAAGTTCCATGGAACCCGAAGCCAGTGAGTTCCCAAAAGGTCTCGTACTATATGGAGGTGGACATGTACATATAAGGCATAGAGGATCCTCTTCCCTGGACGAAGTGGGATGTAACATTATAGTTCATATATGGTTAAGAATATTTAACTCTTTTCTTAAGGTCTTACATTCGAATTTTCTATGTCCTAGCATCGCTTGTATAATATAAAAAGACACATAAATTTTTGTACAAGTATCTTTTTTATATTTAAGTAATTAAGTTTCATTTGCACAAGCCACTTAGTACGTACTACAGTCTAGTGGTATTCTTCTTCACTTATAAGTGAGAGGTCTTAAGTTTTATTTTCTCTAAAGACGAATTTGAACGAAATTATTGCTGGCCCTTTGTAAGGCGCCCACCTTTCTTCTTTAGTATAGGTAATATTATTTGTTAAAAATAAAAAAATAAAAAAATAAAAGTTTCTTTTGCACAAATGGATAATTCTTTTGTGCCATTTTATATGCTAATCATTATTATATGCTCATTAAAATAGTGAAATATATATGTTGTAAATATTATTTATTATGTGGTTGTGCATTGTGATCACACTAGATGTGAAAAATTAACCTCCCAAATTCCAAAAGTTGACTAACAAACAGTTTTCATGTGACAGATCGACATGATTATGAAAGGTGATGAAACAAAATACCACAAAGTGGGACACACTGTGCTCAACTATGCATATATGCTTTGGGGACACCGACCTTCCCACCATTTTGCCAAAATTTTTCACGTTGTTGCTTTCTACTTCTGCATTACGTTCATTTATCATACAAAGGCATCCAATACACACGTCAATGAGATCATCCCAACTTCCAAGTTCTCCCAAGCAAGTTTTCAAAGCCCACAAGAAAATGATTTGTTCAGCCTTTGGGTAGTGGGGATCAATCTAATTGCCATTTATTTGAATTGGGCTCTAACAATTCTAGTATCGGAGGGAGAAGGGAAATTCAAATAGGGGACTTCGAATGCAAAATAAACGTTCTAAATATTAAAGCTACAGACCCTTCGTGCCAAGTTGTTATCGGACACTTTATTTAAAAAGCATAATATTAAACATGACTAGATCATAGTGTTTCTAGATCAACGACTAATTTCTCAAATCTGTTACTCTAGTGTTGAAATTTGGTAGGGTTTAAGGCACAAGAAAGGAGAAGTCATTCTCTACTCTTGCAATATCTTTATTCTAAAACTTAAGCTCACATTCAAACACAAAACAAGAGAAAGACTACGTCTAAAAGAGCACAAAATTAGGAAATTAAACTTAGTCTAAACTTTGTTGAGCACTGACTCATCTTGTGGTTTACCATGAATTGATGAACTTCCATGTTGAGTTTCCGTGATCTGAGTTTCCTGCTCATAACCTTGGAGACCATTTCCCTTCTGATTTTCCATGATCTCAATTTCCTGCTCAGAGCCTTGGAGGTTGATGCCCTTGTACCACTTAGCACAAAACAAATAAACCACAAAATCCAAAGCTGCTAGAATTGCAATGAGGAAGTAGAATCTGTCCATGTGACCTTCATTCAGATTATTTGGGATCCAACCAGGGTCTCCACCTTTAGCTGTAAAATGCGTTACCATGTTAACCAGTAAGCTGCTCACATAGTTTCCGAGAGATATTGACGCCATGCATAGTGAACTTCCAAAGCTTTTAATACCATCCGGCGCTTGTCCATTGAAGAACTCGAGTTGTCCCACGTACATAAAAACTTCTGAAGCACCAACAAGAACATATTGTGGGATTTGCCAAAATATGCTTAGTGAGCTTATCTTCTCACCAGGTATCACACCTCTGAGCCTAGCAATTTCCGTGGCACCGGCCGCAACCATTGCCAACAATCCAATAATGAGCCCTACTCCCATTCTTTGAAGCTCAGATAAGCCTTTTGGGTTCCCACTTAACCGTCCGGCTAAAGGCACAAGGCACTGGCGGTATAGTCCAGTGCAGATAAGAACACTGCATATGTCAAATGCAGACATGCTGGCGGCTGGAAGGTGAAATTTTCCGATGTGGGATTCCATCACATCACCTTGCTCCACAAAAAGTGAAGCCATTTGTGTGAACACCACTGAGTAAATTATGGTGCAAAGCCAAATGGGTAGCATTTTTAGTACGCATTTCGCTTCCTCAACTTGAGTTACAGTGCACAGCCTCCACGGATTCTTTTCGGCTGCAGTTTGATCCTTCTCTGTTATTGTCGCTGCCTTGTCCAAAAACCTGACCAAATTAAGTAACAAAAAAAACTTGAAATATTAGGAAACTAATGAAACTATTAAATGAAAGCTGCTATTTGCACTCTTAAAATGTCATCTTCCACTCCTCGCATGACAAAATAAAAAAGATAAGAGTGCATGATGACATTTTTTTAAGAGCTAATAAAATTAACTCATTTATATGTATACAGTTAAAGTGCAATATTACTTACATAATCTCATTACTGTGGAGAATTTTTCTACTCCCTTTGATTGCAGATTTTGTTCCTTCGAGCTCATACAGATTATCCGGGCTGGCTGGAGCAACTCTCAATTTTCTAAAAGCAGCCACAAAAACCTGAGCCACGCGTGGCAACGGGTTGCCACATGGTTTTATGTACCGATACCGAGGTGATGCCGCCAAATATGACACTAGGCCTAAGATAGCAGATCCTAATGACACCAGAAACCCCATAGTCCATAAACCTTTATCCTCATAGTAAACCAAGATGGTGTTTGAGAAAAGACATCCAACGTTGAGTGCGAAGTAGAAGTAAGCGAAGAAAGCTGCTTTCGAAGATTGTTGTTTGGGATCTTTCTCGTCGAATTGGTCTGCTCCAAATGTTGCAATAGTTGGTTGGTGGCCACCGTATCCAAGTGCTATTAGATATATTGATAGGTAAAAGAGAAAAACACCAACTTTGGATGTTGGTTGGCAGTAATTGCCTACACCGCCACAACCATGCGGATGGATCAGCCAGAGCCAAGACGTCAAGGATAATAGCCCCAAGCCCTGATTAGGGAGTATTAAGTTTTATTATACATGTATGTTTCAAGAACAATATAAAAAATTCACTTGGAAATCTCAAAAGTAAGTATATATTATAGAAAATTCTATTTCAATCATTGAAGAATATTACTTTTGGAATAAAATTGCGTATAAGATTAAAAACTAATTTTAGTCCTTAGTATTTAATTGTAACGATCAAATATTAATTAGGTTGTAGTACATTAATTATGGACGGGTACATAACTTCAGATCATAAGTTATAAATAATAATGTGATATAAATACTTAACTATGGGAAGTTTTGGTAATAGGGACTTAAATTAGATTTATAAAATCATCTAGGTTAAAATTTAAAAAGAATCTTATTTAAACCCTAAAATCTAAAAAGCATACCAACACAAGGATGACTTGAAAGATGGCGCATGTTAAGTAACGACCCCAATAGGAGTCACTGAGGAATGCTCCAAGCAGAGAGAACAAATAAACAGTTCCAGTCCATATGCTGACGTTGTTTGCCGCAGTGGCACTTTGTTGATCAAGAACTCTGATCAGAAACAAAACCAAATTCACTCCTACACCAAAGAAAGCTAGTGTTGCTAGGCCTTGATTCGCTGCACAGAATAAGACATAACATGTATATTTATTCTTGATAATACTATTTGAAGCAAATCTCTCTCTCTCTCTCTCTCTCTCTCTCTAAATATATATATGCTAGGAAAATTAAGTGAATAGCATCGATGATGGGTACCTAGCAAGACAAGTGCAAGCTTCCATCCTCCCCTACTCTTTCCGACAGTCGGTTTGGATTCCTGAGTTACCTCATGGATGTTTCCATCCACAGCTTCTGCTACTTCTATGTCTCGATTCATGGCCGTGCTTATCATCTGCCAGTTTTGCAGGGGATACTAAGTTAAATATGTGCTACTAGTAACAAATTAACTTTGAAGTTACATTACAAAATATATACATGAAACTAGCTGGAAAATGTAGGATATACCAACCTTTTACGGAACTTGATCACTGCCCTTGAAATTGTTGAGCCGGACTCCGGTGATGGGGAGGAGCGTGGGTCGGTAATTACAAACGGCAATGTAGTAGGCCAATTCAAATAATTTGCCGGAAAACTAGAAAACACGAAAAACCCTTTTGTCATTTATGGTGGGAAGTTGAACAAGAAAATTTCACTCTAAAACAATGGCCCTTTAGCTAATTAGTCCCCTCTATCAACCCAAAATCTCAATCCAAACTACTCGAAGAACCTCGAAAAATCATAATTCTGAAACCCTAATGCAGATTATATTTGGAGAGACTGTATATAACAGAAAATATATATATCGCAAGAGAACCAAAGAGAGAGTTCTTGATCAAAGAGAATCCAAAGACTTGAAGCTTCGTGTGAGATGTGAGAGTGTAACAAATGACTTATATATTTGAAGGCTTGGTGATGAAAAACCAGATACATTCAGGCTTCAGTTACGGATTTCCCTAATAATACTCACATGTTTTCAGCTCTTATCCAATGACTGGTTCGAAGTTTCGGATCTTAGATTTTAGACCTAAAAATTAGGAGAGTTATTATATGCTTAAAATTTTAGTTAAGTTCGTGGACAAGTACAGGTTCATTACAATTAGGACTTAGCTTCTGTTTAGTAGTAACAAGTAGAGCCACATTCTGAACCACAAAACTGACTGTGAAATCCCCTACATTTCGGGGGAATCCTAACGTTTCTGTTCCACATATTCTTCTCTTCCACCTTAAAATAAAATATTCATTTACCGATAACTTAAAATAATTAAATCTAAAAAATTAAGTGAAGATATAGTGGAGAAAAATAATTTTTTAATTATATTATTTTTTTTCTTGTTAATAGACTTTATGAAGGAAATAGTACCTTAATTCCGCACCATTCTTACTTTAGGGAACTGATAAAATTTATAGCGTCAGACCACCCAACCAAAATGTATCAAGCATACATATAGTGTGAAGTTTTGAGCTTTTGAGAGATGGATTCCAAACAGGTCACCAAAAAAAACAGAGAGAAAATAGATGGTTTTGATTTGGGTTGTTAGAGATATATAGCAATATACGTACACACACACACATACTCGGACTGAGATTCCAAACTGGATACAAACTGGATTCCAGAGAATTTTAGTCATGTCAGGATTGCATGGAGGTCTGGAACAATTACTATGCGCGCGTTACTGATCACCTCTTCATTGTGTTCAGATGGATACATGCGAAACTTCAACATAAAAGTGGACATAAAGTTGGTTGGCATTTTTTTTTTTTTTTAACAAACGATATTATCTACTTTAAAGAAATTTATTGGGCATCTTAATTATTGTGATTTGGGTTTCTTACATCTTGTTAAGATAGATTTTTCTTTCACATAACACTGGTGAACAGTAACTTTAATGTTAACAATCCTACCCTCCCTTCCTCTGCATCGTGCCTTTTCTGTGCGTCAACCTAAATGTTCTTGTCTCCCAACTTGATCTGTCCATCGTCTCCCCTTGATCTTTATCACATCCCGGCCCGAGCGAAACTACTTCCCGGGCCCGCTCCACCACCGTAGCACGATATTGTTCTCTTTGGGTTCCGACCACGCCCTCACGGTTTTGTTTTTGGGAACTCACAAGCAACTTCCCAGTGGGTCACCCATCATGGGATTGCTCTAGCCCCCTTCTCGCTTAACTTCGGAGTTCCTCCGGAACCCGAAGCCAGTGAGCTCCCAAAAGGCCTCGTGCTAGGTAGGGATGGGAATATACATATAAGGATCACTCCCCTGGGTGATGTGGAATGTCACAATCCACCCCCCTTAGGGGCCCGACGTCCTCGTCGGCACACCACGGCCAGGGTTAGGCTCTAATACCAAATTGTCACATCTCGGTCAGGGCAGAACCATTTCCCGGGCCCGCTCCACCACCGTAGCACAATATTGTCCGCTTTGGGCTCTGATCACACCCTTACGGTTTTGTTTTTTGAAACTCACGAGCAACTTCCCAGTGGGTCACCCATCATGGGATTGCTCTAGCCCCTATCTCGCTTAACTTCGGAGTTCCTACGGAACCCGAAGCCAGTGAGCTCCCAAAAGGCCTCGTGCTAGGTAGGGATGGGAATATACATATAAGGATCACTCCCCTGGGCGATGTGGAATGTCACAATCCACCCCCCTTAGAGGCCCGATGTCCTCGTCGGCACACCACGGCCAGGGTTAAGCTCTGATACCAAATTGTCACATCCCGGCCCGGGCGAAACCATTTCTCGGGCCCGCTCCACCACCGTAGCACGATATTGTCCGATTTGGGCTCCGACCACGCCCTCACGGTTTTGTTTTTTGGAACTCACGAGCAACTTCCCAGTGGGTCACCCATCATGGGATTGCTCTAGCCCCCCTCTCGCTTAACTTTGGAGTTCCTACGGAACCTGAAGCCAGTGAGCTCCCAAAAGGCCTCATGCTAGGTAGGGATGGGAATATACATATAAGGATAACTCCCCTAGGCGATGTGGAATGTCACAATCTCTCCCTCCCATCTTCCTAAAGCTTCGTCGCTGACACAGTGAGACGCCAACCCTCCCAACTTTGCCTTCGTCCTCCTCTGAGTCCTCTCTCTCTCAAAACCTATCTTCCTTCATTGCATCGGCCTACTTGCACAACTGTGACCTTTTCTTCCTTCAGATTTGAAGTGTCAGTGCCCGTTCACAAAACAAAGCACAAATTAGTGCCCAACTTTTTTTCATCCTGCTTATAATAAAAAGTTAAAATGGAGTACATATAGGATACACCGGTGCTAAAACGTTTTCTCAAGATATCTTCCAAAACATTGGGGTTGTAACTCTGGATGTTGTTCCCCCGGTGTGAAACAAGTTCATTCTGTAGTTTTACAAATATGCTAATCCCAAGTACTCCATCTCCATCATTGCATACGGGAATATAGAAAGTATAATGAGGAAAAGACATGACCAGAAGAATTGTGTGGTCACTGTTTCCGCTCCAAAGGGGGAAGGTTTAGATATTTAATTAAACCCTATGTCGTGAGGGAAGTGACCTATGCAAGGGATCCGGACAAAACTCATATTCGTATTATTGTAACACCTGTTGATGTACTTCATTGTTGGGTTGTATCTTCGTCAGGTGTCAAATGTGATGGTGTGGTGTGTAGCGGTAAAAATAGGGTATGATAATAATTTTTTGTAAGGATAATGCTATAGGAAGATTAAAATTTTAAACCAAATTTGCAAATCAATGATGTGTCACTAATAAAAAATAAACACGTTAATCAATCATTGAGTAATAATCCAATCAACAATAGCCATATCATTTGATTTACGAAATTTGGTTTTAAAATTTTGGTTGTTTTGGCATTTACCCTTTCTGTAAAGTTCAAAGACCAACTTGTGAAGAAAGAAAACTGAAGATCAAAGTGGAAATACAATTAAAGCTCAGGGGCCAAAGTTGTAATTAACTACTTTTTCTTTTCTCTTTGACGATTGATACTCCGACTTCTACTCCGCTCCCGAATCCTCACTTCTAAGTTCTCACCCCTCACTGAAAAACACATCATACATTTCATAGGCGCCCTCTCTCTCTCTCTCTCTCTCTCTCTCTCTCTCTCTCTCTCGCTCTCTCTCTAACGAGCAAAGCTGATAAGAACGGGGGAGTCTTTCCAAATTCCTGCTCCGCTCTCTCTTTCCCAATTTAAAAATACACAGGTTTTGCTGTTTCCGCTCTCCACATTGGCGCTCTCAGTTGCAAAAAGGTAAGAAATTGATGTTGCATTCATCTTTTGGAATAGCTACTTCTATTGCTGCTGGGGTTGCTGTTCCGATCAATTATTTGGGTGCTGATATTTATGTGAAATGTAGTTAAAGTTTGGATTTTTCTCAGATTTGAGATAATGGTGTTGAAATTTACTGGGGGTTTGTTTAAGTTAGAGAAGGGTTTTACTGTTCTAGTTCTCTGATTTTTTTTTTTTTTTTTGTTCTAAAAGTTTCTGGCTTTAGCTTTAATAGCGGATTTTTGTGTCTAAATTTTCTGGGTTCGGCTTACTTTTGGAAGTTTTGGACTTTCTGCGAAAGGGTTTTGTGTATCTTAATGTAAAAACCAGCATTTTGGTGGAAATCCAGGATCCTTTATAATGTTCGAAAGTATTCTGTTTTCGAGACCCTACTGCAAGTTTTCTTGCGCTTCGCGGTTTTAGGGATGTTAATTATGTTTTAGTGTATTGTGTAGATCTCTGTTCTCCTTAGTGAGATTGCAATTATCGGATATGGCAACAACTGCTGCTTCCAGCCTGCAAATGGCAACTGCCAGACCGTGCATTTCTTCTTCTTCTCGAAGAGCTTTCGGGTCAAGTTCTAAAATGCTTAATGGAAATTTTAAGGTGGCTTCATGGTCCAAGCTTTCGAGTACACGTCATACATCATCTGTACAATCTTTCCAACGTTGCTTCACATCATCATCTATGAAAATGGATAAGTTTGTTACAAGGGCAATGGCTGGAGCTAGTGAAAACAAGCCTGTCTCGGGGTTGCCAATTGATTTGAAAGGTTAATTTCTTTTTCTATCTATCTGATTTCACACGCTTGCTTCACTACTTGTTTGTGTTAAATTACTTCCTTCATCTTTAATAGAATGGACTCGTGTTTTCATGTTGCAGAAGCTCGTATTGGAGATTTCTGTCTTGTAATTTACTTTATGTCATACTTTGTGGTAATGGGTTTTTTCCAAATGAAAATGTATTGCAATAAAGAAAGCAGAAAGTTCGTACCTACTTATCATAAAGAAGCTATTGGTTCTCTATTGAGATAATTACTCTCGATTTGGAATCTCGGATGCATTCACTTGGAAGAGGTGATGGAAGCTATAGCCAATGTACTTGAAGGAATAACATCACTCTCAAGATGATGTTTATTAGATCTTGTTTAGCTATATTTAAATGGCGATGGTTAATATGCAGAATTTATTCCTTTAATTGTAAGCTTTTAGATTGTTGCTCAACTGGAATATTGCAAATATTCCCAGGTCCATATGCCAAGTAGGCTTGCAATTTGATGAGCAAATACCTTCCCAACTAAATATGCACGTGCTTTGTGCAGGAAAGAGAGCATTTATTGCTGGTGTAGCAGATGATAATGGATATGGTTGGGCAATCGCAAAATCTCTAGCTGCTGCAGGTGCTGAAATCCTTGTGGGAACGTGGGTGCCTGTAAGTTTATTGGCCCAATCTCGAGGTCTTTATATCTTCCTTTATCTTCTGCATTTTTACTGACTACGATGAGTCTATGTGCAGGCTTTGAACATTTTTGAGTCCAGCCTGCGACGTGGAAAGTTTGATGAATCACGCGTGTAAGATGTTTGATCTGGTTTTAATCCTGTTAGCCAATAAATTTGGCGAACGGTTTCTAAATTTCTAACTAGATAATTGATACTACAGGTTACCAGATGGTTCTTTAATGGAGATTACCAAAGTATATCCCCTAGATGCTGTGTTTGACAACCCTGAGGATGTTCCCGAGGAGGTAAAGGAGAGAAATAAATAGTTTATATTAATAAAAGATGAAAATGATTTGATAAATTTAATGTGTTTCGGCGTAATTTCATGCAGATCAAAACAAATAAGCGCTATGCAGGTTCCAGTAATTGGACTGTCCAGGTATAAATTAAATTTCATATTTGCTTCTAAATGTTTGTAGAAAAACTTTACGGTGCATGTTGGAGCTTGTGACCAGTTTTCAGCTTAAATATACAGACCGCAGACTTTTCTAAACTACATGTTTTTACTTGAATCTTGCTTTTATGTTTGCAGGAAGCCGCTGAATGTGTGAAAAATGATTTTGGCAGCATTGACATTCTTGTGCATTCGCTTGCAAATGGACCGGAGGTACAGTAGTAACCTTAATAGATTTTCTATTCTCTGTCTTCTTGACACATACTAAGTTATCTCTTAAATAGGTTGTTAAACCTCTGTTGGAGACGTCCAGAAAAGGATATCTCGCTGCTATTTCTGCATCGAGTTATTCCTATGTTTCTTTACTCAAGCATTTCCTCCCAATAATTAATCCAGGCAAGGTTCCACGTTCACTTATCCACTATTTTTTTCCTTCTTTTACTTGGCGCAAAACTGAGCTCAGTGGCGTTCTAGGCATATCTGATCCCACTTAGTGGGATAAGGCTTTGTTGTTGTTGTACTTGTGTGTTTTTCAAATTAACATAACCTTTTGGTTACAGGTGGTTCTTCAATTTCTCTTACTTATATTGCTTCCGAGCGGATCATTCCCGGGTATACATTTCACCGTTTGTGGATGGAGTTACCTTTCTAATATGTTGTGATGACGGATTTTTATATTATCTTTTGTAGATATGGTGGAGGTATGAGCTCTGCAAAAGCTGCTCTTGAGAGTGATACTCGAGTGAGTTTTTCGTCCATGCACTTGTACATGTAACTTATCCCACTTTCGTTTTCCTTCCATGAAGTCTTTTGACATATCTTGGCATTGTTCAGGTGCTTGCTTTCGAAGCGGGAAGAAGAAAGGGAATTAGAGTCAACACAATATCTGCTGGTACCGTACATTATTCCTTTTTGTTTGGATTACGTTAAACTGGAATGCTTTTGGATCAACCACGTTTGTTTACATACTCTGTTAAGATGACCAAGTTAAGCTTCAAGTTCTGTTTTTTAACTTCAGGTCCACTAAGAAGCCGTGCTGCAAAAGCGATTGGATTCATTGATATGATGATTGACTACTCATCAGCCAATGCACCTCTAGAAAAAGAACTATCCGCAGGTGATTTGCCAGTCTCTAGTCTTCGATTCTCTTTTGCTTTTCCATTATTATAGATACTAAAGTCACAAATCTCATTAAACAGATGAAGTAGGAAACACAGCTGCTTTCTTGGCATCACCTTTGGCCTCTGCCATTACCGGCGGTGTTATTTATGTAGACAATGGTTTGAACGCAATGGGTGTCGGAGTTGACAGCCCAATTTTTGAGAACCTCAACATTCCGAAGGCTCAGCACTGACGATGGTTGGCTGGCTGGCTGGCTGAACGGTAATCCAAAGTGATCATTGTACCGTAGACTACTAAATGCAGTTAGTTTTGCCACCCAACTCCCCAAGTCACTGAATCACCGATGTCTTGGCCAATGGCCCCCATTTTGGCATGAGAGAAATTTTACGGCAGGGACTAAGAGTTTCCGACAACCTCAATTCAAAATGTGTTTTAACTTAAAATTTTGTGTTTGATATTGGTTATGCTTGTTAGTACTTGTCTATAAATTGAGCAGCTCAAATTTAAGGGTTTTGTACTACAGATGCAGTTGTGTTAAGGAGAGTGCTAGCAACCTTTGCACTAACCTTTGTATTTCGACCATTTCAATTTTTCAGCATGCATGCACCGTTTTTTCTTTCGAAAGAGAGAACCTACACTACTTTAATCTGCATGGAGCGGGGCTCGAACGTAGACCAAGAGGAAGGTTGCCTGATTGACATTTGCTAACGGATTGTACCATTAATAAATAAGGATGAGGAAAATACCCGCAGATACTAGTATCCGCGGGTAATGACCCATCCCTGTAGTCAATGTCCATAACAAATACGTCAAAGCAAAAAGGTTTAAGTCCATCCTAATGCAGAGGATATTGATATGGGCTTTTCTTTTGTCTAAATGTGAGAAGGAACGTATTATACAAGAAGCCCACACTCCTACAATCTGAATGTAGGAGAATGTCAATGGACTCAAAAATGATCGCACAGCAGTGTCAAAACCTAACTTAAATACTGCCACTGCAGGACAGATTTCTAACTGGAAGTCTAATCATCCTAATCCGGAATATACATTTTAGGACAAAAGATATTCAGCAGGTAACTGAACAAAATAAACCTGCATAAACAGCGGTGATCGGGCAAAGTCCATATCTGAATTAAAGCTTGCGCTTAGACCTGCGAAAGACGTTAGTTCCAGTAGCTTCATCGTTTTCAGGGGATTCTTCTGCAATAGATTCTTCCAGCACAACCCGGCCGCGGTTTCTAGAGAGTTTTCGAATCGGGGTTGGGGGTAAGGCTGTTTGGGAACCAGATGATGCTGGTTCCCCTTGAGAGGTACGTGTAGAGTTTGGTGGGAATCTATGAGGCATCAGCTCCTCACCAACAGGCAAACTATCCATCATTACCTGCAAGTAAGAAAGTATGTCTTTTGAGGACTGAAGATGGAGCATGAAAAAGGATGCAAATACGAGAGTCGTACACATAATACAAGACATTAAACAAGACAATAACAGTGAAAAAATGATCACTATGACATACCTTCCAGTCCTTGAAATCAAATCGGAACACAAAATGGTGGTAAGTGACCTTCCGTGATGCCACGTCCTCGGCGGAAGGAGCATTCCTAGGTGCTGAAAAGAGAGAAAGAATGACTGAATAAGCCAAACGCATGGATACTAAAACACAAATGTAAACTAGAGAGGGGTTGTTTCAGTCGGGCTATCTTTGATTTGTTATATTCTACTTACAAACAATATGAAAGTCATTTGCATCTACGGATAATTCAGCTCGGCCATCTTTGACCAAGAATGACAGTGCAAATAAGTTCTCCACCGTCTGCGCAAAAGAATTTCTGTTTAATATCAAAGCCTCAAGTCGACTCCGCTTTTTCCTTCTTAGAATGTCAAATATCGTTGACATGTTCTTGTCAGTATCAGTTTTCTCTTCGGTCTGAGTGTCATCTATCTGTTCCATAAACCAGAAAGGAGTAATAACGTCAGAAAAAATCCATACAACTTGAAGGCGACGTTCCTAAAAACGAATGAAGAACAAAACTACATCAGCTTTACAACCATTTTAGCTCTACTCTAACCCTGAATATCAATAACACCTGCATTTCCCATAGAACACACCCGATACAATCGACAACCAGCTTTACCTCATCAGGCCGATCAGTTGTGGTAGGCTTCACACGTTTACTGCGAACCACAGCCTTCCTTTGCTTCAAATCGGTACTCATGGGTCCAAGCCTAAGGAAAAAAGAACATAACCATGAGTGAATTAGAACTTTATAAACGAACAATGCAACGGTGAACTAAAAATCTTTACAACAAGGCAATCTTGGAAACATGTAACGACTTACATAGTGCAACAACCATGAGCGCTCTTGAAAATGGGCAAAACAGAAGACCCAATTCCCTTCCAATTAACCGTGACGTGGTCATCCCCTCCTCTCGGTTGGCTAAAATTGCTAAGCAAAGCAGTAACAAAGTCCGACGGGCTAATCCCGGCACTGGACTGTGACTTAACAGAGGTCCACAATGTGTTTGTTATGTCCAGCAGTGCCTCTGCGTCTGCTACTTGTTCCCTTGGCTTCTGAACTGAAAAATCCCCAAATGGACAACCCAAATTTTACCATCAAAATTATAGCTCCAAAGAACAGAAATTTCATCTGTTTTTTCTTTCACATTTACTCAATCTTCTCAGTAATCCACAACACATCAAAAGGAAAATAAAAATTATAAAACAAATTAAAGTAATTATTTTTCTGATAAAAATTCAAAATTTATGTTATGAATTTTCAAAACAAAAAATGCAATACCTTGCTCATGCAATTTCTCGACTTTATTGATGAGAAGTCCGAACTTCTCCAAATCCGAACACATCAAATCATCTCTTTTCTCTGCAAGAACAAAGAAATAAAATTTGAAATTATTGAAATTAAAAATCTGAATATATGCATTTGCGATAGGCAGAAATTGCATACCACTGATGAGGTTCTTGACGGCGAGGTAGTCGGACCGCAGTGCCCGCCGCCTGACCGCGTCCTTCTCACTCGGGATCGCCGACTCGTCATCGACTCGGTCGCCGGCGTTGACCTTCTCACGCTTCATGGCTCTGAGCTGCGCGGCCTCGTCAACGCCTCGGGTTTGACTCGCGCTCCGTTCGCGCTTCGCTGACGTGGGCATCGCGCCGGAATCCTCGGAGAATCGAGCGGATTTCGACTCTTTGAGAAAAACCTGTGAAACTGGAAAAAGCTTTGGATGAGGAGATGGGGAGTAGGCGGGGTTCTGCTGTAAAAAATTTTTGAACACACTTTGGGAACGGGAAGAGGGAACGGGCACGTCTGTGCATTTGACAATGGAAGTTTTGCGTTGGTTTCCCCGCCGGGGACTTTTGGGAACTGGTTTTCAAAAAGTCGGTCCTTTTCCCGCTCTACTCTCAAATGCTGATCGAAAAAAAATTCGGTTTTTATATCGCGTTTTGTTTTTTTGAGTTTTGGGGGCTTTTAAAGTGGTTCGGTTTCGCACTAACGTGTAGATTACGCCAGGTCTCATTCCCGACTCCTAGTGTCTGGTTGTTTTACAATGGTCTCTTCCCCCTCCGATTTCGTGTCCTCTTCCTGCTCGACGATCTCGTCGAGTAGACAAACATATATGATATATGATCAAACAAAAAGCTGAAATTGTGAAGAATTTTGAGAGTACACTTGAAAATTTGCAAGCACAGAAGAATTCTAAGAGTTAAAAATCAAATATAATTTATTTAGAACCTACCGCCTATTGAAACTTTAATTTTTTTTGTCAGGTCACAACGTTGACATATCTAAAACTTGAAAAAATTTGTAAAATAATATGAATGTTGTAAAAGTTATGGGAATGAATGCCTACATGTTTTAGCTAAAAATGAAAAGTAATAAAGAATTAATAATAGTAGCGTTGTTGTTGTTGTATGATATTTTTCAAAAAACACTCATTTTAATTTTATGATTCTTCACGGATATGACTATATATAAAGAACATTTTGTGTATAATCATAACACACAACAGAGGAAACAATGAAAGCAATAATATCAATATATCTCTCTTCCTCTCTTTACCTGTGATTTTTTTGTGTTATAGTTACGAAAATAAAACAATATGATACATTACACACTTTGCTCTTATCTCTAGCACAAATATTATCTCTTTCATTTTTACCGATTTATAACAATGAAATCTATAAATTTTGATACCATGTGAGCATTCACATCATCCATGTTAGCTTTTCTACTTTTTGTAATGGGATGTTGGAGGGATTTTTCGGTGTACCCGGCACACCAAAAAAATTTGGTGTACCCTCACTCATAATGGTGAGGGTGCACCAAAAAAATTTGGTGCACCCTCACTTTTTGTACACCAAAAAAATTTTAATGAGTGAGGGTACACCAAAAAAATTTGGTGTACCCGGCACAACTAAAAATTTTCCGGGATGTTGTTGTCTAACAGTTACATGTTGTCGTCGTACATGTCGTCACTGCTGGACAATAACAATTTGAATTTCAAATTACTCAATTCATTGTTGTATAATAAGTTTCAAATAATTATCCGACGAATTTCTAGAAAAAATTGATATGTATACAATAAATCATTACAATACTATAATTGTTGTAGAAGTAATGTATTCATTCATATAATTTGACTACAGATGAAATATAAGAATGACAAAAAATAGTAGTATAAATATATTATCTAATTTTATTACTGTTGTTAGACATGAGTTACATACATTAACTTCTACTGTAGACTTTTGCACGTTAAAAACTCTACATAAAGAACATGCAATTACTATCAAAAACATCAAAGCATAAGTTAATTATACAAGTTTCTCTCACTTCTCTCCTTGTGTATTCATTTCCCTTGTTTGATACACACGCAAGTAAAGAAAACAAATAGAGTGATAAGTTGATATCGTTCCACTTCAAACTCTAGCTCAGGTTTTCTCACATTTTTGTTTATTTAAAAATTACTATATGTTTTTTTTTTTTTGCCCTTTTTAAAAAGAGGACTAGCTCGTGACTTAGCTATGACATTCCACCATTCTGAAAGTTGGGAAGATCATGCATAATGTAGTTCTTAATAAAAATGAAAATTGAGTGACTATATAAGATTAAGTTTAATAATTATTCCAACGTAAGATTATTGATTCATATGATGAATCTTTGTATTCACTCGCATTGCCTTTTCAATATATAACTATACATGTTCATGAAACTTATGTTGCCAAGAAGGCTTGGCGCAGATTTAATACGAAAAATGACATTTTTTATGTGTAAATTCCACTAACGCACAATCTACGATTTAAGAGATTTATGTAAAGTACTACACCCATGGTGGTGGAGTGAGGAGTTTTACAGAATCTCCAAACTTATATGATACAGAGTATTATCTAAAGATAAAATTCTAAACCAACAATATGAGGGAAATTAACACATCTTAGAGCCAATTAATACATGACTTTGGACTTCTGAAAATATGTTTTATACGAATTGATATGTTATGGGTCAAATAAACATTGACATTCCAATGTAAAGTTACATTAACTCGAGTAATTTTTTAAGTCCCAAACAACAACTTTTAAGATATGCCAACAAAAAATAAGCATATTCCCACTTACATGCCTACCTTGCGGGGGTTTTTAACCCCTATAATAGTGGCGGATCCAGAAAATAAATCATTACAGTACTATAATTGTTGTAGAAGTAATGTAAATATTCATATAATTTGACTGACTATAGATGAAATTGTAGACATCGAAATTTCAGTAAAACAAATGTTCACCAATGCATTAAAGTTTTGACGTGTCAAGGCATACATGGCATACGCCACGTGTTGTACAAATTATACACGTGGCGTGTGACTCAACAAAATAGGGAGAAATACCCTTGAAGGATTAAACAAGTTTTTCTTCTCATTTTGGGCAATGACAAGGCAAGTACATTTCAATCCATTGAGGATCAAAACAAGTTTTTCTTCTCATGTTGGCAATGACAAGGCAAGCATACTTCAATCCATTACGGATCAAAGCAAGTTTTTCTCATTTGGGCAATGACAAAGCATACACATTTCAAGTTTAAAATTGTGTTAAGTGGGAAATTAAGCCATAAGTTACACCACTTCAAGTTTAAAATGGTATTAAGTGGGAAATTAGGCAATAAGTTACACCACTTCAATTTCAATATTGCATTAAGTGGGAAAATTAGGCAATGGTGCTTGGAAAAGAAAAAAATATTTTGTGGTGGTGATTCATTCTCAAAGCCTATAAATAGGCTTCTCCATCAAGGTATCAAGCATCAACCAATTCACAAATACATTTCTCCACACACCAAAACCTTGAAGCCTTAGAGTTCTAAAGCTCTCAAGAAAATCCCGAAGGATCAAGAAAGCACTCTTTGTTCTTCATCAAATCCTCCTTCAAGATCAAGCCCCAACGGCCCTTGAAGAACTTCCACCAACTCAAGATCAAGCCCCGACGGCCCTTGAAGAAAGTGTTCATCCGTTCATCCCAAGATCAAGCCCCAACGGCCCTTGAAGAACTTCCACCAACTCAAGATCAAGCCCCGACGGCCCTTGAAGAAAGTGTTCATCCGTTCATCCTAAGCTCAAGCCCCAACGGCCCTTTGGATCAACAACCTCAACAAATCCACACATCCAATCGTTCTTCAAGATTAAGCCCAAAAGCCCTTGAAGATCCACTCATCCATCAACCCTTCAAGATCAAGCCCAAAAGCCCTTGAAGAAATCCACACAACCATTATTCAAGATCAAGCCCCGACGGCCCTTGAAGAAAGTGTTCTTCCGTTCATCAACTGTTCATCCTTAGATCAAGCCCCGACGGCCCTTTGGATCAACAACTCATCCACAAACCTACACCCTACGAAGATAGAATCAGAGGACCAAATTTGAGAGAGATCGTAACCCCAAAATCATCAAACAAAATATTATTTTGTACACGTATTCTTGTTTCTTGTTTCAAGGAAAATTCGTGTTCACAAATTTGGCACGCCCGGTGGGATCTCTCTACCTCTCATCTCTATCCTCAAATCATCGAAAAAAAAAACGCAAATGGCATCAAGAAAGGATCAAGCTGTTCCTGCAATCAAAGCAAAGAACAAGAACATCATCGCCGCAAGTGGTGGTATTTCGGGCATCACAACCCGAAGTAAAGCAAGAGCTCTTTTTGCCGCGGCTTCCGCCCCTGCATTAACTTTGTCAAAGGAACAAGAGCACCTGAGGTACGAGCCTATGATCACCCTAGCCTCGCTAAGGGCATCAAGGGGAGAAAGCCCGAGGAAATACTCAGAGTCCCTACTCTCCGACGCTGATTCTAGCGGCAGTACAACCATGCAAGTCATGACCACTGGAGCAACTTCAATCGAGGAGCAGCTAGCTCAGATGAATGAAGCAATCGCAAAGCTCACACGGACTGTGGAAGAGAAGGACTTGCAGATTGCCGCACTTGTCAGCCAACTAGATGCGCTGCCCGACGTGAAAGTCGACCCAGATGTTGGCCTATTAAAGAAAGAAGACGACGAAGAAGAAGAGCCACCAGCGGAGAAAGTTGAAGAGAAGCCGAAGCTAGACCAAGCAACGGTATTCATGGGATCTCTCTCTATCCAGCAGCTACAGGAGTTGATCGCAAACACTATCAAGACACAGTACGAAGAAAGCTCACATGACTCCGTACTGTACTCAAAGCCTTACTCCAAGAAGATTGATGCTTTGAAAATGCCAAGGGGTTATCAGCCCCCAAAGTTCATGCAGTTCGATGGAAAAGGCAACCCGAAGCAACATGTCGCCCATTTCATTGAAACTTGCAACAATGCTGGGACAGAGGGAGACTACCTCGTCAAACAGTTCGTGCGTTCGCTGAAAAGTAACGCTTTTGACTGGTACACTGACCTCGAACCTGAGTCTATCAACAGTTGGGACCAGCTAGAAAGGGAATTTCTCAACCGTTTCTACAGCACTCGTCGTACTGTAAGCATGCTAGAGCTGACCAGTACGAAACAGTGGAGAGATGAACCTGTCGTCGACTACATAAATAGATGGCGCTCCTTAAGTCTGGATTGCAAAGATCGGCTTTCTGAAACCTCTGCCATTGAGATGTGCGTTCAAGGCATGCACTGGGGGTTACATTACATCCTCCAAGGCATAAAACCAAGAACATTCGAAGAGCTAGCAACTCGCTCCCACGACATGGAGCTGAGTATCGCTAATCACGGGAAAAAGGAGCCGATTACTAACTTCAATAAGGATAAAGTATTCGCCCCAAATATAGACAAGACTGGGAAGAAACCCGCTAAGGAAGCTTTCACCGTCAACACTACCCCCATCAAGACCTCTTCAGCACCCGTCAAGACCTCCTCAGCACCCATCAAGACCTCCTCAGCGCCCATCAAGATCTCCTCCAAGAAGAAAGGGAAGGAGATAAAGACAAGTGAGCCTTCTCGCACCCAAGACAGATACAAGAGCACTTTGAGAGAGTTGGAACAGAAAACGTACCCTTTTCCTGACTCTGACATGGCTGCCATGTTAGATGACTTGCTGGAAAAAAAGGTGATTGAGCTACCCGAATGCAAGCGTCCTGAATAAATGAATCGCACAAACGATCCTAGGTACTGCAAGTACCATCGTATCGTGAGCCATCCTGTTGGCAAGTGCTTCGTTCTTAAAGAACTCATCATGAAGCTAGCACAACAAGGGCAAATTGAGCTCGACCTTGAAGACACGGCCGCAACGCATACAACTACAATTGCGTTTGGATCGTTTAATCCTGTGCCTCTCCAAACGACACCTGACCGTTCCCGTGAATGCTCAAGTTGCACGGCACCTCCTACACAACCATCACTGGAGAGAAGCGACCAAGATGCACATGCTGATGATGAAGAAGGATGGATATTGGTAACCTACAAAAAGACAAGGAAACCAAGACCACGAGTCATACAGCCAAAGGTGGAACAAAGAAGAAATCACCACGGCCGCAACAATGCGAAGCCTAAAAGAAGCATAAAGCATGATAAGACAACATATGCTGGGGAACCTATGAAGCAGAAGCCACGCATTCCCGTTTCCTTGCGTGAATACTTCCCGAATGACTTTTTCCAACAGTGCACTACTGTGGCCTGTCACATGGTTGAAGAAGAAATAGAAAAGCCCTCAAAAGGCAAAGCTATCGCCACTGAGGTAGAAAAGACCCTCACGCCCGAAGAAGGTCTACCAACACACTTTAGCATCGAGGAAGCGCTACCATTGCCAAAAAAGATACGAAGAGCACTAGCAGCAGTCCTGGCAGGTCCCGGCGACCACGAAGTGCGAGAAAGTAACGACGAAGGCTCGAAGCTTCAGCCACATGAATGTGCCACATGTTGTGCCACCCATGACACAATTAACTTCACTGACGAAGACCTACTGCTGGGATCAAAGCCTCACAACCGTCCTCTCTTCGTCTCAGGGTACGTAAGGGAATACAAAGTCAACCGCATGCTTGTGGATGGTGGGTCGGCCATAAACATCATGCCGAAATCAACAATGACCATAATCGGCATCAAGGTGAATGAGCTATCCCTGAGCCGTCTGCTGATCCAGGGTTTTAACCAAGGAGGACAAAGGGCGATGGGCACGATCCGAGTAGAGATGACCATTGGTGAGCTCAAATCAAGCACGATATTCCACGTGATTGATGTAAGAACTTCCTACAGCTTGCTCTTAGGAAGACCTTGGATCCACGCAAATGGGGTAGTGCCGTCCACCCTTCACCAATGCCTAAAATTTTACCGAGAAGGAGTGAAGGTGATCCAAGGTGACACTAAGCCATTCACCGAAGCCGAATCACACTTTGCAGACGCCAAGTTCTACATGGACGAAGACATGGTACCCGAAGCTCTTCCGGAAGAGATCAAATCCACGGGCAAAGCAGCACCTAAAAAGCAGGAGTGGCAAGCCATGCCTAAAAAGCAAAAAGAGCAGGCCGTGCCATCTTCAAGCAAAGATGATGACGAGTTTGCTAAACCTGCAACAACCAAAGGGAGTAGGATGCCGTCAGAAGGACCAAACGCACCCATATTCCGGTATATCCCGATGTCAAGAAGAAAGAATGGTCAATCTCCATTCGAAACTGGAACAAGAAAAGTCGACACACAGTGGCACACGGATAATGTGAAGTTGCTCAAGACGAATGCAGTTTTGCCTCTGACACAGTTAGGGGGTGCTAAGGCCGCAAGACTACCACAAGGCTTCATAAAAGCTCTACCAAAGAAGGTGGAATCAAGCTTTCTTCCAACCAAGAGGACCGAGGAAGGATTCGACCCAAACGCCTACAAACTCATGTCAAAGGCCGGGTACGACTTCGCTTCTTCTGAGGCGGCTGGAAAGAAGGTTTCAAACACTGTCAATGACAAAGAACGTAACCTCACCAAAACTCAAAAGAAGTTGAAGGAGCATGGTTACGGAGTTGACAACAACAAAGCCGGACTTGGCTTCACACCAAATGCACCCGTGAAGATTTCAAGCAAAGTGAAGAAAGCTAGCGCTTAACACATCAGCGTGAGCATTGAACAAGACCAAAAAGAGCCTAAACCCGCCCCTCGGACGTCGGTCTTCGATAGGATGAGCCATTCAAGCTCCAGAATTTCAGTGCTTAATCGCATTGGTAATCAAGGCCGAACCTCTGTCTTCAAGAGGCTTAGCGCGCCAACATCCCAAAGCTCTGTTTTTAAAAGGTTGTTAAAGCCTAAGAAACAAAGCAACACAACCATCTATCCTCTGCGACGATCAGCTTCGGAAAGATTTGAAAATAATGAGAAGCCTTTTGGGAAGAGGAAGACAACACCAAAGGAAGAAAGGTTCAATGGGTTAGCAGAAAAAGGCGACGTTCGAAGCTTGATTCCTTCAAGGATGAAGCGCCAAGCAATCCTAGAGGTCGACACAAAAGGACCACTGAAGGTAAGGAGGCGCATCATCATCCACACTGGCAAATCTTCATGCCAACAAACCCAAGAGAACGGCACTGAAGATGAAATCCCTAAGAAAGATGTCACTTCTGGCTCTTTCGACTCAAAGTCTTCACCTCGACTGTTGGGGGCATGCTCCAAGTCAAGTGAAATTGAAGGATGGACTCATGTCACTCCGAAGAAACTGCACGAGAAACATATGTCTTCTCCACAAGTGCACCAATCGGAAAGGGGGCAAAGCAGCTACCGTCAACCTTCAAAGCTACATGAAAATGTTGAGGATGATGAAATTACAACACAAAGATCGCTCATGCGAGATCTTTTCTTCCTCGAAGACGTCTTCAATTACTCGATCAAGGCTCCTTGCTATGAAGATTGTGAGGAAAACAGTTCAAAGGTCGCTTCGACGAAATTGGACAAGCAGCAACCATCTTGTCCACAAGTTTACCAGTCGAAAATAGGGCAAAACAGCTCTTGTCAACCTCCAGAACAATGTGAAAGTGCTGGAGATAATGAAATTTCGACACAAAGATCGTCCATCCCCATCACAATGTGCGACCTCTTCCCAGAAGACTTCTTCAATTACTCGGTCAAGGCTCCTTCCTATGAAGATTGCAAGGAACGCCTCTCCCAGAACACCAGACAATCTTTATGCCAACAAGCCCGAGAAGACAGCACTGAAGAGGAGATCCAAGATGTTTTCCACATCACGGTTCAAGAAGGTGAAGAAGACGAAATCCCCGAGGAAGATGTCACTGCTGCACCACCACAGCTCGAAGATGGGGGGCAAGCCACGGTCGATGATCTCAAGGAACTCAACTTAGGTACAGGCAAGGAACCAAAACCTATCTTCGTAAGTGCATTATTAAGTACAGATGAGATAGAGGAGTATTATCAGCTGTTGTTAGAGTACAAAGACGTCTTTGCCTGGACCTACAAAGAAATGCCCGGCCTGGACCCTATCATCGCTGTTCATCATCTTGCGGTTAGGCCTGGAACACGACCGATAAAGCAAACTCAAAGACGCTATCGATCTGAGCTTATCCCACAAATCGAGGTCGAGATCGACAAGCTAATCGAAGCAGGCTTTATTCGAGAAGTGCAATACCCCAAATGGATCTCCAACATCGTCATTGTCCTCAAGAAATCAGGACAAATACGTGTTTGCGTAGACTTCCGGGACCTCAACGATGCTTGCCCAAAGGACGACTTCCCCTTGCCAATCATTGAAATCATGGTGGATGCAACCACTGGCCATGAGGCATTATCATTCATGGATGGCTCTTCTGGGTACAATCAAATTCGCATGGCCCTCGAAGACGAGGAACTAACAGCCTTTCGTACTCCAAAAGGTATCTACTGCTACAAGGTGATGCCCTTTGGTCTAAAGAACGCTGGAGCTACGTATCAACGTGCAATGCAGAAAATCTTCAATGACATGCTACACAAAAACGTAGAATGTTACGTAGATGATGTGGTGGTTAAGACGAAGAAAAGATCAGACCACTTGAAGGATCTGCGAATAGTGTTCGAAAGGTTGCGAAAATACAACCTCAAGATGAACCCGTTAAAATGTGCGTTTGGCGTCACCTCTGGAAAATTCCTCGGCTTCATCGTCAAGCACCGTGGTATTGAAGTTGACCAATCAAAGATCAAGGCCATTCAAAGCATGCCCGAGCCAAGAAACCTGCACGAGCTGAAAAGTCTACAAGGACGGCTAGCCTTCATCAGACGCTTCATCTCCAACCTCGCAGGGCATTGTCAACCATTTAGTCACCTTATGAAGAAAGATGTTCCATTCGTATGGGACAAAGCATGCCATAATGCTTTTGAAAGCATAAAGAAATATTTGTCAAGTCCACCTGTCCTGGGGGCACCTGTGCCCGGGAAACCACTCATATTGTATATTGCTGCTCAGGAAAGTTCAATCGGAGCACTCTTGGCGCAAAAGAATGAATCCCAAAAAGAAGGAGCACTTTACTACCTCAGTCGAACTCTCACCGGCGCTGAGTTGAACTATTCCCCAATAGAAAAGATGTGCCTCGCTTTGGTGTTTGCCATTCAGAAACTCAGACATTACATGCATGCTTACACCATCCACTTGGTTGCTAAAGCCGACCCTGTCAAATACGTTATGACTAAGCCAATCTTGACAGGGCGACTCGCTAAATGGGCTTTGCTTCTTAATCAATATGAGATCATCTACGTCCCAGCTAAAGCCGTCAAGGGACAAGCGCTAGCAGACTTCCTTGCCGATCATCCAATCCCGGCTGATTGGAAAATCTCAGACGACTTGCCTGACGAGGAGGTGTTCTACATCGACATCTTCCCAACATGGACGATGTTCTTCGACGGATCCGCACGAGCAGACGGAGCGGGGGCAGGAGTAGTATTCATGTCGCCACAAAGGCAAATACTACCTTACTCCTTCCAACTGAATGAGCTATGCTCCAACAATGTTGCTGAGTACCAAGCATTGATCATCGGGCTCTAAATGGCGATCAACATGGAAATCACAGCTCTTGAGGTATATGGCGATTCCAAGCTCATAATCAATCAACTCTTAACTGAATATGAGGTGAGGAAAGATGATCTCGTCCCATACTTCCGGCTAGCGACCCAACTGCTACAAAAGTTCGAAGCTGTGACACTGGAACATGTGCCAAGAAAGGAAAATCAAATGGCAGACGCTCTCGCCAATCTAGCCTCGAGTATGACACTAGGAAAAGATGAAGTTGCAGATGTGCCAGTTTGCCAAAGATGGGTGATTCCGCTCGTTAATGAAATGTCACTAGATGATACAAATGTCATCTCAGTACTTCCAGTTGATGCTGAAGAGTGGAGACAGCCGCTGATCGACTACTTAGAGCACGGAAAGCTTCCTGATGATCTCAGACACCGTTCCGAAATACGTCGACGAGCACCTCGCTTCCTTTACTACAAAGGAACACTCTATCGACGCTCTTTTGAAGGAGTGCTCCTGAGATGCCTAGGTGAGGAAGAAGTTAATCTAGCCATGGAAGAAGCACATTCAGGTGTGTGTGGGGCACATCAGTCTGGACCAAAGCTACATTTCCGGCTTAAAAGAATGGGTTACTACTGGCCGAGCATGGTGAAGGACTGCCTGGAACACGCCAAAAGGTGCCAAGCCTGCCAATTCCATGCCAACTTCATACATCAACCGCCTGAACCATTACACCCTACAGTTGCTTCATGGCCGTTCGACGCATGGGGATTGGACGTTGTAGGACCAATTACGCCAAAGTCATCTGCAGGGGAAGCTTACATCCTAGCTGCAACAGATTACTTCTCCAAGTGGGCTGAAGCCATCCCTTTAAGGGAAGTAAAAAAGGAAACTATTGTTCGTTTCATCAAGGAGCATATCATCCACCGATATGGGGTGCCTCGCTACATTATCACTGACAACGGAAAGCAGTTCTCCAACCGACTCGTGGACGAGCTTTGCGACAAATACAAGTTCAAGCAGCACAAGTCTTCCATGTATCATGCTCCGGCCAACGGCCTCGCGGAAGCATTCAACAAGACGCTGTGCAACCTCCTGAAAAAGGTAATCGGCCGAACAAAGAGAGATTGGCATGAAAGAATAAGTGAAGCACTTTGGGCATATAGGACTACACATAGGACTCCTACCCAAGCTACACCTTATTCTCTCGTATATGGCGTAGAAGCTGTTCTACTGCTCGAAAGTCAAATTCCCTCACTAAGGATGGCTATACAAGAAGGCTTGACTGATGAAGAAAATGCAAAGTTGCGCCTTCATGAGTTGGAAGCGCTGGATGAGAGAAGGCTCGAAGCTCAACAACACTTGGAATGCTACCAAGCAAGGTTATCCAAGGCATTCAACAAGAAAGTCCGCCCAAGGTCTTTCCAAGCCGGAGATCTCGTGCTGGCATTGCGTAGGCCTATCATTACAACTCATAAGACAAAAAGCAAGTTCACATCAAAGTGGGATGGACCCTACGTAATACAAGAGATCTACACTAATGGCGCCTACTTAATCATGGCAGAAGACGGGTTGAAGATCGGCCCCATCAACGGCAGATTTTTGAAACGCTACTACCCCTAAAGCAAACGGCACCAAACGCTCCTGGCCCGCAAGAGCATAAACTGTGTATGGCAAAATCATCAAAAAAAAAAACCATCACTCATTTGAACTACGTCATGACTTGATCCCTCCTCAACCAAGGGTACGTAGGCAACTTGAAACTTCAAAACTTCAAGTACAGTCACATCATCAAAATAAA
This sequence comes from Pyrus x bretschneideri, assembly GCF_019419815.1. Taxonomy (NCBI): domain Eukaryota; kingdom Viridiplantae; phylum Streptophyta; class Magnoliopsida; order Rosales; family Rosaceae; genus Pyrus; species Pyrus x bretschneideri. The sequence continues at coordinate 11,667,029 of NW_025999787.1, read as the reverse complement.
AAAATTAAAAAAAAAGGAAAAAAAACACATCTTGGTGATGTATATGTTTTATCTGTATTTAGCACAATACACTGAATAAAATAAAGCATGTACATTGATCTCCGAGAAATTACAAGTGTGTACAAAAAAAAAAAAAAAAAAAAAAAAAGATGAAGCTTTCACAAAGGATGTGTACGTGAAGCCCCACTACGTGGCAACACTCTCGGAGCAGGAGGCATCGGAGCAGAAGGCATCGGAGTAAGAGACATCGGAGATAGAGCATTCGAGGCCTCAATACTTGGCGGAACGCTCGATGACCCAGGAAAAATGTGCCTTTTCAATATATAACTATACATGTTCATGAAACTTATGTTGCCAAGAAGGCTTGGCGCAGATTTAATACGAAAAATGACATTTTTTATGTGTAAATTCCACTAACGCACAATCTACGATTTAAGAGATTTATGTAAAGTACTACACCCATGGTGGTGGAGTGAGGAGTTTTACAGAATCTCCAAACTTATATGATACAGAGTATTATCTAAAGATAAAATTCTAAACCAACAATATGAGGGAAATTAACACATCTTAGAGCCAATTAATACATGACTTTGGACTTCTGAAAATATGTTTTATACGAATTGATATGTTATGGGTCAAATAAACATTGACATTCCAATGTAAAGTTACATTAACTCGAGTAATTTTTTAAGTCCCAAACAACAACTTTTAAGATATGCCAACAAAAAATAAGCATATTCCCACTTACATGCCTACCTTGCGGGGGTTTTTAACCCCTATAATAGTGGCGGATCCAGAAAATAAATCATTACAGTACTATAATTGTTGTAGAAGTAATGTAAATATTCATATAATTTGACTGACTATAGATGAAATTGTAGACATCGAAATTTCAGTAAAACAAATGTTCACCAATGCATTAAAGTTTTGACGTGTCAAGGCATACATGGCATACGCCACGTGTTGTACAAATTATACACGTGGCGTGTGACTCAACAAAATAGGGAGAAATACCCTTGAAGGATTAAACAAGTTTTTCTTCTCATTTTGGGCAATGACAAGGCAAGTACATTTCAATCCATTGAGGATCAAAACAAGTTTTTCTTCTCATGTTGGCAATGACAAGGCAAGCATACTTCAATCCATTACGGATCAAAGCAAGTTTTTCTCATTTGGGCAATGACAAAGCATACACATTTCAAGTTTAAAATGGTGTTAAGTGGGAAATTAAGCCATAAGTTACACCACTTCAAGTTTAAAATGGTATTAAGTGGGAAATTAGGCCATAAGTTACACCACTTCAAGTTTAAAATGGTATTAAGTGGGAAATTAGGCCATAAATTACACCACTTCAAGTTTTAAATGGTATTAAGTGGGAAATTAGGCAATAAGTTACACCACTTCAATTTCAATATTGCATTAAGTGGGAAAATTAGGCAATGGTGCTTGGAAAAGAAAAAAATATTTTGTGGTGGTGATTCATTCTCAAAGCCTATAAATAGGCTTCTCCATCAAGGTATCAAGCATCAACCAATTCACAAATACATTTCTCCACACACCAAAACCTTGAAGCCTTAGAGTTCTAAAGCTCTCAAGAAAATCCCGAAGGATCAAGAAAGCACTCTTTGTTCTTCATCAAATCCTCCTTCAAGATCAAGCCCCAACGGCCCTTGAAGAACTTCCACCAACTCAAGATCAAGCCCCGACGGCCCTTGAAGAAAGTGTTCATCCGTTCATCCCAAGATCAAGCCCCAACGGCCCTTGAAGAACTTCCACCAACTCAAGATCAAGCCCCGACGGCCCTTGAAGAAAGTGTTCATCCGTTCATCCTAAGCTCAAGCCCCAACGGCCCTTTGGATCAACAACCTCAACAAATCCACACATCCAATCGTTCTTCAAGATTAAGCCCAAAAGCCCTTGAAGATCCACTCATCCATCAACCCTTCAAGATCAAGCCCAAAAGCCCTTGAAGAAATCCACACAACCATTATTCAAGATCAAGCCCCGACGGCCCTTGAAGAAAGTGTTCATCCGTTCATCAACTGTTCATCCTTAGATCAAGCCCCGACGGCCCTTTGGATCAACAACTCATCCACAAACCTACACCCTACGAAGATAGAATCAGAGGACCAAATTTGAGAGAGATCGTAACCCCAAAATCATCAAACAAAATATTATTTTGTACACGTATTCTTGTTTCTTGTTTCAAGGAAAATTCGTGTTCACAGAAATATAAGAATGACAAAAAATAGTAGTATAAATATATTATCTAATTTTATTATTATTGTTAGACGTGGGTTACATACATTAACTTCTATTATAGACTTTTGCATGTTAAAAACTCTATATAAAGAACATGCAATTACTATCAAAAACATCAAAGCATAAGTTAATTATACAAGTTTCTCTCACTTCTCTCCTTGTGTATTCATTTCCCTTGTGTGATACACACACAAGTAAAGAAAACAAATAGAGTGATAAGTTGATATCGTTCCACTTCAAACTCTAGCTCAGGTTTTCTCACATTTTTGTTTATTTAAAAATTAATATATGTTTTTTTTTTCTTTTTTCTTTTTAAAAATAGGACTAGCTCGTGACTTAGCTATGACATTCCACCCTGTTGAAAGTTGGGAAGATCATGCATAATGTAGTTGGTAATAAAAATGAAATTTGAGTGACTATATAAGATTAAGTTTAATAATTATTCCAACGTAAGATTATTGATTCATATGATGAATCTTTGTATTCACTCGCACTGCCTTTTCAATATATAACTATACATGTTCATGAAACTTATGTTGCCAAGAAGGCTTGGCGCAGATTTAATACGAAAAATGACATTTTTTATGTGTAAATTCCACTAACGCACAATCTACGATTTAAGAGATTTATGTAAAGTACTACACCCATGGTGGTGGAGTGAGGAGTTTTACAGAGTCTCCAAACTTATATGATACAGAGTATTATCTAAAGATAAATTCTAAACCAACAATATGAGGGAAATTAACACATCTTAGAGCCAATTAATACATGACTTTGGACTTCTGAAAATATGTTTTATACGAATTGATATGTTATGGGTCAAATAAACATTGACATTCCAATGTAAAGTTACGTTAACTCGAGTAATTTTTTGAGTCCCAAACAACAACTTTTAAGATATGCCAACAAAAAATAAGCATATTCCCACTTACATGCCTACCTTGCGGGGGTTTTTAACCCCTGTAATAGTGGCGGATCCAGAAAATAATATTAGGGGGGTTAGTAAGGATAGCGCGCATCACGCAAATTTTTTCTTAACAGAAATAGCATGCATATCGTCATTTCATCGAGTCTTGGTTGGCCTAAAGTCATTTGGAAAAGCATACTGCACACTTGTTAATGCCTTATTTGTGTGGGTAACTAACATGTTCTAAGACTGCTTCCATATGAATGCTTAACAAAGAAACACACTTATCTTCAACACACTAACGTTGTTTGATATCATTGCATCTCATTAATATGTTTGTCCAAGAACGATGATATTTTGTTATTCTCTGAGATCACCATTTCATTTACTTCACATTTTTGGATAATTTTTTACTTGGTTCTTTTTTTCTGCCTACAATTGTAATCACAACCAACAAACAAGCCAGAGGTAAATAATAATAGGACTAGACTATAAAGGTACAAAACCTCTCTAATGCATTTTATCAAGCAATTGAAGGGCATATATGAAGGGCAACTCTAACATTTAAATGGACAGCATCCAAGTCATCCATGAACATTCATCAAAGTTCAGAGGGTCAGCACTCAAGTTTTCCCTGGATATTTACTGTGTTCGGGGGATCAACTTACCCCCCATGCCCCTCAATGCATCCGCCCTTGCCCTGTAACCAATCTTTCACAATCAAGAGTGGAGATAAATCCTCCAGTTAGCTAGGTGGGTGAAACCTCATCCAGGTTTTGTAACGGTTAAATGTTGATGGTGCTTGGAGTGAGAAAAGAAAGTTCGGTGGCTTGGGTGTTGTAATTCGTTACTGTCAGGGGGGCTTTTGTTGCAACTCAGGATCGCTGGAGCTTTGGTACGGGCACTACTCGTCACCAAGCTAAAGGAACTGCGCACCGTTTAGCTCGCCATGGTCTTCACATGAATACTACCACCTCCTATTCTTGGTTTGAGGAGCCGCCTAATTTCATTTCGAATTTGCTAGTTTCTGATTGTAATTGACTGTGGCAACTTTTTGTTTGCCCTGCTGACTACTACCGTTGCTTTCAAAAAAAAATTTGACACTTTATTCTCTTATTCTTATCGCATCTTAAACAACCAAATTTCATATGATAAAACTTTGTCTTAGTATGCATTAAGGCAAATGTCTTTTAACTATAATTCGTACAATATCAATTTGTCATTTTCTCTAAAACACGGCCAAGAGCTTAGGAATAAAAAAACTAATAATGTCCCGAGGTCGATAAATCCTAACAGTATCAATTATCAAGAATTGCCTATTATTTTTTTAGGAGGATTCTCTCTCCTCCTAATCTCTCTCCTATTCCCTTCTCTCTCCACCTGAACGGTTACGATTAAATCATGTCAACACTTAAATTGATTTTTTTTTATATATAGACAAAGGGACAAAAAACAATATGTGAGAGGAAATGAAAGAAGGGGATGAGATAAGAATAATGGGAGTTTTAACGAAAATGCCACGTTACTATTCACTTTAATGAAAAACCATATTTTTACACTAAAAAGTCAATCTTGGTATTATTCACTTTACCCTTTATTTTGTCCTTATCGTTAACTTAAAGTTTTCAAGCCATTTTCATTAGTTTTCCTCATAAAAAAAAAAGGAGAGAATCATACTCCTACTTTTTCTTTCTTTAAAGAAATATCTAATTATGGTAGATGAACTATTGTGGATTTGAAATGGCTCAATTAAGTAATATGTAATAAATTTCAAATAACTATGTACAACAAATCACTAGAAAATTTTGACATTTGTCAACCATGCATAAGGTAATACAGGTATAATGAAGAGCGCGCAAGTGGATAAGATTACAGTTTAATTACTACAATACCCTTATCATAAATTAATACTAGTTTACTAAATTTTGATTACTAAACTACCCTTAATTTGTAATTGAATTACTACTGTACCATCATTGTTTGTCATATATTTCTTTGTTTGTAATACTAAAATAGAAACTTATGTGTATTACTGGTATTATTTTTAAGCAATTAAACTATAAACATTAGTTCATGCTTAATTTTATTTTTAAATTTATCAAAAGACAATTAATTTCATAATTCAACCTCAACGCAATGACAAAGGGCCAAACGACACCTATCAATTATTGCTAACTTAAACTTCATTTATATAGAAGTTCCTTCGTAAACCTAGTTAGAATCTTGTTCTAGGCTACATTTGACATCCGCTACTTCCAAATCTTGAATTCATGTTCTCATCGTTATTCCATAATCTTGAAGATTTTGTCATTTATAATCATTATTTCAAAATCATCATGATTTGAACGAAGCCAATTACATGCCTTTTCAATACGCAAAACTAAACATGATCATGGAACTCATGTTGCCAAGAAAGGTTGGTGTAAATCCGAAAGAAAAATAGAGGAAATTTTTGTATCCTTTGGGTGGTACAAAATTTCACCAACACCGTAACTATATGACTTGAAAGATTTGTGTAAGGCGTAAGATCGGAATTACAGATGAACTGAGAACCCAAAACATTCGTGCAAGTCTAGGCCCATGCTGGTGGAGCCACGGAGAGAGGCTATGCGAGCTTTACAAAGCCTCTCACAAAAACTTAATATATGATTTAGATAATGCTATTCATATGTTCATTTTTACTTTAGACACGTTATTCTTAATTTTCGATCATCGGATCGAATGAATTGAAGAAAATTAATGATAAAAATATAATAAAAGTGTGTGGGAGGTAAAAATAGTTGTGTGAATAACATTATCTTATATTTTTGGTGTGTTGTTGTGTCACCAAACACAAAGTGACCCTGAAAAAATAATTAGAGCTATGGTTTTTGAATTTTAGCTTAATTGGAACTTTGGTCTTTAAAATTTGTGAATAGTAAACTATGAACTTGTAATAATGTGATCAATGATCATTTTGACTAATTCTGTTATATCGCCCATCATTTTTGCTCATTTAAGTCTTTTATTTTGGTTGCAAGTTATAACAGAGTTAGCAAAAAAAAAAAAAATTTATCGTTCTATATTATAACAAGTTCATAAATTAATATTTACAGTGATCAAAACTCTAATTAAGTCAAAATTTAAGGGCTACATTTTTTTGAAATTATTTTTTTTCGCTTAGTTAAAAAATATAAAAGCGAACGAACAAACGTAATAAACCTGTGCATTCATCATCATCTATCATCCACTGTCAAAGAAAGAATTCGGAGATTTCGATTGGTATAAAACCAAAAACCCTAATTTATAAAAAAAATAAAAAAATAAACAGAAAAAAATGATGAAATGAGAGGAACATGGCTGGGGAACACGGAACGAGAACGCAACCATGGGGGACGTTAGAGGAGCTCTTGCTCGTTTCCGCCGTGAACCGCCACGGCACCCAGAGTTGGGACTCCGTCGCCTTGGAGGTCGGGGGCCGATGCTCCGCCAAAGCGACGACGCTACTCACTGCTCTGAACTGTAGGGACAAGTTCGAGGACATCAAGCGACGGTTCGTATTGGGAGACGACGACGATTCGTCCGGGAGCCTGGGCGCGATGGTTGACAAGCTGCGAAGGCTGAGGGTTGAGGAGCTCCGACGCGAGGTCCGCCGTCGCGACGTTTCGATCGTGTAAATTTCGCTGCCCTTGCGAGAGATCTGAGTGTGAGGCGTCGTCGTTTTAATGGTCTTAGATCTGAGACTCTGGTTTTTTACAGGTCGTTGGAGTTGAAGGTGAAGAGGTTGGAGGAGGAGAGGGAGCGCAGCTTGAAGGAGGACGCCGAGGCCACCAGTCCAAGCAAAGATCTCAAGCGCGGGGGAGAGGATCAACGGGATGGTTCACAGGAGAACCTAGCCGGAAAAATGAACTCCGGCGAAGACTTCGGCTGGGACTTCAATTCCGACGACCGTGAGAATCGATCCTTTAACGAGTCCAATTCGACGAGCCAAAGAGGCGCGGCGGAGAAACAGGCGGAGGGGAAAGAGAAGGAGCCCGGGCCGGAAGGAAACGAACCAGATCCGATGCGGACTAAAATCCGGTCCGAACCGGATCGCGATTGCTCTGTTAACGGCAAAGTAGCAGAAGATGACGACGAAGACAATCATAACAACAAAAACGGCGATGATACGGCGAAGGCGAGTCAACTCAACGACTCGAGCGAGTTGTGGGAATCCGGTGGCGAGTCGAAGCGGGAGGGAAAAAGAGGTCGTCGTGGTGGTGCGACGGCGTCGAGGCAGCAGAACAGCGACGTGCAGAGCTCGGCGAGCTTGTCGAAGAGGAAACGACGTTGTGGCGGCGGAGGAGAGGGAGGAGGAGGAGGGAGTAGGAGTTGGAGTAGGAGCAGCAGCGGCGAAGAGGCCGAGGGTGACGAAGTATCTCCCGCCACCAGCAAAGGGGTTAAGCAGCTCAAGCTGGTTAAATCTGAGCCGTTGATCAAGGTCCTCAAGATCATCCGGTCTCATCGGCTCGGCTCCGTATTCGAGCGGCGGCTTCGGAGCCAGGTATTGACAAATATTCCTAAACAAATTTTAACGTATATAATTTTAATTTTTAATCTTAAAAGTGAAAAATCTAAATTAAATAAATTATCCAAAAAGAATTTATAAAATCCGTAAAATAAGAACGAGACTTGGCTGCTTTAGATTCAGCAGCACCTCATGCTGCCAACCAATTACGGCTGAATATGTGTTCAAGTTGTAAAATTTTTAAGGAAAATTTTGAAATATGTCCAATTTTATAGACTACCTTTTGAAATATGTCTAATTTTTAGTGATTTTTGATTTTTTAAATACGTCTAATTTTTAGTTATTTTGTACCTATTTCCAAAAACCCCAATTTTTAATCACAATTTGGACATGTATTCAGCCGTGATTGGTTGACAACAGGAGGTGTTGCTGAATCTTTCAGTAGCCAAGTTTTTTCGAGAAAATAATTAAGATTTGAATAATGGGATTGGGAAATAAAAAGAGGTCGTGGTTCATGGACGAAGGTGGTGAGGTCTGAGATTAGATTTAGATGTTTGGCGGTGGGCCAATTAGATCGTGACAAATAACGATGTCGAGGGTGTTTTGGTCATATGGAGAATAAAATAGGGGTTATTTGGTACTTTAAAGAGTAAGATCGAGGCGGTTTGGGATGGTACGCTGTGCTTGGTGAGGATGTTACCTAGCGTGCAGTGCATGAGCTTTACGGATAGGACAAAAACTTGGTCAAGATTTTTTTTTTTACCAAAGAAAAAAAAAAAAAAAACTATGGTCAAGGTTTTGATAAAGGGTTGGGTTACAACCGTACGCCTTAGGTGGGGTACTGTACGCAGTTTAAAATTATGAGAAATTTTTTAGTGTGGTGAGAATAGGGTTAAATATATTAAGTGTTTTAATATAAGTGGTGAATACTTGACAAAAAAAATTTCTAACCACATTTAGAATCGGGCCATATTTCGGCACATAAAATTTCTCTAAAGTTAGGATTTAGAAGATGATTATTATTATTTTTTGACAAGTATAGTCTAAGCTACTCTATTTTATTAATGATACGTACCTCTAAGTAGTTTGAAAATTCAACGGCTTTATCATGTATATAAAGGTTTAATAAATTTTTATGACGGTTAGATTTTACATAAAATTTGTATTGCTAAGTGATATGCACTGTTATATCGTAACCTTAATTTTACCAAAAAAAAAAAAAGAATCAAATTCGAATGTTTAGAAGACTATAAGTCGATCAATTGACCTATAAATCCATCCAATAGTCCAACCCAATGGAAGCGTTACGAAAGTACCAATGAGGGCGTGTGGTAGGGGGTGTTGGACACTTATTGGAAGTGTTAGTTGTTTGAGCTTGTTTATTAGTTTTTTTTTTTTTTTTTTAATTGCTTTATTTTTTATCTCAATTTCCGAAGTTATTTATATTTTTCCATTACGTTTGTTTTATATTTTTCATTACGTTTATTGGTAGTAGTAAGTAGCAAGCCCATGATCTTTCACGTGGAGTTTAGGATTAGAACAACTTGTCTGGCATGAACCTCACTGCTACAGTATATATTCTATGCTAATAATAAATATTTTTGTATTATTGATACAAAATTTCATAAGATATTACTCGTGCCATGCAAGTTCTCGTATACACACGGAAAGGAGTAAATGGTGGTCCATTTTAGAAAGTGCTCTAATTTGTCTCTTTCATAAACGTTTAGGAGGACATAAATGTAGTTGTTAGGGAGGCATCAATCTACTTCACTTATATATAACTTATACAAAAACACTATTCTTACCATGTATTTGTAATATTATTTGTATAATCTTTCTATTACAAAATGATACAAATAAATAGTAAGTGTAACATGTCATGTTATGCATGTGAATCCAATAGAAGATGGAGGTTACGTAAAAAGGAAAATGTGCGATCCATGTACTAAGAGTAGGTAGATTAGACGTTACACGGTGCATTACCATATTTTCTTTATTATTAGTATGAAGTAATAATTTAAGATTTATTGTTGCTCACCACTTGGTAATGATTATTATATGAACGTTTGATAAGTTTAAATTTTCGAATTTGTGTTTTTCTTTACTAGACATATCTCGCGGTTTAAAATCATCTAACAATGATGAACGGTGATTTGGTCAGCAAAAATAATTTCTAGCATTTGTGATGTTTTTTTGGTTTCTAGTTTGCCCTAAAAAAAAGTTATATAAATATTAATAAAAAAAAGCCTACAATTTTTGTGCAGGAATCAGAAAGGTACAAAAGTTTGATTCGGCAACACATGGACCTACGTATGATTCAATCCAAGCTTAACAAAGGCGTCTACACAGAGGATTGCATCCGCTTGTCCTTCCGTGACCTCCTCCTTCTTTTCAACAACGCCGTTGTCTTCTTCCGCAAGAACTCTCCAGAGCACAACGCAGCTCAAGAGCTCCGCTCCATTGTGCTAAAGGAAATGAACGACCAGCTCCCGAAACCACAATCCGCAACTGAAACCGAAAAATCGAACGTGTCCAAGATCGAAGCCAAAGTTCAGAAGCTCGAGTCCCATGGCTCTGAGAAACCCATCAAGTCGTCCATTGTTGTGTGTGGAAAACTTGGTTCTGTCAATGCACTCTCTGATGCGAAAAATCGGAAGGGAGATAAGATCAAAGAGAAAGCAAAGGCGGCGAATGTGAAGAAGGCGGATGGTGCTGCATTTGTGAAGGTTGAGGACAAGGGGGTTAGGAAACGGAGGACGCAAGAAAGAGGCGGGCGGAGAGGCATGAGCACGAGGGGCAGGAATGCAGCAAAGCCGACCAAGCGCATGAGTATGGTGTCAATGAACTCAGTTCACATGACGGTTTGGAAGCGTTGAAAGCGGAGAAGGAGAAGAAAGAAAACGGAAGGAAGAAGCAAGGCACGGCGAGGTTCTTGAAGCGAATGACGCAGACCTCGAGTACTGAAGTGAAGAAGGAGAATTCGGATGGTACCGAGGAGGATAGCGAGGAGAGCGAGGACGAGAAGAAGAAGAAGAAGAAGAAGCCGACGAGGGGTAGGATGAAGCCGGAGGTTGAGAGGAAGGAGAGGGTGACGCGGAGTTCAACGGAAAGCGGAGGAGGGAGGGGAGGGGGAAGGAGGAGTCAGGAGAGCAATGGGAGGGGAAGAAGAGGGGTTGGGAGGCCACCGAAGAGGCCGGAAACTTCAGCGGCTGGGGCGGGGAGCGGGAAGAGAGGGAGAGACAACGGGGAGGCGGATCAGGTGGGGAGTGCAGGGAGGCCGAGAAAGCGTACAAGGAGGTGAATGTGAACATTGCTGTAAGATGTAAATTATTTTTGGTGTGGTAGTTTGGGTTAATTTCTGGTCTTGTATTGTATTGTTGCTAATGCTAGGTTTTTACAGTGTTTTTATTACCTTTTTACCCGAGAGGTCAAAAGAATTACTAGAGAGAGAGAGAGAGAGGAGAGAGAGAGAGAGTTTGTTGTGAACTCGTACAATGTTTTGGGGCATATATTGGTCTTGTTTTTTAGTGTGGGCTTTTTTACTGCGATAAGAAAGAAACTGGGCCCAAAACCCCCGAAAACAAAGGAAGAAGTTAAAGATAATACAAAATAAATAGTATTGGACAGAGAAAGTGTAATGGGTGCCCCAACCGTTAATGCACAATTGTTTGTGGATCTAGTCGGGAATGAACGCTCTGCTCGCCAAGGCGAGAGAAAACGTTACCCTAGGGGTCAAGTGGAAATTATTACTCCTATGAAAACTAAGGAGATTTGTCAAATCATATAATATTAACAATTTTCTTCCTCGATAGTTTGATAAGTTATGGGACTTTTTTTTGGTTAAACGTGTAACTTATACTATATTTAGTTTAGTGTAAATTCGTCTGACAAATTACGTTATCAAACTTTCAAATGAGAATTATTGAAACATGTTTTTAGATGATGATTGATAGTTTGACAGGGAAAAAAAAAAACTGTTACATTAAAAAGATTTTAAAAATTCTGTTCTACAACTTTAGTTATAGTACATCTGAAATTTTGTGTTTGATTTTCTCGCTCTAATTCACTCGTATCTAAAAAAGGACATCCCTAACCGTAAATAAAAGATAAAATAAAAGAGCTGCTCAACTGATACTTTGTATTTCTTCTATGATTGGATCATTGAAGACGGAGGTAGAGCAGTCCTGTTTGTGAGGGACCATGAAAGAGTTACTGAGGCTTGCATCTTCCGTGCAATTTTTACTGTCACCCTCAGCGTGTGAATGGCTGCTGCTTTCAACTTCTCCCCTTTGGTTTGAGACTTGGACTTGGTCTTGGGGTTGCTTGTTAATCTTCATCCTATGTTTAATTAATCAAGTGGAACAAGGGTGAAAAAAGTAATTACGCATCATAAAAAAAAAGATAAAATGAGAAAAATTCAGGTGTAAATGAGGATATTTTCTGTCTCTATTTGTCATTCGTTGCCTGAATAATGAGATACAAAGACGAGATTATATCCCCATTTACATGTCAAAATCTTTTCAAGAAAAATTTGGATATAACTAGGGATATATTTCGTATCTATCTCACTCATGATATTTATGTGAGTTTAGTAGTTGAATGCATAGACGTAAATATATTCCTAGTTACGTATAAGAGTCTCAACAGACTTACGTCACCGAACTAGAAAAACTTGAATGTAATCAGAGAATATTTCAGTCTCTGTCTCACTTGTCATATGAATGATGAGAGACAAAGGCGAAAATATACTCCCGATAACATATTAGAATCTCACACGATTTACTTCATCAAAACAAGGAAAAAGAATAAAAAACTTGATAAATAAATTAAAAAAAGTCTATAACACTCTTACCTTCGCTTAACCATTCTCTGCACCAGATAGAGCTTAAACTGAACATTGTCTAGGAATTGGAAATATGCATATCTCCATGTCCTCTTGAGAAGCAAAGGGCAGCAGAATCCCAAGAACCCTACAACGAAACCGAGCACAACGGATAACCCAATCCATAGACTTTGATCCTCGTCGTCGTCCAAATCCTGGCTGTTCTTATTCTCTCCATCATTCCCATTACTTGACAAGCACTTCGGAAGTGGAGGGCCACAAAGTTTTGGATTCCCTTCGAATGCAGAGGCGTTGAAGCTTTGTAGCTGCGTGCCGGTCGGTATTGATCCTTCAAGACTATTGTACGAGACATTGAAAGAATTCAAGAAACTAAGGCTTGCCAATGACAATGGGATCTTTCCGGAAAAATGGTTCATGGAAAGGTCTAATTCCTCCAAGTTCTTGAGGTTGGATATTTGCTCTGGGATTTCGCCCAAAAAGTTGTTCATGTTAAGATCCAGCTTTTGTAGCAGCTGCAGCTGGCCTATCTCAATGGGAATTCTCCCACTAATGCTGTTGTTCCTCACGTCGATCACGCGAGGAAAGTAAGACAACTTGTACTGCAGAAATGTTCTGTTGGTTGAGGTGTAGATAGGCAGTTCGAGAACATCATCGTCTGCTTGAGGAGAAGTTTCTTCGGATAACAACATGGGAAGTGTACAGAGTTCCCTTGGAAATTCACCTGAAATTCGATTGGCTCCCAATCCTAAAACAAAGAGCCTTGGAAGAGCCCCCAACCAACTAGGAATCGATCCAGTGATTCTGTTAAAATTCAGAATCAAGACCCCTAGCTTCTTGAGCTTCAATAACCATTGAGGTATTTCACCGTTGAGCTGACAGTTACTCAAATCTAGCATTTGAAGATTTTGGAACCCGTCGAAATTAGCCATTGCTTCATCACTTGGAATTTTCTCTCCATAAAAAGTTGTCGAAAGGATGAGTACCTTGAGACTTCTGCAGCGCATTAGTATCTTCATTGCCCCTGTGATGTTTGTCAATCGGCTGTAGCTGAGGGAGAGGAAGGACAAGGATTCGAGTGAAAGAATCTCGGGTTGTATCTGTCCCTCTAGATTGTTTTTGCTCACTCGAATTGCTTTCAGGGACTTGCATGAGTAAAGGCTTGTTGGCAAGAAACCGGTGAAGTTGTTATGGCCAAGATCAAGTATTGTTAGTTTAGCAAGATTGGAGAAATTAAGGGTTGAGATGTTTCCTTCAAAAAGGTTGATTCCGAGATTCAGTTTGATAAGGTTTGTGCAGTTCATCAAAGATGGGGGCAGAGAGCCTTTTAGACTGTTAAATTGAAGGAAGATGTGTTGTAATTTGGACAGCTTACCGATGTTTACAGGGAGAAAGCCGCTCAATCCGTTGGACTGGAGGTCAAGGAATGCAAGGTTGGTGAGGTTGACAATTCTGTCGCTTATGGCACCCTGTAGCGAATTGCGAGGCAACGCAATTTCTTTAAGTGTGGTAGCATTGTAGATGTCATCTGGAAGTAGTCCCGAGAGGTTGTTGTAACCAGCTCGAAACACCTGTAGTTTGGAACACGCGCCTAGTCCGCGAGAAATATTGCCACTGAATTCATTGAGGGAGAAATCGAATAGTCTAATCGAGGGAGACAAATGAAGACAAATAGAGGACGGGATGGACCCCGAGAAGCTGTTGTTCGTGACGTTGAAACTAGTCATATTCGAAGCATGTCCAAAGAATAAGGATGGAATTTCTCCATGGAAGTGATTGCTGGACAAATCAACAATCTGTACAATACTTGGAAGCTGAGAAAGTGAGAGCCCTCCAGAGAGAAGGTTATAGCTCAAATCGAGGATCTCAAGACGATTCAAGGACAAGAAGAATCCGGCTTCGAGTGAACCATAAAGTGAGTTGTGGGAGAGATTGAGGAGTGTGAGATGTGTGAGATTTCCAAGTGATGAGGGAGAAATAATACCCCCATTGAGGCCTTTGTATGGTAACTGCAATCGCGTGATCCAACGGTCCTGATTACAAGTGATGCCTTCCCACTGGCAACAATCAACTGAATCAGTAGTCCAGTTCAATGGAGGAGAAGACAGAGAGCGAGAGAAGGTCGTGAGTGCGTTGCGTTCGCTTGGATCGCAAGCATCATTCGTAGATATAATGGAAATGAATATGAGGATGAATTGGATGGAGAGGAAGCCATGAGGGATTGAATGATCCATCTTAGGTTAAGATTCTCACAGGTTTGTTTATATATAATACGCATATAGACGTAAACATATAATGACTCGTTTAAATGTGCCTTTAAAATAACTGAAAGCGTTCTTAGTGAAAATGTTTTTAAAATCAATCCTAAGTAAAAATGCAAGTAAATCTTGGGAAAAACACTTAACATGCTTTCTGGAAGAAGCAGAAAGCACTTAAAGTGTTTTTAGAATCTAAAAATATTTTTTCTAAAAGCGTTTTCAGTCATTTTAAAAGCATATCCAAAAGAGTCATAGGTCAAATGTGCACCATTTTGTGCAGTATATACATCTTTTGGAAGCCATGACAGTTACATATGAACATTGTTAAGTTGCAACTTGCAAGCTTTTCAATGGATCAATAAGTAATATTTGTCTGCAATTTCTCAATATCTTTGAGGGAAGGGATCCGCAGAGGATCCCTTCCTCCTAATCTACCAAATTAGGGGATCCAGACTATTGAAATTTGATCCAACATCTACAAACAAGGGTCCACCTTAAAAGTTATAATAACTTTCGTCGTTGGATCAAATTTTAATGGTATGGATTCCTTGATTTAGTGAATTAGGAGGAAGAGATCCGAAGAGGATTTCTTTCTATCTTCATGGTAAAGATTCTTTTATGTGTTAATCTCTGGATTTGAAGAGATTTGGTTTGGTTTGGTTTTGACTTTAGTAGTAAACAACAAACAAAAGACTTCAAAGAGTCGCACTTACAGGGAATTAAATAATTTTGCATATTGATTAAATTAACAAAGGGAAGAATGTAATTAGGTAATGGTTTGAATTCTTGTGATCATTGTCTGAATTTCTCAGGCTTTGCTTTATAGAGACTTGAGTGAAATGGGACGTCACTAACAATGGAGGGTCTAATCATGAGTGGCTGCACTTTTAAATTTTAATCACTTTGACAATTTTTAGATGCAATCAAGTTAAGGAAATTCAACCAAATAGGATAGTTGTATGGTTAAATATAGGGAGATTTTAGGTGAGGTCCTTAGTTATTAATATTCTTTGACTGAAACTTTGTTGGTTTTTAATTTTTAATCGAAGTTCCTGAAATTAATGTGATAATTTATTTCTATGTATGTTACTATAATTTTTAAATTTAAAATTAAAATTTATAGTTATTTATATTAATGAGATTTTAAATTAAAAAAAAATCATAATTTGTGGGATTAAAAATATTAGAATATAAATATACTATTGTGTGTGTGTGTGTGTGTACATGGGTACATTCATCAAAATTAACCACAAAATTATTGTACCAAAACATGGGTACATTCTTCAAAATCACATAAAAAAAAAAAAAAAAGAGATATTAACTTAATAACATTAGTAAATTTCTTCGATTAAACTTGACATGGATACTGTCACATCCCCGCCTGGGACGGATCACTTCTCGGGCTCGCTCCACCACTGTAGCACGATATTGTCCGCTTTGGGCTTACCATTCCCTCACAGTTTTGTTTTTGGGAATTTATGAGCAACTTCCTAGTGGGTCACCCATCATGGGATTGCTCTATCCCCATTCTCACTTAATTTCGGAGTTCTTACGGAACCCGAAACCAGTGAAATTTGATCCAACATCTACAAACAAGGGTCCAACATTAGGGGATCCAGACTATTGAAATTTGATCCAACATCTACAAACAAGGGTCCACCTTAAAAGTTATAATAACTTTCGTCGTTGGATCAAATTTTAATGGTCTGGATTCCCTGATTTAGTGAATTAGGAAGAAGGGATCCGAAGAGGATTTCTTTCTATCTTCATGGTAAAGATTCTTTTATGTGTTAATCTCTGGATTTGAAGAGATTTGGTTTGGTTTGGTTTTGACTTTAGTAGTAAACAACAAACAAAAGACTTCAAAGAGTCGCACTTACAGGGAATTAAATAATTTTGCATGTTGATTAAATTAACAAAGGGAAGAATGTAATTAGGTAATGGTTTGAATTCTTGTGCTCATTGTCTGAATTTCTCAGTCTTTGCTTTATAGAGACTTGAGTGAAATGGGACGTCACTAACAATGGAGGGTCTAATCATGAGTGGCTGCACTTTTAAATTTTAATCACTTTGACAATTTTTAGATGCAATCAAGTTAAGGAAATTCAACCAAATAGGATAGTTGTATGGTTAAATACAGGGAGACTTTAGGTGAGTCCTTAGTTATTAATATTCTTTGACTGAAATTTTGTTGGTTTTTAATTTTTGATCGAAGTTCTTGAACTTAATGTGATAATTTATTTCTATGTATGTTACTATATTTTTTAAATTAAAAATTAAAATTTATAGTTGTTTATATTAATGAGATTTTAAATTAAAAAAAATCATAATTTGTGGGATTAAAAATATTAGAATATAAATATACTATTGTGTGTGTGTGTGTGTGTACATGGGTACATTCATCAAAATTAACCAAAAAATTATTGTACCAAAACATGGATACATTCTTCAAAATCACATAAAAAAAAAAAAAAAAAGAAGAAGAAGAGATATTAAGCTTAATAACATTAGTAAATTTCTTCGATTAAACTTGACATGGATACTGTCACATCCCCGCCTGGGACGGATCACTTCTCGGGCTCGCTCCACCACTGTAGCACGATATTGTCCACTTTGGGCTTACCATTCCCTTACAGTTTTGTTTTTGGGAACTCATGAGCAACTTCCCAATGGGTCACCCATCATGGGATTGCTCTAGCCCCATTCTCACTTAATTTCGGAGTTCCTACGGAACCCGAAACCAGTGAGCTCCCAAAAGGCCTCGTGCTAGGTAGAGATGAGAATATACATATAAGGATCACTCTCCTGGGCAATGTGGGATGTCACAATCCACCCCCCTTAGGGGCCCGATGTCCTTGTCGGCACACCATAGCCAGGGTTAGGTTCTAATACCAAATTGTCACATCCCCGCCCAGGGCAGATCACTTCCCGGGCTCGCTCCACACCACCGTAGCACGATATTGTCCGCTTTGGGCTTACCATTCCCTTACGGTTTTGTTTTTGGGAACTCATGAGCAACTTCCTAGTGGGTCACCCATCATGGGATTGCTCTAGCCCCATTCTCACTTAACCTCGAAGTTCCTACGGAACCCGAAACCAGTGAGCTCCCAAAAGGGCTCGTGCTAGGTAATGATGAGAATATACATATAAGGATCACTCACCTGGACGATGTGGGATGTCATAGATACATTCTCAAATCAAAGAAAAAAGAATGTACCCATATAAGTTTAAAAATGGATTAGAAAAAAAGTTGAATATATTTTATATAAAAAAATGGTACATTTTATATATAACAAATTGGTATATTTAAGAATGAATACATTTTAAGATTAAGAATTTTAAAAAATTACATGAATGGGTACATATAAAATTAAAAAATTGAAAACATTTTTTAAAAAAGCTAATGGGTACAAACTTATTCTATTTTATTTATTTATTTTGGAAATGTTTTGAATTGAAAATTAGTTAGGAGTTTAACAAAGGAGTGAGTATTAAAATTCTAAATCAATTATTAATTTTTATTTAAAAAAATTATGTAACTGACATGTAAATTCATTATTACATTAATGCTAAAGACTTGGATCAAAATCTAAAAAAGTCAATAAACATTAGTAACTGGGAAACGGATACTATTTTTTCCTTAAATATAAGAAGTAGAAGTGAGAGGCTCATTAATTAATTAATTTAGTGAATTTTTCATAATTTAACAACGTGAAAGTACTGTTACATGAAAGGAAAGGTTACTTGCTCGATTTTCTTCTTTAAAATTTGAACATCTCTCATATAAAAAGAAATAATACAATTACGCGTACTAATTACATAATGTAACACGACGTAGACCTATAATCCGTGAACTTATTTCATGACTATATTTTTTTCTTTGTCTAGACTTTGAAATTACAAATCTATAATAATCAAAATGGAGAATGCTTTGAAACCGCACTGGCATCACATGCCACTTACCTAAGTTTGATTTTTCTTCTCTTATTAGTTATCAGATTGGACTCAATGGTTTACTTAAGTCATGATCAAGGTAAACTAATGGAGCATTTTGTTTATCTTTTTTGCTGGGTAAGATGTTTTATAACATGTTACAGTTACACTCATGCAGAGTAGGAAAAACAGCAGTACCTGTTGTGAATAAGTTCCACGTTAATGGGAAGAGGGATCTTGCATAGATTTATAAGTAAATTGGGTTCGTCCCTATGGCCACTTGATTTTATGGTGGAACCTCTACTTCTTCATGATATCAAAGCAAGTTGTCTCACATGTGAAGTCAAACGGTCACATGTGCTCCACGCCACCCTGTTGTGTTGTCCACTTGTTAGGCTTGAAAATTCGCTACACATGAGGAAACATGTTGAGAATAAGTCTCACATTAATGAAAGAAGGGACCTTGCATGGTGTACCTCAACTTCTTCAATACCTTGAGACATCATCAAATGTAAACCAAGACATTTGTTTGCCAAAAAATTTAATAGAAGAAATTGTTACGTTTTTGCAGCAACATGTTTCTTCCAGAATGTGCCATGCTACGGACGTTCAGGGGTGGATCTATATAGGGACCGGGGTGGTCCCAGGACCTCTGAACAACGAAGAAATGCTTATGAAGAATCTCAGAGGACCACCCTAAACCCTAGGCCATGAAGGACTCGATAGGATAAATTATAGTAAATTAATAGGATAACATAGTAGATATAAGAGCCACCATTCCCTGAGTTTTAGTCGCCGGAAGGCTTGAGTTGCAGAACTGACAAAATGAAGAAGAAGGGTTGTGCTTTTGCACCCTGCTTTTTGACATTGTCGTTTTGCATTCTTTCTATCCCTTTTTCTAATTTGGACCCACCATCTTCTATTTAAATATTTTTTTTCTACCCCAATTTTCCATTACCCTTTTCTTTTTTGGAAAAGGAGGAAATTCTGTAATTGTCTGGTCAATTTTCATTAGATACTATTTATATTTAATTTTAAATTTTAAATTTTAAAATTAAAATGATTTCTAACCGTACGATGTATGATAAACGGACACGATTACGAGATTCCTCGGATCCCCGAGAAAAGGATCTGGCGAGGATACTTTTTGTTTTTTCTATCCCTTGCAGAAGTATTGAATGCTAAATATGTTTTTTAACCTTTTAAATTACTAGTATGACTTCACCTCTTAATTATTAATATCTCAAAAGAAAGAACATCGTTCAAGTAAAGAGTATCTTAGGCCAAAAAAAAAAAAAAAAACTCTTTAATTTATGTTCTCAAGAAAGACCCTTCAAGATATTACATGTCAAGAAAAATTGACACTGAAAATTTTAGCAAGACTTTTAATCTCCAAAGAACAAAACAAGGCCTAGGGGTGGCAATTCTAACCGTTAAACCCGATAACCATGGACAACCGTCTGAATGGATTGAATTGGATATGAAAATTCAGGTATGGTATGGATATGGGGAAAAACTGTGAACTTTATTCAGTTATGGTTTTGGATATGATTATAGGGGTCCCCAATCCATATCCGTCTCCGAATACGACCCGAATATATTGTGTGTGTGTGTATATATAAATTTGGTATATAATATAATTTTATTCACTTTACCGAACCCTCCCTATACTAATTCATTATGCATGCATCAAATCCTATACTATCTTTATTATGCACCAAACATCATGCATGGGGCATACCAACAACCTCATCAATTCAATACTCTTATTGTTATACTCAACCAAATTAATTCATTGAATCATTTTATATACCAATTATCAAATGTTCCAAGTTTATCAGATTCATCTCTCTTCAAGAGTCTCACTGTCAAGAAATTAGTTCATTGAATCAATTTGTTTTGTCTTCCTTTCGTATTTGTTTTTGTCCTCTTTTTCTTTTTTATTGGACCAATTTATCACAGTGGCTTATCATGAACAGCTTCAAATATATTGTTATATTTTTTGTAATTGGATGTTGCTATTTAACGATGGAATTAGTATCTACTAAAATTTATAGTGTATTAATTGGATGAATATAATTTTTTTTTAATTTTTTGACGAAGATGGATATAACCAACAACCGATTGAAAATCTGTTACCCGGTGGATATGGTTATGGATAATCTCCAATGGTTAATTTGCGGTTATGGATATGGTTAATTTTTGTGGTTATGGGGATGGATATAGCATTTCCATCCCCAAACCGAACCGTTATCATCCCTAACAAGGCCTCTCATATATATAGAAAGTACTCGACAAAATGTTTCATTTAAAAAATAGAGAAAAATCTTTTGTGCGTTGCGAACTATTTTTGTCTACAAAATCCTTAAATATTTTATATTAGAACCACCAAAGATTGAATTATGGATCTGCCACTGTCTACGTTAACAAGATAATTGCAATTTAAACTTCACTATTTGATAAAAAAAAAAAAAAAAAAAAAAAAAAAAAAAAAAAAAACAAAGGTGAACTATTTTCTTTTGCGTATTTCCAGATTTCCAGATTGTTTTCATGTTTCCAGCAGTGGTCAATTTGCAGGATTAAGGTGCCATTGCAACCCATTTCCTGAACAGCCTTTTCTTGCGAAAGTTAAAGCTCTGCAATTTTCGGCTTCTGCTCTTGTTGGGATTCGTTCAACAACTTCTGGCTTTCAACCCATGCAAACTAGAAGACGTGAAAACCCAACTTACACTAGGTTTTTTTTTTAATTTTTTTTTTATATATATATATATATATATAGATACACTTTCAAAAATAAAAATATATAAACCCTTCTCAATGATTCTGCATATACAGATTTTGAATTTTTGATGAGTAGTATCAAATTGAATCAGGACCCTTTTCTTATTTTCATTTTTGTGGGTTTTTTTTGTTGTTGAAAATAAAACTTCATTAATGAAGGGGAATATTACAATTTGTGATAGATAGGTCTAAACAAAAACAAAACCCTCCATAAACAGAGTAAGACATAGTTGAGTTTGAAATTGGAACCTCATCCTTTTTCAGTCATGAGGAGCTACACCTACACCAATAAGGACTAACACCATGTTGATTGGGCTTCAGCACTTTTGACTATGACTCAAAAGCACTTCCATCACACTTGGAACAAAACGTGTTCTGCACTGATGCTTACAATCCCAAATGAAGCAAAGTAATTAATTGAATTAAATTATTACTTTGTCCATTTGCCTAAAATTTAAGTCCTCTTTGACTCTTTAGCTTGTCAATTAAACAAGAAATTAGCCCTCGAACAAGAAAATAGAAAAGAAGAAATAATTGTGGTGGGCCACATTCGTGAGATGGGTTCAACGTACTATATTAAGGACAAGTTCCCAAACTTCTTTGTGAGCATGTTGAGAGTTCTGTGACGGTTGGATTTCAAAAAATTGATGGTGGATTATTTATATTAATCATTTGTATTAATAATGATTAATATAGTGATTTAATATAAGAGAGACTTATTTCGAGGTTAGACACAGCAAGATGGTCATGACCCAAGAACATATCAATTAGTGGACCTTTAGGTTCAACCTATATACGATATATATAATTGTTTGATCAATCAATACAATCTCTTGTTTCTCTCTACAAATTCTTTCTCTTTCTCTGTACCAATTCTTCATGTTTTGCAATGTAGTTAATATAAGACTTAATAGAAAATATTAAAAAATTAAAAGGGAGTGAAAAAAGTAATTTTGGGGTGTGTTAATATAATCTCTTTTTTATGGAATATCGTGTTATCATGTCAATGTTTTACTTAGTGAATCCGAATATTTTATATGTTGAAGACATTATGATTTATGTGTTTTGTGAACATTATTATGGCATGATCATACATTTTTATTATCTCATCATGTATGTTAAACCGATATCTATAGTATTGTCTAGGATCATGACCAACTTCATGTGTATTGTCACGCCCCGATCCCGACATACATCCAGGATCGACACGTGACGTCACTCAAATACTCGTAAATCTCACATACCTCGACTCATAAATATGGCAAATCACAATTCGAGAATCAAATCTCAAGGAAATTTTTTGTTTACCTTATGGCTGCATCTAACCTCCTCGTTAGACTGCCTACGTACCCTCAAATAGGGATCAAGCCATTCGTAGTTCATTAACACAAAATCAGACGTTTATCCCATTAAGTTCAGAAAGAAAACAAAGCATTCCTCAAACATTTATTATAACCTGATAACATGTAGTTCCTGGACTCAGGCTACATAAGCAACCCCCATGAAAACATGATTTCTCATCCATCCAACATATAAATCATTATGTCTCATCATGATATCGCAATTCACAACATACATCATATTTAAGAACCGACGAAACACAAAACCATTCTCTAGCCGCACTAATTAATTAATTTGATCAAAGTAATAACAATCATTCCCATATCTTTTAAATTCATACCTTATGAAATCATAATCGAATCATGAAAACTCCCGAAGGAGTCACTCAAACGTCCAACATATTTTATAACTCAATTCATAAGACTCGAAACCATTGACACAAATATATATAAAAAATAAGGCTAGAGTGACTTAGTTAGGCCAAGCCTACTTCTCTAAATAATGGGATTTTAGGCCACTCCACGAAAAACAATAACTCGGGTTCCGGACCATCACTCAACGGAACTAAACCAAATATGATCACCTACAAAATGTACCAAGTACAATCAATCATCATCACCTCTAGAATGCGTATGGTCTCCCATCGCGGGTATACCAAGCAGGACCATCCATGTACCACCTCCACGTGGTGCAATCTCATCATAACACATTGAACACAATGTTACGCATACATGCTATCGATTCCACATATCAACCAGCATCTAGTCAGATGGCGCACAACACAAGGAATTCTCTCAATTACTATTTCTACTAAAAATCTAATAAAGTACCTAACTCATCTTCTGACTTCCATCCCCATCTCATGCTAGGTAATAGTGCCAAGTTCAAATAGGTATTCAGTTGGCAAGCATATCCAAATAATTATCAAACAATATTTAATTCCCATAATTGCCATAACGTTCATCATAATTATCATTCACATTATTAAAAAGATAATTAAACACATATATCACAAACATCATCAGTACACAAGCCAAATCCTATTTAATAAGCATAGGTTTATAAGTATATAAAATTCACATTTCAAAAGAAATCACATTATAAAACCAACTCACATTTTCATACTAGTAAACATCCATAATATTTCTCAACTTTGCAATCAACATCGTAAGGTTCTATGCCTATGTTTCGTAACCTTCTTTCTTTATCCTTTAATAACCAACCTAAAGTTAATGGTTTTTCAAAACACTACCCCTTCACTCTTGCCACTACCCCTTTTTGACAAGTATAAGCCGCAATTATATACATATATATAGACACACATATATACATATATAAGAGAAATTGGTTCGTTGACCATTGATTTGAATATAAATACTCGTAAACAAACTAAACTCTTAAACCCCAACCAAACACATTGAAATAAGCACAAAATTAACAAGGATGTTATTTCAACTAGAATTCCCTTCTAGGTCTGGATGCTTGGTAACGAAAGAAGCATTTCATAAATCAAATGTTACACATTAGAAAATTCGATTTTTCCCAAAAATTCTCAAATTTCACAAGAATGAAGATCTCAACAAGTAGAGTAAACTTTATATCTGCAGCCAAGGCCAATTTGGCAGGAAAACACCCCAAACTGGCCACGAACTGCCGGAACCCAAAGGTGGGTGTTCTTCAATTCGACTTCCTCGGTATCCCAACACCCCTACAACCTATTGGGTCTTGTTCCTGGGTCCAAGGGGAATTGACTAAGGGTGGTGGTGGGTGGTGAAACTCACCGGAACGGCGGAATCGCCGTCAAAACTCTATGGGTCACCCACATGATTTTTACATGGTTTTGGACCCAAAACCCTTCAATCCTAGGCGAGAAAGGTAAAGGGAGGTAGTGGAAGAGATTGCAGGTAGTTAATGGTGGTGGTTCAACGGAAGAGATGGCGAAAATCGCCGGAATTTGCTTGGGGTGGGGCGCGGGTGTACGGTCGGGAAAGGGAGATCTCTTTCTTCCTTTCTTTTCTTTCCACCCACCCCACCTTTCTTTTGACACGCCCCAACCCCGATATTCCCCGAATACCAGGATAGGCATGTGTTGGCCGACACCTGAGGGTGACGAAAGCCATTTATTGAGGGCAAAAGCTGAGAACAAGGGGTATATAAGGCTTATAAATATAAAAGAATAATTAATATGCAAATAAGGACCGTGTTCAGAGCACACCACTAATCTAGCACACTAAAAGAAGATAATATAAAATTGAATGAAACAAAGGAGTGGGTCCTACACCACGAGGACTCGAAGAAGCCGATGCGGAAGTGCCTGGGCGTCGGGATTGTATGCCTCGATTCTAAGTCCTGAAGGGGGCGCAAAACAAACATGAGTGGACCAAGTTGATATATATAATAAAACAGTTATCAACATACTAACCCCCAGGTTTTATGAAAACATATATATAATGATAAACATAGGTTTTCCGAAATCTAGCATATCGTGCAATGTCTCAAATCATAATTCGCATAAATAATAAACACTAGTGAATGTCCGATAACTCTTCAGGCCCCATGCCGGCCTCCCATCTCTGAGCAGACAGTCAGAGGAAAATACACTTCAGGCTCCATGCCGGCTCCCCGTCTCTGAGCAGACAGTCAGAGGAAAACACACTCCAGGCCCTATGCCAACACCAAACCGTCGCCTGGGACGGACCGGATCTATCCCTACGTCCCGTAGCGGAAAGGACCACTAGGTAAGTACAAAATCAGTGAACATACATATATTGAAAATCAACTTCATAGTATAAAGTCATGCATCATCTATACTATAAGGAGGTGTTCTAAACATGTTCTAAATATCATATCGTCATCCATCAGATATTCTATAAGAACATGAGTTATAGGAAAAATAGTAATAATTCAAACTAGTCTCAGTAAGCATGTTATCTCATAAAACGTTCCATAAAACATAATCATCAAATTATGCTTTTCATGTATGCATTTATACTATTAGAACATGCATTTTTAGAAGGGGTCCACTCATCGTACACCAATGGTGCAAGCCGTACCAAACAGGAATCACTGCGAAGAATCGCACCTAAATACATAATTGATACTTTTAGTCAAACTCTACTCAAACGATTGAATTTGGGAAAACGGATATCGGAAACGGGTTTAGAATGTCAAAATTAGCCTAGGAGGGGTCCCGCACGAAAACCCAAAAAGTCAACGGTCAAAGTCAACGTTGACTGGTCTAAGTCAAAAGTCAACGCTGACCGTTGACTAAGTCAACGGATCAGGGTCAACGGGTCACGGGTCGACAGGTTAACGGGTCACGGGTTTGGGCTTTAGGTTTTGGGTTAGGGTAAATGGGTTTAGGTTTTAGGTGGGTTGGGTTGGGGTTAGAAACCATACGGCCCAATGGCCCAATTGGAAAGGGTTTTGGGCTTGCACTCACGGCCCTAAGGCCTTTGGGTCTTAAATAAACAAAATAAAAATTAAAAACAGAAAGGGTTAGGGTTTTGGGCCAAAGACCCAAAACAGGCCTAAGGCCCGTGGGGGAGGGAGATGACCCGAAGGCCTGGGTGGTTTCTTGGGCTGGGTTTCACGCCGGAGAAGAAGGCCGAAATTGGGCCGGAATTTAGACAAACTTTGAACGTCCATAACTTTGTTCCTACTTGACGAAATCAAGTGATTCAAAAATGAAAATCATAGCTCTCAAAGAAACGAAGAGAATGGTACCTCACATGACGTCTAACTCGCCGTGGTTTGGCTGAAAATACCTCGAAAGTCACTGAGGTCGCCGGAAACTGGGTAAGATTCAAATGAGTATAACTTCTTCAATACTCTATGAAATTGGGTGAAACAAAAAGGAAAGTTGTAGTACTCAGCGAGACGAAGAGATTGATACATTGTATGCTGGCCAACTCGTCGTGGTTTGGCCGAAAATTGCCTCGAAAGGGGCGGTGCTCGCCGGAAAATTGGAAAATGTCTCCAAGGTGGTTTCTTCATGATTTGACGTCCAAAACACAACCATGGGGTTGGAAAAGAGCCATAGATGTGGGCATGGGTGTGTGTGTTCTTGTCGGAGAAAATAGCATCGAGAGGGGGGATGGAGAAAGAGAGATGAAGAAAGACTTTTAGAAGAAATAAAAGAAAGGGAAAGGGAAAGGAAACCGGGAACAAAACAGGGGGTGGGCCCTTTGGGCTCACCAATTAAGGTTCAAAAACAATTTTAAAAAGAAAAGTATCTCTCAAACTTAGTGAAAATATCAAAATATCCATTTTCTTACGTAAATCTCGGGACGGGTTGTTACGTCTTCCCTCTCCTTTTTTCCTTCTTAAAATGCCCGTCCCCTCATCCCAAAAAGGGTTTGGGCCACTTATACCCCTAAGTGGAAGTTATAATAATTTCCACAATCTATAGTTTCACAACTTCAAACGTCCATAACTATACCGTTATAATTCGGACTTGCAAACGGCTTTCGCCTATACGCTTGTGGCTTCGAGACCTATTTGAAAACGTTACTTGTGACCTCAAAAGGTCAACGAGTAAATAATAATTTTCCAAATTTCACCCTTCATACCTAGTTTAATTGAAATCTAATTTTAAATAATTTAATATAATTTCTCAAAAATAATATAAAATCTCAATAATACAAATACGTAGATTATAACAGTGAAATCCGAGAACGGAATTTCGCATGTATGTTCACACTGCACATTGGATTTATGTAGTTTCAGCCTGTACTAGTTGCATTTAGCTTTCAAGACTGAAGTGTGATGTGCCTTGCACCAACTTCACGTAGTAATCACGTGTACTTGTATTTGAGCGTAGATTTATACACCCATCTTGTTCATGTTAGAGTGTCCTCCCTTGCATGAGCTCGTTTGTTTGCATTTCTGATGAGAATATTATATTATACTTGCTATATTTGAGATTTTCCGTGATATAAATGTATTCTTCAATTTGTTTTTGACGAAAATCAAATTTAAGACATATTACTTACATATAAAGAATAATATACTAGACCGTAGTGGTGATATACATATATTCTTGAATTAACTGGTTTAACATTAATGCTTTATTTTTCATACTTATACGTATGACTCTTAAAAATTTATTGAGTATCGAGATAGGGGATATTATGTTCCGAAATGCAAGGTCTTAGAAAGCCATACCAGTTTTGTCACTTTCTCATCCACCAAAATACACTCACCAGCTACCCCAACAACTTCCTCTCTCTCTCTCTCTCTCTCTTCCGCTGATGTCAAACTGTACGGTAGAGCGCTGCACTGTTGAGACGAGCGATGGAGTCAAGCTCAGCGCAAAGCTCTTCAAACCCAGAGAAGAAGAGATCAAGAAGGGCAGCCCTGTGGTGTAAATTCTTCTGACATATTATCGTTATCAAACTTTCAAATGAGAATTATTCAAACAAGTTTTTAGATGATGATTGATAGTACGGCAAAAAAAAAAAAAAAAAAATTGTGTTGCATTAAAAAGATTTTATAAAATTCTGTTCTACAACTTTATTTTTGGTCTAATAATGTACATCTAAAATTTTGTGTTCAATTTTCTCGCTCTTATTCCGCTAGTATCAAAAGAACGACATCCCTAACCGGAAATAAGAGATAAAATACAAAGGCTGCTCAACTGATACTATGTATTTCTTCTTTGATTGGATCACTGATGACGGAGGTAGAGCAGTCCTGTTTGTGAGTCACCATGAAAGAGCTATTGAGGCTTGCATGTTCTGTGCAATTTTTACTGTCACCATCAGTGTGTGAATAGCTGCTGCTTTCAACTTCTCCCCTTTGGTTTGGGACTTGGACCCGGTCTTGGGGTTCCTTGTTAATCTTCATCCTATGTTTAATTAATCAGGTCGAACAAGGGTGAAAAAAGTAATTAAGCTCGTAAAAAAGAAGATAGAATGGGAAAATTTAGATGTAACTGGGGATATTTTCCGTCTCTTTATATCAGTCATCACCTTATTTATGAGATATAAAGACGAGAATACATCTTACATGTCAAAATCTTACCAAGGAAAATTTGGGTGTGACTAGAGATATATTCAGTATCTATCTCACTCATGATATTTATACGAGTCAAGTAGTTGCACACATAGACGTGAATATATCTCTAGTTACGGATAAGAATCTCGATAGATTCACATCACCAAATCAAGAAAAATTTGGAAGTAATCAGGGAATATTCCGGTCTTTGTCTCACTCATCACATGAATGGTGACGCACAAAGCGAAAATAAATTCCCGATTACGTATTAGAATCTCACAAGACATACATCAGCAAAACAAGGAAAATGAATAAAACTTGATAAATAAATTAAAAAAAAGTGCATAACACTCTTACCTTCTTCTAAACTTTCTCTGCATCAGATAGAGCTTGAATTGAACATTGTCTAGGAGCTGGAAATATGCATATCTCCATGTCCTCTTGAGAAGCAAAGGGCAGCAGAATCCCAACAACCCTACAAAGAAACCGAGCACAACGGATAACCCAATCCATAGACTTTGATCCTCATCGTCGCCCAAATCCTGGCTGTTCTTATTCTCTCCATCAGTCCCATTACTTGTCAAGCACTCATTAGGAAGTGGGGGGCCGCAAAGTTTTGGGTTCCCTTCAAATGCAGAGGAGTTGAAGCTTTGAAGCTGTGTGCCGGTCGGTATTGATCCTTCAAGACTATTGTACGAGACATTGAGAGATTTCAAGAAACTAAGGCTTGCCAATGACAATGGGATTTTTCCGGAAAAATGGTTCACAGAAAGGTCTAATTCCTCCAAGTTCTTGAGGTTGGATATTTGCTCTGGGATTTCGCCCAAAAAGTTGTTCATGTTAAGATCCAGCTTTTGTAGCAGCTGCAGCTGGCCTATCTCAATGGGAATTCTCCCACTAATGCTGTTGTTCTTCACGTCGATCACGCGAGGAAAGTAAGATAACTTGTACTGCAGAAATGTTGTGTTGGTCGAGGTGTAGATAGGCAGTTCGAGAACATCATCGTTTGCTTGAGGAGAAGTTTCTTCGGATGACAGCATGGGAAGTGTACAGAGTTCCTTTGGAAATTCACCCGAAATTAGATTGGCTCCCAATGCTAAAACAAAGAGCCTCGGAAGAGCCCCCAACCAACTAGGAATCGACCCGGTGATTCTGTGCTTCGATAACCATTGAGGTATTTTGCCGTTGAGCTGACAGTTACTCAAATCCAGCATTTGAAGATTTTGGAACCCGTCGAGATTAGCCATTGCTTCATCACTTGGAATTTTCTCTCCGTAAAAGCTTGTCGAAAGGATGAGTACCTTGAGACTTTTGCAGCGCATTAGTACCTTCATTGCCCCTGCGATGTTTGTCAATCGGCTGTAGCCGAGGGAGAGGAAGGACAAGGATTCCAGTGAAAGAATCTCGGGTTGTATCTGTCCCTCTAGATTGTTTTTGCTCACTCGAATTGCTTTCAGGGACTTGCATGAGTAAAGGCTTGTTGGCAAGAAACCAGTGAAGTGGTTATGGCCAAGATCAAGTATTGTTAGTTTAGTAAGATTGGAGAAATTAAAGTTGGAGATGTTTCCTTCGAAAAGGTTGATTCCGAGATTCAGTTCAATAAGGCTTGTGCAGTTCATCAAAGATGGGGGCAGAGAGCCATTTAGATTGTTAAATTGAAGGAACATGTGTTGTAATTTGGACAGCTTACCAATGTTTACAGGGAGAAAACCACTCAATCCGTTGGACTGGAGGTCAAGGAATCCAAGGTTGGTGAGGTTGACAATTCTTTCGCTTATGCGACCGTGTAGCGAATTGCGAGGCAACGCAATTTCTTGAAGTGCGGTAGCATTGTAGATGTCATCTGGAAGTAGTCCCGAAAGGTTGTTGTAACCAGCGCGAAACACCTGAAGTTTGGAACACGCACCTAATCCACGAGAAATATTGCCACTGAATTCATTGTGGGAGAAATCGAATAGTCTAATCAAGGGAGACAAATGAAGACAAATAGAGGACGGGATAGACCCCGAGAAGCTGTTGTCCATGACGTTGAAACTAGTCAAATTTGAAGCACGTCCGAAGAATAAGGATGGAATTTCTCCATGGAAGTGATTGCTGGACAAATCAACAATCTGTACATTACTTGGAAGCTAAGAAAGTGAGAGTTCTCCGGAGAGAAGGTTGTAGCTCAAATCGAGGATCTCAAGGCGATTCAAGGACAAGAAGAATCCGGCTTTGAGTGAACCATAAAGTGAGTTGTGGGAGAGATTGAGGTGTGTGAGATGTGTGAGATTTCCAAGTGATGAGGGAGAAGTAATATCCCCATCGAGGCCTTTGGATGGTAACTGCAATCGGGTGATGTGAAGGTCCTGATCACAAGTGATGCCTTCCCACTGGCAACAATCAGCTGAAGCAGTAGTCCAGTTCAAGGGGGAAGAAGACAGTGAGCGAGAGAAGGTCATGAGAGCTCTGCGTTCGCTTGGATCGCAAGCATCATTCATAAATATAATAGAATTGAAGAAGAGGATGAAGAGGAAGCCATGAGAGATTGAATGATCCATCTTAGATGAAGATTCTCACGGGTTTGTTTACATATAATATGCATATACGCGTATACATATAGGTCAAATGTGCATCATTTTGTGCAGTATATACATCTTCTGGAAGCCATGACAGCTACATATGAACATTGTTAAGTTGCAACTTGCAAGCTTTTCTATGGACCAATATTATATAATATTATAGTTTCGTCTGCAATTTCCCAATATCTTCAAGGTGGCGTAAAGATTCTTTACGTGTTAAAGTCTACGGATTTGAAGAGGTTTTGATTGGCTTTGTTTGGTTTGATTTGACTTTAGTAGTAAAAAACAAACAAAAGACTTCAAAGAGTCACTTACAGGGAATGAAATATTTTGAATTTTGATTAAATTTTCTTTGTAAAATGGGTTGGTTTGACTTCTAAGAATGACTTTTCAAGTGCCTAAATGCATTTAGATTACAATTTTTTTTTTCCTTTTTGGATGAGAGCAACAAAAGGAGACTCAAACTTAGGACTTCGAGTGCAATGGTAAATATTCTTAATCACTTTACTTACAAGCTCTTTGCGAGATTAGATTTTTTAAAAATACGGAGAGAGAGAGAGAGAGAGATAGAGAGAGAGAGAGAAGACTTTCTTTGACGCTACATAAAGGTAAGGAAAAATGAATTTCGAGCCAGTTTAATTTTTTCGGTTTTTGTCTTAGGAAAGGAGAAGAGCGAGACTCGAAGTTTTTGTGCAAGAGCAAGTAAAGTGCCCTACGACTAATATAAAATGGTCAACTGCTTGTATATCAAGTAGCAACTTCAGATATCACTTTCAACATCCGGCTATTTTTCAAAGTGTTTGAAAATGATTTCTATTGCGAATTTAATTTTTTATGTATGCTCTTTCGTTTTCTTTTTAATCCAAATTTCTTATAAATATTGTAAGAAAAGGCAACAATTTATTCAACGGAGAAATTATACACAATTATAGGGTAGATTACGGAAAACTTGATCAACAAGAATGCTTAAATTCTTGACAAATTAAATGGCAGCCTGCAAGTGAATTTCCGATTAACTATTTCAGTATTCTGTCCTGACGAAATTCGAAGACTTTTGCGCAAGAATTTAGTTAGGAAAGTAGGATGCGTATTTAACCCTACAACGTTAATTCCCTTTCTTTTTTACACAGTTGTTAGATTGTTTGTATGCAGCAGCAATGTGGTTAATAAGTCCTTTATTTCTCACAGAAAAATTACACTTGATCAACATATGAAGCGATCTTTAACATCAGAGAGGAACTGGAAATACGCATATCGCCATGACGTGATCAAAGCTAAAGAGCCACAAACTCCCCAAAATCCTACAATGAAACCAAGAGCCACTGAAATATAAAACCATGGAATTTCATTCCCATTGCCATGCACATCTTCCATGTTCTTAGTTGCATTATCACTTGTGTTCTGCTGGCATTTGTTTGGAAGCGGGGAACCGCAAAGTCCCGGGTTGCCCTCAAAGGCAGTGGCATCGAAGCCTTGGATCTGAGTGCCTAACGGTACTTGTCCTTGGAGGTTATTGTATGCAACACTGAGTGAAGCCAAGAAATGAAGACTTGATAGTGAATCTGGGATTCCGCCCGACAGATGGTTTCTTGAGAGGTCTAATCTCTCCAAGTTTGTGAGGTTAGATACCTGGTCCGGGATGCTGCCAACGATGTTGTTGACGCTGAGATCCAGCTCGTGAAGGTTTTGCAACCGGCCTATCTCAATGGGAATATTGCCACTTAGACTGTTATTTCGGATGTAAATTGCTCGCGGCAAGTTGGATAGATAGTTGTACTGCAGAGCTGTGACAGACTCATTCGTTCGCTGCGTGTAGATAGGTAGTTCGACATCACCACTATCTCTTTGAGCGGCAGGCTTGTCAGATACAAGAGCTTCTAGTAAGGAAAGCTCCTTTGGAAGTCCCCCTGAAAGTGAGTTGTTGTTCAAGCTTATGAAGAAAAGACTAGGAAGACTTCCCAACCAAGGAGGTATTGAGCCTGTGAGTCTGTTAGAAGACAAATCAAGGGCTTCGAGTTTCTTGAGCTTTGACATCCACACCGGAATATGACCTTTAAGTTGGCAGTCAGATAAGCCAAAAAGGCGGAGATTTTGAAACCCAGAACCAATCATAGCATCACCATCTGGCAGTTCTTCACCTATAAAATTATTTGGAAGTGTGACCACCCTGAGACTTTTGAAACGCATCAATATATGCATAGCGCCGGTGATATTGGTGAGTCTGTTCCTACCAAGCGAGAGGAAGGATAGGTATTTCATCGAAACAATCTCGGGCTGTATCTGTCCCTCTAGATTATTACCGCTCAGGCGAACTGCTTTCAGCAACTTGCATGAGTAAAGGCTTTTTGGAATGACACCGGAGAAGTAATTGCTTCCAAGATCAAGCTTGATAAGTTGATCAAGTTTGGAAAAATCTAGCTCCGAGATATTTCCATCTAAATGGTTGGATTCAACATTGAGTTCGATAAGCTTTGTGCAATTCATCAAAGATGGGGGCAGAGGACCTTCAAGATTGTTGAAATGAAGGAGCATGAGTTTTAATTTGGAGAGCTTCCCGATATGGAGAGGAAGTGCGCCACTCAATTGATTAAAGTAAATCTCTAGGATTGTGAGGCTGGTGAGATTGACAATGTTGTCACTAATGTGACCGAAAAGAAGATTGGAAGGTAACGAAATTTCGTGAAGCGCATGAGCTTTGAAGAGATCACTAGGAAGAGTCCCAGAGAGAGTATTAAAGCCTGCGCGAAAGATTTCCAATTTCAAACAGTTTCCTAGTCCTAGAGGAATTGAGCCATTGAAATCGTTGTGGGAGAAATCCAAGACTCTGACCAAAGAGGAACGAAGACAAATAGAGGAAGGTAATTTGCCAGTAAAATGATTTTTACTGACATTCAAGCTGCTCAAACTCCAGGCATGCTGGAGGAATGAAGATGGAATTGTTCCATTGAATTGATTGTTCGACAAATCCACTATCTGAATGTAACTAGATGATAGAAACGATGGTACTTCTCCGGAGAGAAGGTTATAGCTCAAATCAAGGATTTCAAGGCGACTCAAGGACAACAATAGTCCAGCTTCAAGAGGACCCGAAAGCAGATTGTGGGAGAGATTGAGGTGCGAAAGACGTGTGAGGTTTCCAATAGAACAAGTAACACCTCCTTGGAGCCGTTTAGAGGGCAACAAAACATGTGTTACCCTACCATCAGCATCACAAGCGATGCCTTCCCAGTGACAACAATCACTGTAAGACCAATTTAAACGAGAAGAAGACATATTGAAAGATGACAAAAGAGAGTTGTGATCTGCCTTGTTGCAAGCATGGTTTGTAGAAATGAAAGCAGAGAACACAAAAAAAAGGAAAAGGACTCCATGAGGCATTATATGACTAGGTTCCGGCATGGCGTTTTTCGCTATGGCTGTACCGGAGTTATATTGCTCACATCGTTTGGGGGGTATATATACACTTCTTTGTTTGAACCAAAGGAGGTAGAAATTAACCAAGGGAAGAAGGTAATTAGTTAATGGTTTGTACTCTTGTGCTCAGTGTTTGAATTTCTCAGTCTTCGCTATTTGGAGACTTGAGTGAAATGGGACGTCACTAACAATGGAGGGTGTCTAATCATGGGTTGCAGCAACGTAATAGAAGGTCTACATTGACTTTTCGCTTGTGCTTTTGGAAGAGCTAAAAGCATTTTTGTCTTGAAACATAGTTGTTTGATAAAATTTTTAAAAGACCTTTGAGTGTAAAGTAGAAGCACTTTTAATCACTTTGACAATTTTTTTGATGCAATCAAGTTAAGGAAATTCAATTGAACAGGAGAGTTGTGTAGTTAAGTATAAGAAGTAAAAGTGAGAGGCTCATTAATTAATTAATTTAGTGAATTTTTTATGATTTAACGTGTAAGTACTCTTACATGAAAGAGAAGATTACTTGCTCAATTTTTCCTCTTTAAAATTTAAGTATCGCTATTATAAAAAGTAATAATACAATTACGCGTATTAATTACAGAATATAGCATGACATAGACCTATAATCCGTTGACTTATTTCATGACTATGTTTTTTTCTTTGTCTAGACTTTGAAATTTCAAATCTATAATAAATAAATATGGAGAATGCTTTGAAATTACACAAACATCACATGCCACTTATCAGATTGGACGCAATGGGTTTACTGAAGTCATGATCAAGGTAAATTAATGGAGCATTTGTTTATCTTTTTGCTGGGTAAGATGCTGTATAATATGTTACAGTTACACTAATGAAGAGTAGGAAAAACGGCAATACGTGTTGAGAATAATCTTACATTGATAGGAGAGAGACTTTGCATGGGCTTATAAGTAAGTTGAGTTATTCTTCATATTTTCAATTGGTTTTATGGAGGGATCTCAACTTCTTCATGGTATCAGAGCCGATTATCCTACATGTGAAGTCAAATGGTCACATGTGCTTTACGTCATTCTGTTGTGTTGTACACGTGTTAATCTTGAAAATTCACCATACGTGAAGGACGCATTGAGAATAAATCATACATTGATGGGAGGAGACACATGGCGTAATCTCAACTTCTTCACTACCTCAAGATATCAACAAATTGTAAATCAAGACATTTGTTTGCCAAAAAATTTAACAGAAGAAACTGTTACGTTGTTGCAGCAACATGTTTCTTCCAGAATGTGCCATGCTACGTATGTTAACAAGATAATTGCAATTTAAACTTTATTGTTAGATGAAAAAAGTAAAAATCGTGAACCGTTTTCTTTTGTGTTTTCCTAGATTTCCAGATTGTTTTCATTTTTTTGCAGTAGTGGCCAATTTGTAGGATTAAGGTGCCACTGCCACCCATTTCCTAAACCGCATTTGACACGCCCCGACCCCGATATTCCTCGAATATCAGGATAGGCACGTGCTGGCCGACACCCGAGGGTGACGAAAGCCATTTATTGAGTGCAAATGCTGAAAACAAGGGGTAAATAAGGCTTATAAATATAAAAGAATAATGAATATGCAAATAAGGACCGTGTTCAGAGCACACCACTAATCTAGAACACTAAAAGAAAATAATATAAAATCAAATGAAACAAAGGAGTGGGTCCTACATCGAGAGGACTCGAAGATGCCGATGCGGAAGTGCTTGGACGTCGGGATTGTATGCCTCGATTCTAAGTCCTGAAGGGGGCGCAAAACAAACATAAGTGGACCAAGTTGATATATATATATATATAATAAAATAGTTATCAACATACTAACCCCC
The DNA here is from genome assembly GCF_019419815.1 of Pyrus x bretschneideri. NCBI lineage: Eukaryota > Viridiplantae > Streptophyta > Magnoliopsida > Rosales > Rosaceae > Pyrus > Pyrus x bretschneideri. The sequence goes on along the minus strand of NW_025999787.1, from coordinate 11,630,406 downwards.
AGGTTTATGAAAACACAAGTATAATGATAAATATAGGTTTTCCGAACCCTAGCATGATGTGCAATATCTCAAATCATAACATGTAAATATCATAAACACTAGTGAATGTCCGATACAACTCTCCAGGCCCCATGCCGGCTCCCCGTCTCTGAGCACACAGTTAGAGGAAAATACACTTCAGGCCCCATGCCGGCTCCCCGTCTCTGAGCAGACAGTCAGAGGAAAACACACTCCAGGCCCTATGCCAACACCAAACCGTCGCCCGGGACGGACCGGATCTATCCCTACGTCCCGTAGCGGAAAGGACCACTAGGTAAGTACAAAACCAGTGAACATACATATATTGAAAATCAACTTCATAGTATAAAGTCATCCATCATCTATATTATAAAGAGGTGTTCTAAACATGTTCTAAATATCATATCGTCATCCATCAGATATTCTATAAGAACATGGGTTATAGGAAAAATAGTAATCATTTAAACTAGCCTTAGTAAGCATGTTATCTCATAAAACGTTTCATAAAACATAATCATCAAATCATGCTTTTCATGTATGCATTTATACTATCAAAACATGCATTTTTAGAAGGGGTCCACTCACAGTACTTCGCCGTCGAAAAGCCACGCCATCTAGTGAAGAAGGAAACGCCACAGATAATCGTCCCAAAGCACATAAATGGTACATTTAGTCAAACTCTATTCAAACGATTGAATTTGGGAAAACGGACATCGGAAACGAGGAACGTCGAAATTAGCCTAGGAGGGGTCCCGCACGAAAACCCAAAAAGTCAACCCTGAGGTCAAAGTCAACGTTGACCGTTGACTGGGTCAACGGTCAACCGGTCAACGGTCAGGGTCACGGGTTGGGCCTAAGGGTTTGGGTCTAATGGGTTAGGGTAATTGGGTTTAGGTTTTAGGTGGGTTGGGTTTGGGTAAAAAGGAAAATGGGTTTGGGTTTTTGAGCCTCACGGCCCAAGGCCTAATTAAAAAGGGTAATGGGTTTGGGCTTGCAACCAGGGTTTTGGGCTTGGTTCACACGGCCCTAAGGCCTTTGGGGTTTTAAAGTAAACAAAAATAAAAATAAAAACAGAAAAGGTTAGGGTTTTGGGCCAAATACCAAAACAGGCCTAAGGCCCGTGGGGGAAGGAAATGGCCTGAAGGCCTGGGTGTTTTCTTGGGCTGGGTTTCACGCCGGAGAAGAAGGCCGGAATTCGGCCGGAATTTAGACAAACTTTGAACGTCCATAACTTTGTTAATACTCGATGAAATCAAGTGATTCAAAATGAAAATCGTAGCTCTGGAAGAGACGAAGAGAATGGTACCTCAGACGACGTCTAACTCGCCGTGGTTTGGCTGGAAAACACCTCGAAAGTCACTGAGGTCGCCGGAAACTGGGTAAGATTCAAATGAGTATAACTTCTTCAATACTCAATGAAATTAGGTGAAACAAAAAGGAAAGTTGTAGTACTCAGCGAGACGAAGAGATTGATACCTCGCACGCCGGTCAACTCATCGTGGTTTGGCCGGAAATTGCCTCAAAAGGGGCGGTGCTCGCCGGAAAATTGGGAAATGTCTCCGAGGTGGTTTCTTCGTGATTTGACGTCCAAAACACAACCACGGGGTTAGAAAAGAGCCATAGGTGTGGGCATGGGTGTGTGTGTGTGTTCTGCTCGGAGGGAGGGAGAGAAAGACAGAGAGAATGGGTGAGGGAGAGAGTAAGAAGACATAAAATAAAAGGGAAAGGGAAAGGGAACCGGGGACAAAACAGGGGGTGGGCCCCTTGGGCTCACCAATTAAGGCTCAAAAACAATTTTAAAAAGGTAGGTATCCCCCAAACTTAGTGAAAATACAAAAATATCCATTTTCTTTTGTAAATCCCGGGACGGGTTCTTACAATCTACCCCCCTTAAAAAAATTTCGTCCCGAAATTTAAAATCACCACTTAAACCAAAATGCTTGAAAATAGGAAGAAGAATATATGTATAAAGAGAATTCAAGTCAGAGTGGGTGCATCAAAGAGAATATGCCACACCGTCGCGAGCGGGTTGCCAAATCCTCTATCATGCCTCCAAGCTCTTACTTTCTTCCCCATCAGTGTAAAAGTAGAAACATACTTTAATAAGATATAAAGTTGAAGACATATATAGACGTAAGTTCAAAAATAAGTACGCAAAATACTATAGCGTCAAAATAGTCAAAATAGATATGTACTAACATATAGGTCGAAAACTCGCACTTAACTTAAAACTGAAAATGGAAATACTTCCCCCAAAATATTTGTAAATTCGAAAACAAATAATTAAAGAAAAGGAAGTTAAAATACTTACACTAAAAGTCAAAACTGAACTCAAAACTGAAAAATGAGAGTGGGTCTCGCCTAAGCATACGAACGTCACGTACTCCGAGAATAGATGTGTCTTTGGGTCAAGTCCTAACAATAGTGAATCCGTGCCAACTGCTGAAGACGAATCTTCCTGCCCACTTGCTTAACGAACCCAACGAATAAGTTTTCAATACCACAGTCGGCCGCCCGTGATATCGATCACACATTTGTTGTCTCGATAAGCAAGCAGTAATTTGCTGAGGGTGCACAATTTCACGCGTCGTAAATTTAATCTTTCGAATACTAGTTCCCAATACTCCTCTGCTAACCAGTATTGCCTGCAGAACTCTCGTACCATGTCGCAAAAATGGCGTACTCAAACCGAACAAAACAGAAACTATCGTCATAAAATTCTATCCAGTATCAAGCATACTTTCCTCCTCAATTCTTCCAAATGTGACCAACTACTCCAGTGTTTTGCCAACAAAGAACCCATTTGAAAACTGTACCTTGGGATTCAAAAGAAGTGGCTACCATGTTAATAGTAAACCCAAAAGCTCAAGCCAAGCAAGCAGAAAACGAAAAGTCATCTTCCTCAACAAGCAGTATCTCTTGGGAATCATTGTAGTGCTCAAACCACCTCTCCATTTTTGCTTAGTTGCAGATTTCTAGTAAAACAAGGTCAAAGTTGATAGAAAGAAGGACTCTCAAGTGATCAACCTAAAACACCTTTCAAGAAAAGTGTAAAGATTATCCGATTCTCGCCTCAACCACGATATGGTGCCAACCCAGAGTGCACTAAACAGATCTGCTAGAAGTGTTTCAATAACCACGTACTCACAACAAAAGAGTCTTGGAGTGAAACAGTGAAAATATGAGTTGAGACGGCACATAACATTGGAAAAGAACCGATGTGATGCCTATGAATTATAGTAAGATGGTGATACAATCCGCTGACCTTCTGTACTCAAACCTTCATCCAACTCTTACTAAAAGATCACATAAACATCACGCTCACGTGCTCACGAACCGAAAGATCCTGGTGCTAAGGTAATGGAAAGCTACGTTGAGGCGAACACATCACATCATCGAAAAGGTCCACCAAAGTATGATATGATGGTTATAAATTGTAGCAAGATAACGAGTGGTGACCATTCAATTCAGCGTGAAGATAATGATGCAATCTGCTGCTCACCTGCACCACAAACTTCACCAACCTCTTACCACAAGACGACTCCAACCTTACACTCACGTGGAACTCTTTCTGGTAAGTAGGGTAAGCTTATGAAAAGATTAGGCTCCCAACATTTCTCTCTGAAATGATAAGAATTGGGCGTATACTTCCGCCGAATTGATCGATCGTGAATTATTCACTAATTGAGTAAGAAACCATGTAGAGAAGGCTAAAAGAACACTCAAGAATTTGAGGATCAAAACAAGTCTATTAAAACTAGAGTACAAGATATCTGGATGAGAAACAAACCAACGAAGGAAGGTAAAGATGCATAAGTAGAAATCACTGTTTATGATTATTTGGTTAATCACATGGTAAGGTTGACTGGTTCCTTAGCCAAAAAGGAAATAGGTATAAGCTCAAGAATGGTTAAGAACTGTTAGTAAGATTTGACGAGGCCAAAGACATTTCGAAATTCACAATACGTTGTAAGCTGCTTCAAAGTTCAAAAATTAAACATAAAACCTCTGAATCAACAAAATGACGAAAGAGAAAGATACAAAGCAATCTGCGTAAGCATGCAGTGACACAATTGGCTAACTTAAAGTGATGCCCTTGAGCAAACCAAGGCTCAATGTCTAGAGAAGTTCAAAGTAAAGCTCGATCCTCATACAATGATGAATATGGTAGTCTCAAGCCATTACATTGAAAAGTTACAAAGCTGAACAGTTAGTGGATAAAAACACTGGTCAGTTGGGCTACACGCAAGAGGTTAAGTTCACCTCCATCAAAAAGTATGTGGACAAGGTGCTAGGATTTACCGCCTAGTGCCAAACCCAGGTGAAGTTCAAGAAGTCTGTTTATCCAAACAAGTATGGATCTTCATCAACCAAATCCAACTACAACCACAAAAAGAATCGCAACTCCTTTTGGAAAATTGGTGGGAATAGCGTCTGCTACCAAAGAGTCACTTAAGAAATTATCTAATTTAAATGAAGTCAACTCCCGAAGAATTTGGTATAGAGCTAGCGGTCAAAGGTTAAGGAACTTGACTTCACCGTTGAGGTAAGCAAAGAGGTTACTGATAGAACAATCATCGAAGATTCATTTTACCGATTCACACGAGTTTCTTCAGTGGTAATGAGTCTGAGAACATTGATTTGCTCCTGCCAACTACCACTTACTAATCGTCGTCACCACTAGCGCTTACTTGCTTTCTTAAACACGCACTTTGAATATTTCAAGTAGTTGCCACTGCAATATGACTTTGCCCGCCATTCCTAGGGAACGCATGTTGCAGAGTGATGTCATCGTTTCAGGTTTCTAGTTGATCTCAACCACCTCGTACCGTCAAGATTTTTCTGTTTCTCGAGATTTCGATGTAGAGCCGACTTTACCCGCAATTCCTAGGGAACGCATGTTGCAGAGTGGCATCGCCATTTCGTATCTACAACTGGTCTCGACCAGACTTCCTCATACTAAGATTTCTAGAATACGTTGCTTCCAAGTAATACTCACTGTGCCCGCAATTCCCTGAGAATGCACGCCGTATAGTACAAAACCACTTCATATCTTCCAAATTCAACTCACTTAGGGTTTTTCCGTTTCTCAATGCTTCTAGGTAAATCCAATTATGTCCGAAATTCCCAGGGAATGCACGATGTAGAGTATCAATCCGATGTCGAAAGTCATCCAACAATCCACTTCATCACTACTAAGGCACAATCCCGACACGAATTCTTGTATTTCAACCAGAAGGTGAAAATTCAAACAGAGAAAGGTTTGCACAACTATGCCGAATGACACCAAATCCGGAAGTCGTGACATCCAAATGATGTCATGACAGACACACTACTACAATAACAGAAGGTCCTAAGTATGCTCTGAACAAAACCACGCTCTGATACCAATCTGACACGCCCCGACCCCGATATTCCTCGAAAACTAGGATAGGCATGTGCTGGCCGACACCCGAGGGTGACTAAAGCCATTTATTGAGTGCAAATGTTGAAAACAAGGGGTAAATAAGGCTTATAAATATAAAAGAATAATGAATATGCAAATAAGGACCGTGTTCAGAGCACACCACTAATCTAGAACACTAAAAGAAAATAATATAAAAGGGAAAGGGAAAGGGAACCGAGGACAAAACAGGGGGTGGGCCCCTTGGGCTCACCAATTAAGGCTCAAAAACAATTTTAAAAAGGAAGGTATCCCCCAAACTTAGTGAAAATACAAAAATACCCATTTTCTTCTGTAAATCCCGGGACGGGTTCTTACAGCATTTTCTTGCGAAAGTTGGAGCTTTGCAATTTTCGGCTTCTGCTCTTGCTGGGATTCGTTCAACAACTTCCAACTTTCAACCCATGCAAACTAGAAGAATAGAACTTTTTTTTTACTTTCAGAAAAAAATATAAACCCTTCTCAATGATTCTGCATATACACATATTTTGGATTTTTGATGAGTAGTCTAAAATTTTCCTAGTTTCAATTTTGTTCTTAACCAACATGATTGCACAACTTATGAAAATCAAGGAGATTTTGCCGAGTAGTTTGATATGTTATGAGACCTAAACATTTTTGGTTCATTTTTGTCAAGAATAAAATTTTATTAATGAAAGGGAATATTAAAATTTGTGATAGATGAGTCTAAGTCCAAACAAACACAAAGCCCTAGATAAACAGAGTAAGACATAATAGAGTGGACATACTTAAGCTAAATGAGAGTTACACCTGAAGACATAAAGGAAAGCCTACACATACTTAAGCCTGAAGGCAACAATAAAAAACAACAGGAAAAAAACCTTAAGAGAAATTTTATTTGAACCTGCAATCTTATCTCTACACCCATTGTCTTTTTTGAAAAAAATTATATTCCAATTTTGCCCTAAATAAAAAATGGGTGTAGAGAAAAAAATTATTGAATTAACAACCGGCAAATGGGTGGATCGCCGGAAATCAAGAGGGATTGTGGAGTTTGGTTGCTGGAATAGGAGGAATGTTACCAGAGTTGCATTAGATTCGTAAGAGAAAAGAGAGTGGCTATGATGTTGCAAACGATAGTAGCCTCCACCTTCTCCTCGTCAGCCACCGTCGAGTGGTGGGTTACCACTCCTTCTCTTTCAATTTTGGTCTCTCGTTGTAACCATAAACCCTAATAGAAAAAGGTATGGTGCTTACTCAAATTCACCATTGCCACCCCCACCCAAATTCTCTATTTTTTCACTCTCCTCCATCATCAAACCCAAAATCTCAAGAAAAACATCAACCCCATAATAAAAAACTAGCTTAATCCACAATTCTCTCTCTCTATCTCCCAAGCAACAATCGGCGAGCTTACTTATTAGTTCTTGAAGAAAATAAAATACTCAGAACAAGATCCATCCCTATGGAGGTTTCTCAGAAAAACTGAACAACGACGAGTGAGGATAAAAGGTCGACGGCAGTTTCTGCTAACGTGCTCAGTGGGTTTCTTTGTCTATTTACTTTTTAGGGTAAAATAGGAAGTCATGAGGCAAAACTTTTAAGTTGGGTGTTGCGAGATAATATTTGGGTTCAAATAAAATTTCCCAAACCTTAATCTCAAGCGGCAAAAAGCAAGCCTCAACCACCGCCACATCATCCGCGAAGGAAGAGATTGCCACAAATTGAAAAGTGCACCCGAACCAAAACTAGATTTGAAAGTGTTGCGCACAATCAATTCATCAAGAACAACAACATCCACAACCACACCTGAAAGGAAGGTCAAAAAACATACAGGAGGAGCGGGAGGGAAAACGGGATGTGTAAAACACCGTTGTTCCAACATGAATCGTTCCACACTTTGCCCAATTTTTTTGGAAATCTAGTTCAGCAATGGGCTGTGAGCGTTGGGTCTTGTGTCAAGATAGAGTCCAATATTCCGAGATCTAATTCATGATTATGGGTTGGAAAAAATGAGGGGTAGCAAGGGAGAGGTAGGAAAGAAGGGTGCGATGTGCGGATGGTTTTGCTTTGCTTTCTTTCTTAAAGAGAGAGAGAGAGAGAGAGAGAGAGAGAGCTGATTGAGGTAGTCATTAGAAGAAAAGTAAATATTTTTTACTTACTCTTTAATAGTTATTTTGCACCAGAGAATTTCTGGCTCACTTCGTACACAAAAATGTTTATTCGTCTTCTGGGCTGGGAGATTTAACTGGAACACTAAAGAGAGAGGTGGTTTGAAAGTTGTCAGGGACCATGAAAGATTCACCTTTGCTTGCATATTCTGAACAATTTGTACTCTCAGCTCCAATATCCAGTTTCCTGTTAAGAACAAGGACAAGAATTAAACATCACAAACCAAATCGAAAAAGAAAACGCAAAAAGAGTCATACCTTCTTCTAAGCCTTCTCTACATCAGATAGAGCTTGAATTGAACATTGTCCAGGAATTGGAAATATGCATATCTCCACGTCCTCTTGAGAAGCAAAGGGCAACAGAATCTCAAGAACCCTACAACGGATAACCCAACCCATAGACTTTGATCCTCATCATCGTCCAAATCCTGGTTGTTCTCATTCTCATCTGCATCATTGTCATTACTTGACAAGCACTGGTTTGGAAGTGGGGTGCCGCAAAGTTTTGGATTCCCTTTGAATGCAGACGCATTGAAGCCTTGGAGCTGAGTGCCAGCTGGTATTGATCCTTCAAGATTATTGTATGCAACAGTAAACGTAGACAAGAAATGGAGACTTGATAGTGATGATGGGATTTCACCTAACAGACGGTTACTGTTGAGTTCTAATCTCTCCAACTCTGTGAGGCTGGAAATTTGGTCTGGAATGTTGTCGGAGAAGTTGTTGATGCTTAGATCCAGTTATTGAAGAAATTGCAATTGGCCAATCTCAAAGGGTATGCTGCCACTTAAATTGTTGTTCCTGAGGGAGGTTACTCTTGGCATGTTGCTACATACTTGCACTGTGAAGACAGCATAGTTGCATTATTACCGCGTTTGAAGTGGATGGGCAACTCAAGTGAACAATGGCCTGTTTGATTCGCAGCCTTTTGTGATACTAACGCTTGTAGTCTGCAAAGCTCCCCTTGAAATTCACCTGAAATCAAGTTGTCACTCAACAACAAAAAGAAAAGACTCAAAAGAGTCCCAAACCAACCAGGTATTGTGCCAGTAGTGAGTCTGTTAAAAGACAAATCCAGGACTTCCAGTTTCCTGAACTCTGAAATCCATACAGGTATTTGACCTGTCATATGACAGCTATATAAATTGAAAACACAGATTTTGTAACCTGAAATCAACAGTTATATCCCCATCTGGCATTTCTTCACCTCGAAAATTTTCTGAAAGAAGGAGCACCCTAAGACTTTTGAAACCTGTAAATATCTTCATTGCCCCCGTGACATTGGTGAGTTTGTTACGAACAAGCGAGGGGAAGGTCAAGTTTTTCAATTGAAGAATCTCAGATTGGATTTGTCCCTCGAAATCATTTGTAGCCAGTCGAAGTGCTTTGAGGGACTTGCACGAGTAAAGGTTTATTGGCAAGATACCAGTGAGTGCATTATTTATAAAATCTAGTTTACTAAGTTGAGTAAGTTTAGAGAAATTGAGCGCAGTGATATTCCCACTAAAATGGTTGAATCCCAGGTTTATTTCAACAAGGTTTGTGCAGTTCATCAAAGATGGGGGCAGAGGCCTTCTAGATTGTTGTAATGAAGGTGCATGAGCTTTAATTTGGAGAGCTTCCCAACATTCTCACCGATGGGTCCGAAAAGGCTATTAGTAGATAATGAAATTTCTTGAAGGCCTGAGCATTGTAGATATCAGCAGGATGGAACTCTGAGAGAGTGTTGTCGCGAGCACAAAAGACCTCCAATAGTCCTAGAGGAATTGAGCCACTGAAAATATTGCAGGAGAAATCCAAGACTCAAAGCGAACAGGAAAGAAAACAAATGGAGGATGGTATTTGGCCAGTAAAATGATTATTGCTGACATTCAGACTGCTCAAATTCCAGGCATGCTGGAGGAATGAAGATGGAATTGTTCCGTTAAACTGATTGCTGGACAAATCCACCGTCCGGATATAACTTGATGATAGAGGTAATGGTAGTTTTCCAAATAAATGGTTTTCGCTCAAATCAAGGATCTGAAGGTGAGTCAAGGACAAAAAAATTTGAGCCTCAAGAGGACCGGAAAGCATATTGTGGGAGAGGTTGAGATGCGAAAGATGTGTGAGGTTTCCAATAGAGCGGGAAATGCATCCCTTGATACATTTGGAGGGCTACAACAAATGAGTTACCCTACCAAACATACCACAAGTGATGCCCTCCCGTCGGCAACAATCGTTGGAAGACCAGTTTAAACTAGAAGAGTCAATATCAAATGAAGACCGAAGAGAGTGTTGATCAATTTTTCGGCATACAGGGGTTGTGGAAATGCAACTTGAGACGAAAAATATGAAGAGGAGGCCATAAGAAATTGGAAGTGCCATGTCTGTATATTTGATTGCTCACAAGTTTGTTATATGTAACGCACTGCATTGTTTTGTTTTGTTTAGACTAAACCTAGCTCTGACTCCTACTAAGCCTAGGGTGCGTTTGTTGCACCAGACTACTTGTGAACTGGACTAATTTCAGGACTAAGTTAAACTGGCTTGGCTTAGACTAAATAGGATAAAAATAGTCAAGTGTTTGGTGCAGTGCCGCACTAAGCATCGGACTAAAACATTGAGCCAATTTTTTTGTTAATAGGAGAACAGGAAATTAAGAAAGAAATGCAACACCACATTGATCCAAATTCATCGTTTCCAATTTTTAGGATTGCAATCGATATGATATCAAAAGGTCCATAACTCTAGAATTAAACCCAAAATAAATAAAATTAAACCCAAACAAACAAAATTAAACCCAAAAAAAAAAATTAAAGAAATTTAACATCAAAACTAAATCCAGAACTAGAAACGATGATGGGCAGTGTAAAACACTAGAAAATGGAGATGAGCAAAGCATGCCGGTTATGACAAAGACCACACACTGTATATTCCTTCGAGAATAAGACTTTGAGGCCCTAACAAAATTAACCCAGAACTCAAAATTAAACCAAAAAAAAAAAAAAAGGAAATGAAAGAAATTAACATCAAAATTAAACCCTGAATTCCACCCTGCAACACCAATCCATAAGTTTTCCTACCAACCAAACAAAATTAACCCAGAACTCCAGAAGGTCCAAGAATGCTCTAGAGTGTGCGACTGCAGCGCTATTCCTTTCGATGCCTTCGACGACACCAAATCTTGGTCGTCGACGATTTCTTCTTCTTCGAGCTCGTCGTCATCCTCCCTCGACGATACCCAATCTTGGTCGCACAAAAGATGAAGGTGGTGACTCTTCTTCTTCGAGCTCGTCGTCGTCCTCCCTCGACGATACCCAATCTTGGTCGCACAAAAGATGAAGGTGGGTCACCGCCGACGGCTACGCAGAAGAAGACGGAACGTGGAGGGACTAGGGGGTTTAGCAAGCAAAAGTGGGGATTGGATGTCAGCCTAGTTTCCTTCTTCTAGTCCTTGCTAATACCAAGCGAAAGCTTGGGATTAGGCTGAGAGCTTTAGCGAAGCGCGCAGGGAATCATAGTCGAGGCGAGTCCCATTTATTTTAGTCCCACAACCTACCAAACGTAGGATTATAGTCCTACTTCAGGTAGTCCAAGCCAATCCCTCCTAAGGAGGTGTAACAAACATGCCCTAATGATGCGTTTGTTGTATCGAACTGTCTCGGATTGAACTAACTTCAGGAACTAAGCTGGACTGACTTAGAATAAACTAAGTTGGAATAGGTTAAGGCAGCGTCTGATGCAATGTTAGACTAAGAAGCAGGATAATGAAAACAATACTGTCACCATTTTGGTGTTTGCTCAGACTAGGACTACATTATTATTCTATTAATTGCTTTTTTATTAAAGATATTATTAAAATTAATAATATTGGATGAGAGTGAGACTCAATAAAAATACAAAAACCAAATTACTCACTCGAAGATGTCCCAATTGTTAGTCTTTATTGAAATCAACTTTGTAAATTGTAATAGTGATGTATTTTGGATGACACTAAACCAGCTAAGGTAAAATGGGTGAGATTGTAGTCGCTCACTAGTCAGCCACAGCCTTCGGTTTGGTTGTCAGTACTTAGAAGCATCTCTGAAATTGTTCTATAACACTGCCCCGAAATTGCAGTCTTCAATCCCTGCTTGCAAATCTCTCCCTACTACTGTGAAAAGGAGATAGCACAATTAAGATGATAGAACTGAACCAAAGCGATAAACTATAAGCTTCGGTGAAATCAAATGGCAGCTGAAGAGTAAGAAATAAACAAGAATAAAAATAATCACCATCCTCATCTCATGAATATCAATGCACCAAGAAACAAATACAAATCATTCAAAAATAAAAATAAACCTCAGGTTTATAGGTTTACATAAATGCAAGATGACATTTATGTAAACCTGTGTGGATGATGGAGAACATTAGTTGTTATTATATTGTAGTTGATAAAAGCTATCTTTCTTCTTGTAATTCATTTGTAAATTTATACGAGTACCTTAGGTTTATGTATTACCATCACCCAGCTTTAAACCATATAAACCGGTGTAGTTGACTGATTTTGTAATGTAAAAGATTGAAAATCAAGATGAAATTTAGAAGTCAAGATAAGTGGGAAGGGGATGCAAGATGAGTGGAAGTCACAAAGCAGATAGCTTTTCATATGACCTCACAGGTTTACAACTAGAACAGTAGAGGCACTTGAAAAAGGTTAAGGATGCAATCCAATATCACCATAAGTTTGAGTTTACAACTAGAACAGTAGAAGCACTTGAAACTAGGATGATAAGATGGTAACTTCATTCAGGTTAATCAAACATTTTAGCTAGCAGCAAGTGAAGGCTCGATACCAAAGTCATAAACTATGATTTTAAAGCACATTTCAGCCAACAAAACCCAGAGTACTCATGTCAAATATTAACAGCCAAAACCCAGAGTACACATGATAAACTATAATTCATTGATGGGAATGAAACATCTGAGAAAATATGAACTCAACAACCAAACCCAGTGTACTCATGTCAAATATTAACAACAAAGGAATTTGTGTATGTATGTCAAGACTCAAGAATCAAATTAAAAATACCACCCAGGATAAAAATCAATCAGGGAATTTCCGATTGATTTATCACCCAAATAGAACAAAAGAATTAGAATGGCCCGAGAAGATTAACAAAACATCTACAGACCATCTACAGCTCCACTCAATACATAAATTTAACTTACAGTATAGTTCTTCATCCTCTGGAATATGGCTCTGCTTGTCAGTACTGCACTTATGATCACACTTAGCCCTGGTTCAGTGAGAACAACATCTGAAGCACCTCTTGCAGCATCAGTAGCATCAGCTACAGCTATACCAATATCTGCTTTTTTCAAAGCAGGAGCGTAATTGACACCATTCCCAGTCATTCCACAGATGTTCTTCCTCTCTTGCAGCCTCTTTACAATTTCATATTTGTGTTCTATAATATTAAAAAGACGTGTTAGATCAATATCAAAATAAAAATGAAACAAAAAAAATCTAAATAAAAAGTGGACAATTGTGATAGTGTCGCCAAACAAGTAGGCAGAGCAACATGCCCATGAATCTAGGCTGAATTTAAACCAATAACAATGAATTTGGAAATGCAAACTACTACCAAGAAATGTGAGGTTTATAACTTCTCATTAAAGAGCTTGCATGTTTAATTAGAAAGCGGAAAGGACAACGAAACTCCGGTAGAACCCACCAGGAAATACTCCAGCAAATCCATCAGCCTTCTCAATCAACTCGTCCACAGGGAGGGAAGCTATGGCTGCATCCTTGTCTTGGCCAAGCAATGCGGAAGATGGGTACATGTTTGTTCCCATACCAAGCCTCTTTCCAGTTTCCTTGCCAATGGCAACCTGATCCCCTGCACAACAGGAACACAAATTATACTGAATGAGTAAAGCATCGAAATTCCCCAGGCAGGAGAAAAATAGGAGGGACTATATGTAGCCATGGTGTAATACACAGTTTTTAAGGGGAAATGAAGCTTTGCACTGTCGTGCCTGGGAGGATCAAATAATGGCAATAAACCAACGGACTGCCATGGTGTCCAGGGACTCTTTTGTTTTCTCCAGTACTTGCTGGAGATAAATCAATGACAGAAATATCAGAAATTCAGTTGACACAGCAATAAAAAATATCACCCAAAAAAAAAAGGCTAATGGGTTATAGATCAGAAAGGGATGCTTTTGCATGCTCAGAAGATTGTTAAAAGGCCATAAAATGGTGATTTTTATGAGCAGGGAACGAAGAAAAAATTGCAATCGACTTCCAAAAACTTAGCAATTAGATCACATAAGGAAAAACAGCAGATACATTGGGCAGCAATCAATTCAAAAACTACCCAATCACAGAACACAAACGCACCCAATCACAAAACACAAACCCACAAAAACGCACCTAATTTTTGTGCTAGAAATTCAAAATTTCCAGAGATTTCGAGCATAAAACAACGCAATCGATCAAAACCCAATAATTATTACGATCAGCAAAACAAAATTGAAGAAATTGATCGTCGGATTCAGAATTTACCAGACGAGAACAAGGATGAGGGAGCAGGACGAGGATGACGGAGTAGAACGAGCACGAACAGGATGAGGGAGCAACTGTCTCGTAGATGGTCTTAGCAATCCGGTGATATTGGAGGGTTCTCGGTAAGAACTTCTAAGGAAGGGGTTAGTCGGAGCGAGTCCGACTTAATCCCATTAAACATAATTCTTATGTCAAACAAACACAAGATTACACTAACAATTAATTCTATCGAGTCCAATGAGAGCTAGTGAGCCCAAACAAACACATTCTAAACCAAAAATGCCCTTGAACGAGAGAATAGAAACGAAGAAATAATTATGGGGTGGTGGGTTACATTCGTGAGATGGTTTCAACGCACCATATCAGGACAACCCAAACTTGGTGGTGAGCATGTTGAGGCCTCGTTTGGCAAACTTTATAGCGAACCGGATAAGATAAATAATACAGACACAAATGTTTGATGTAGTTTTGCACTAAATAGTACTCAGATTAATTAAATTGGGCTCATATCCTTATATGGTATATACCTGCTAAATTGTCGAACTGAAAACCTATGTATTATTAGTCAGGTAAAAAAACCACGATGTGTTTTCCCGCTCTCTCCCGTTGCATCCCTCTCTCTCGCATCGTGCACATGACTCATGCCCGTTGCCGTCGATCAGCCGTCATCTCCGTCAAGATTTCTTCTTCTTCTTCTTTCTGTTCAGCTCTAAATTTTTGGTGAAGTTACATTTCCTTTCAAAATTAAGGTTTTGAACCCCAAAATTTAAATTCTGTGAAATTACTTAAAGTTGGACAAAATTTAAATTCTGTGAAATTAATTAGGGTTGGAAGATGAACTTTCTTGGCTGAATTTCTGTGGTTGCAACGGCCCACCACGATGTAAATTCAATTAATCAATTTCCTTGACAGGATATGAAACCCAACGACCTGCAAGTTCCTCTTTCGCCAGAATCTGGAGTTGGATCTCACCGTCGGCTGCGCTTGATTCCGCACCTTCATAGTGCTTCGATTTGCCATGAATCCACACCATAACTTTTCTGGGTTGAGTGAAGAAGATCAATGACAACTGATTGTTTGCAGAAGATTAACTACAAAGAAAGGGCAATGCCCCTTTTCAGATTATTCTATCAATTTTTTTCCTTTCTTTTTTTCATTTTATTTACAATTTTTTTTCTTAAAACTAGTATGGACATTGTTTTTCGTTTTTAGTCCGATTCTACATCAAACGTCTGATTAATTTAGTCAGTACTATTCGATGTAGAAGTTATCTTATCCAACTAAAACAGTCATTACAGTCCGAGCTGCCAAACAAATGAGAGTTTTGTGACTCTCGAATTTGAAAAAATTGATGGTGGTATTTTTTTATTATTATTAATGATTAGTATAGTGGTTTCATATAGATGCAACTTATTCCGAGATTAGACAGAGCAATACAGTTACGACCTGAAAACTTATTAGTGAGTGGGCTTTTAGGTTCAACTTATAAACAAGATAAATGATTTCCGAAAGGTTTTTTGTGAAATATTGTGTTATTTTATATATTGAAGACATTATGATTTATGTGTTTTGTGAACATTATTATGGCATGATCATACATCTTTTATTAGCTCATCATGTATGCTTAAACATGTGTCTATAGTAGATCACGACCAACTTCACGTGTATGCTTATAATGAATTAAGAATAATGTGGTTCAAATTTGCCTTTAGGAATAATCGAAACTAAGACCTCTCACTTGCAAGTAAATAAGAATACTACTAGATTGTAGTGGCAATATACATGTATTCTTTGAATTAACTGGTTTAATATTAATGGCTTAGTTTTCATATTTATACGTATGGTCCCAAAATTTATGAGTTTTACAGCGAGGAATTATGGGTAATGCTAGGGAGACAAAATTATGTAAACTAAATGACATATAAATTGATGATTGAATTTATTACTTAAACGTTGATAAACGTGCTTATTTCTATTGGTAACATAACATTTTCATTTATAAATTTTATCTACAAATTTAATCTCTCCAATATTACCACGATTATTATGTTTAGAAAAACAAGGTTTTAGAAAACTATCCCAAGTCCAAGTGTAGGAGAAATTTTTAGTTATGACGAGAATATGGTTGGTCCATCACGTGTTTTTATGCAAATGGTGAAAACATTTAATTTTTAAGTTATTAAGCTTTTAACATACATAACCCACTATTTCTGAGAATCTATCAGCTGACAGGATTTTGTTGGTGGGTTCTTCTGCAGGTATAATATTTTTGAATTTTTATGCTCTTTTAGAATATGTTTCTGCAATTTTTATTGGATTAAGCATGCTGGTTATAAATTAAAGGGGGTGTTTTTATGTGGGTAGTTGATTCTTGATTAATCGGTTTAAGTGGATGATTTTTTTGGATCTATGGATTGTGTATTAGTTTGTGGAGAGTTTTTGTCAAAATTTAATACCAAATTTCATAAATGTCATATTTTATAAAATCTTTCAAAAATATCACAAAATTCACTTAAATAGACTTAAATACCTTTAAAATTAAAACCAAATAAACAAAACTAAATTCAATGAATTAAACCCTCAAAATTAAAACCAAATAAACATAAATCAAAGAATTTTAATTCAGTTTGCATGATTCTTTGGGTTGTTTGGCCGGAGAGAAATTCTAGTGTGTGAAAAGGCAAGATCAGTCACCCACTTGATGTTGTTCAGCGGGCTATTGCATGGTTACAGGAATGTATGGCAACTGTCCCTCGCTCGCCGTCGTTGCGGCAACTGTTGCAGCATCGGTAGAGACTCCTAGAGAGGGTTAGGTTAAGGTGAACGTGGATGGAGCTACAAGGTTAGAGAATAGTGTGTGAGGAAATCGACAACGAATCTGCATATATCCGCCATATTGGTATGTTCGATCATTCACTTGATCTTTCAGAAATTGATCAATAAGGTCTCCATGAATTTTCACTCCAACAAACTTGCACAAGTTTGATATTACCAATTTCGCTAACGGCCTCGCACTTTGAACAAAATTGCCAAGGAGATCTATTCAAGTGTTAGGTTTTGAATTTGGAGGGTATCTAGATCTATTCACATGAATGTTCTGCTATATTTGAAATTTTTTATAAAAAATGACATTTATGAAATTAGATGTTAAATTTTGACTATGAATGATAAATGCTCGTCTCGCATCACCAAACGAACAATGAAGAGGCGATGGTAATTTTGTAAATAAAGCGAAATCCGAACCCAATCAGCCCATTGGCAAACTCACAAATAAAAAGAAATTGAGGCAAAATTGCACAGTACCATCCCCCCCTCAGGGCGGCGCCCGGGGTGGTTCTCTAGACTAAAGTAAGCACCGTTTTGTGCAGTATATACATCTTCTGGAAGCATATGAACATTGTTAAGTTGCAACTTGCAAGCTTTTCAATGGATCAATATATAATATTTGTCTGCAATTTCCCAATATCTTCAAGGTCGCGTAAAGATTCTTTTATGTGTTAATCCATGGATTTGAAGAGGTTTTGTTTCGTTTGATTTGACTTCAGTAGTAAACAACAAACAAAATACTTCACAAAGTCACCTACAGGGAATTAAATAATTTTGCATGTTGATTAAATTTTTCTTTGTAAAATGTGTTGGTTTGACTTCTTACAATGACTTTTCAAGTGCCCACAGGCATTTAGATTACAATTTTTTTTTTTCCTTTTTGGGTGCAAGCAATAAAGGGAGAACCAAACTTAGGACTTTGAGTGAAACAGTAAATATTCTTGTGGACCAATATTATATAATTTTATGGTTTTGTCTGCAATTTTCCAATACCTTCACGGTCGCGTAAAGAATCTTTATGTGTTAAATCTAATGGATTTGAGGAGGTTTTGATTGGTTTGATTTGACTTTAGTAGTAAACAACAAACAATAGACTTCAAAGAGTCACTTGTCAGGGAATTAAATATTTTGCATTTTGATTAAATTTTCTTTGAAAAACGGGTTGGTTTGACTTCTAACAATGACTTTTAAAGTGCCTAAATGCATTTAGATTACAATTTTCCTTTTTCCTTTTTGGATGCGAGCAACAGAGACTCACATGTAAAACTTTGAGTGCAACGGTAAATATTCTTAATCATTTGAGCTACAAGTTCTTTACGAGATTAGATTTTTAAAAATTACAAAAAGAGAGAGAAAAAATGACTTTCTTTAACGCTACATAAAGGTGAGGGAAAATAAATTTTGAGACAGTTTAATTTTTTCGGTTCTTGTCTTAGGAAAGGAGAAGAGCGAGACTTGAAGTTTTTGTGCAAGAGCAAGTAACGTGCCCTACTACTAATATAAAATGGTCAACAACTTGTATATCAAGTAGCAACTTCAGATATCACTTTCAACATCTGGCTATTTTTCAAAGTGTTTGAATATGATTTCTAATGCGAATTTAATTTTTTATGTATGCCCTCCCGTTTTCTTTTTAATCCAATTTTTTATGAGATGTGATATCCACACATTCTATTTTACTTCTCACATACTTTTTTAATTTTCGGCCGTCGGATCAAATGAATTGAAGAAGATCAACGAACAGAAATTATCAAGATGTGTGTGAGAAGTAAAATAGGATATGTGGATAGCACACCCCTTTCTTATTAATATTTGTAAGAAAAGGCAACTATTTATTCAACGGAGAATTATAAATAATTATAAGGTAGATTACGGAAAACTCGATCACCAAGAATGCTTAAATTCTTGACAAATTAAACGGCAGCCTGCAAGTGAATTTTCAAGTGACTATTTCGGTATTCTATCCTGACGAAATTCGAAGACATTTGCGTATGAATTTAGTTAGGAAAGTTGGATGCATGTTTAACCCCTTAATGTTAATTCCCTTTCTTTTTTACTCAGTTGTTAGATTGTTTGTATGCAGCAGCAATGTGGTTAATAAGTCCTTTATTTCTCACTGAAAAATTACACTGATCAACATATGAAGCGATCTTTAACATCGGAGAGGAACTGGAAATACGCATATCGCCACGACGTGATCAAAGCTAAAGAGCCACAAACTCCCCAAAATCCTACAATGAAACCAAGAGCCACTGAAATATAAAACCATGGAATTTCATTCCCATTGCCATGCACATCTTCCATGTTCTTGGTTGCATTATCACTTGTGTTCTGCTGGCATTTGTTTGGAAGCGGGGAACCGCAAAGTCCCGGGTTGCCCTCAAAGGCAGTGGCATCGAAGCCTTGGATCTGAGTGCCTAACGGTACTTGTCCTTGGAGGTTATTGTATGCAACACTAAGTGAAGCCAAGAAATGAAGACTTGATAGTGAAGCTGGGATTCCGCCCGACAGATGGTTTCTTGAGAGGTCTAGTCTCTCCAAGTTTGTGAGGTTAGATACCTGGTCCGGAATGCTGCCAACGATGTTGTTGACGCTGAGATCCAGCTCGTGAAGGTTTTGCAACTGGCCTATCTCAACGGGAATGTTGCCACTTAGACTGTTATTCCGGATGTAAATTGCTCGCGGCAATTTGGACAAATAGTTGTACTGCAGAGCTGTGACAGATGCATTTGTTCGCTGCGTGTTGATAGGTAGCTCGACATCACCACTATCTGTTTGAGCGGCAGGCTTCTCGGATACAAGAGCTTGTAGTGAGAAAAGCTCCTTTGGAAGTCCCCCAGAAAGTGAGTTGTTGTTCAAGCTTATGAAGAAAAGACTGGGAAGACTTCCCAACCAAGGAGGTATTGAGCCTGTGAGTCTGTTGGAAGACAAATCAAGGGCTTCGAGTTTCTTGAGCTTTGACATCCACACCGGAATATGACCTTTAAGTTGGCAGTCCGATAAGCCAAAAAGGCGGAGATTTTGAAACCCAGAACCAATCATAGCATCACCATCCGGCAGTTCTTCACCTATAAAATTATGTGGAAGCATGACCACCCTGAGACTTTTGAAACGCATCAATATATGCAGAGCGCCGGTGACATTGGTGAGTCTGTTGCTACCAAGTGCGAGGAAGGATAGGTATTTCAACGAAACAATCTCGGGCTGTATTTGTCCCTCTAGATAATTACCGCTCAGGCGAACTGCTTTCAGAAACTTGCATGAATAAAGGCTTTTTGGCATGACACCGGAGAAGTAATTGCTCCCAAGATCAAGCTTGATAAGTTGATCAAGTTTGGAAAAATCTAGCTCCGAGATATTTCCATCTAAATGGTTGGATTCAAGATTGAGTTCAATAAGGTTTGTGCAATTCATCAAAGATGGGGGCAGAGGACCTTCAAGATTGTTGAAATGAAGGAGCATGATTTTTAATTTGGAGAGCTTCCCGATATGGAGAGGAAGTGCGCCACTCAAATGATTGAAGTAAATCTCTAGGATTGTGAGACTTGTGAGATTGACAACGTTGTCACTAATGTGACCGAAAAGCTGATTGGAAGGTAACGAAATTTCGTGAAGCGCTTGGGCTTTGAAGAGATCACTAGGAAGAGTCCCAGAGAGAGTATTAAAGCCTGCGCGAAAGATTTCCAATTTCAAACAGTTTCCTAGTCCGAGAGGAATTGAGCCATTGAAATCGTTGTGGGAGAAATCCAAGACTCTGACCGAAGAGGAACGAAGACAAATGGAGGAAGGTAATTTGCCAGTAAAATGATTTTTACTGACATTCAAGCTGCTCAAACTCCAGGCATGCTGGAGCAATGAAGATGGAATTGTTCCATTGAATTGATTGTTCGACAAATCCACTATTTGAATGTAACTAGATGATAGAAGCAATGGTACTTCTCCAGAGAGAAGGTTATAGCTCAAATCAAGAATTTCAAGGCGACTCAAGGACAACAATAGTCCAGCTTCAAGAGGACCGGAAAGCAGATTGTGGGAGAGATTGAGGTGCGAAAGATGTGTGAGGTTTCCAAGAGAACAAGAAACGCCTCCTTGGAGCCGTTTAGAGGGCAACAAAACATGTGTTACCCTACCATCGGCATCACAAGCGATGCCTTCCCAGTGACAACAATCACTGGAAGACCAATTTAAACGAGAAGAGGACATATTGAAAGATGACAAAAGAGAGTTGTGATCTGCCTTGTTGCAAGCATGGTTTGTAGAAACGAAAGCACAGAACACAAAAAACAGGAAAGGGACTCCATAAGGCATTATATGACTAGGTTCCGGCATGGCGTTTTTCGCTATGGCTGTACCGGAGTTATATTGCTCACGTCGTTTCGGGGGTATATATACACTCCTTTGTTTGAACCAAAGGAGGTAGAAATTAACAAAGGGAAGAAGGTAATTAGGTAATGGTTTGTATTCTTGTGCTCGGTGTTTGAATTTCTCAGTCTGCGCTAAATAGAGACTTGAGTGAAATGGGACGTCATTGACAATGGAGGGTGTCTAAGCATGGGTTGGCAGCAACGTAATAGAATGTCTACATTGACTTTTCGCTTGTGCTTTTGGAAGAGCTAAGAACATTTTTGTCTTGAAACATTTTGTTTGATAAAAATTTTAAAAGCCCTTTGAGTGTGAAGTAGAAGCATTTTTAATCACTTTGACAATTTTTTTTATGCAATCAAGTTAAGGAAATTCAATTAAATAGGAGAGTTGTGTAGTTAAGTATAAGAACTAGAAGTGAGAGGCTCATTAATGAATTAATTTAGTGAATTGTCCATGATTTAACAACGTGTAAGTACTCTTACATGAAAGAGAATGTTACTTGCTCGATTTTTCCTTTTTAAAATTTAAATATCGTTCTTATAAAAAGAAATGATACAGTTACCCGTAATAATTATGTAATATAACATGATGTAGACCTATCATCCATTGACTTATTTCATGATTATATTTTTTTTCTCTGTCTAGGCTTTGAAATTTCAAATCTATAATAATAAAATATGGAGAATGCTTTGAAATTGCACTGACATCACATGCCACTTACCTAAGTTGTTTTTTCTTCGCTTGCCAGATTGGACTCAATGGGTTTACTTAAGTCATGATCAAAGTAAATTGATGGAGCATTTGTTTATCTTTTTTGCTGGGTAAGATGCTTTATAATATGTTATAGTTACACTAACGCAGAATAGGAAAAACGGCATGTTGAGAATAGTTTCACATTGATGGCAGCGGGATCTTGTAAGAGCTTATAAGTAAGTTAGGTTATTCCTCATATTTTTAATTGGTTTTATGAAGGGACCTCAACTTCTTCATGGTATCAGAGCCGATTGTCCCACGTGTGAAGTTAAATGGTCGCATGTGCTTCACGTCACCCGGTTATGTTGTTCACGTGTTAGACTTGAAAATTTACCACACATGAGAGGCGCGTTGAGAATAAGTCATACACTGATAAGAGGAGAGACATGGTATAACCTCAACTTCTTCAGTACCTCGAGACATCATCAAATTGTAAATCAAGAGATTTGTTTGCCAAAATATTTAACAGAAGAAACGGTTACGTTGGTGTAGCAACATATTTCTTCCAGAATGTGCCATGCTACGTACGTTAACAAGATAATTGCAATTTAAACTTCATTGTTTGATGAAAAAAATAAAAATCGTGAACCGTTTTCCTTTGCGTTTCTCCGGATATCCAGATTGTTTTCATGTTTCCAACAGTGGTCAATTTGCAGGATTAAGGTGCCATTGCCACCCATTTCCTGAACCGCCTTTTCTTGCAAAAGTTGGAGCTCGGCAATTTTCGGCTTCTGCTCTTGTTGGGATTCGTTCAACAACTTCAAGTTTTCAACCCATGCAAACTAGAAGAAGACAAAACCCAACTCACGGTAGTTTTTTATTTTTATTTTTTATTTTATTTTATCATTTTTTCTTTTAACTTTCAGAAAAAAAAAAAAAATATGAACCCTTCTCAATGATTCTACGTATTCACAGATTTTGAATTTTTGATGAGTAGTCCCAATTCAATCAGGACCCTTTTTATTAGTTTCAAATTTGTTCTCAACCAACATGATTTCAAAACTTACGAAAATCAAGGAGATTTTGCCGAATAGTTTGATGTGTTATGTGACCTAAACATTTTTGTGGTGTTTTTTTTTTAATTTTTTTTAATCAAAAATAAAATTTTATTAATGAAAGGGAATATTACAATTTGTGATAGATGGGTCTAAGTCCAAACAAACACAAAACACTAGATAAACAAAGTAAGACATAGTAGAGTAGACAGGCTTAAGCAAAATGAGAGCTACACTCATAACATAAGGGGAGGCCTGCACATACTTAGGCCTGTAGGCAACAATAAAAAACAACAGGAAAAAACTTTAATCTCAAACAACAAAAAGCAAGCCTCCACGGCTGCCGCATCATCTGGGAAGAAAAAGATTGCCCCGAACTGAAAAGAGCACCTGAACCAAAACTAGATTTGAGAGTGTTGCGCACAATCAATTCATCAAGACCAACAACATCCACAACCACAACTGAAATTAAGGTCAAAAAACATACAGGAGGAGGGGAGGGCAAAGGGGATGTGTAAAACAGCCTTGTTCCAACATGAATTGTTCCACACTTCGCCCAACTTTTATGACAAGCTGGTTCAGCAATGGGCTGTGAGCGTTGGGTCTTGTGTCAAGATAGAGTCCAATATTCCGAGATCTAATTCATGATTATGGGTTGAAAATGAGGGGTAGCAAGGGAGAGATAGGAAGAAGGGTGCGATGTGTGGATGGTTTTGCTTTGCTTTCTTTCTTAAAGAGAGAGAGAGAGAGAGAGAGAGAGAGAGAGAGAGAGCGCTGATTGAGGTAGTAATTAGAAGAAAAGTAAATATTTTTATGGTTAAACATGTGGTTTAGAACTTACTCTTTAATAGTTATTTTGCACCAGAGAATTTCTAGCTCAATTCGTACACAAAAATATTTATTCTTCTGGGCAGGGAGCTTTAACTGGAACACTAAAGAGAGAGGTGGTTTGGAAGTTGTCAGGGACCATGAAAAATTCACCATTTCCTGTTTAGAACAAGGACAAGAATTAAACATCACAAACCAAATCAAAAAAGAAAACGCAAAAAGAGTCATACCTTCTTCTAAGCCTTCTCCACATCAGATAGAGCTTGAATTGAACATTGTCCAGGAATTGGAAATATACATGTCTCTATTAACAGTAGTGTAGAGAAGCACAGAAATGCAGAAAGAGAATAAAAGAGAGAGAGAAAGTAATTGATTACATTGATACTGAATTAATCTTTACAACTATGAGAATACAGTTTATATAGCCATCATGACTAACTTGCAGTCTAAGCTATTTAACTAACTAATTTTGGTAACAACTCTAACAACCTTTGGATATTGTCAACATCCCCCCTCAATCTCAACTGGGATTGCCCAGTTTGAGATTGAAGCAGACTATCCAGCAATCAACTTCTTACAATCACAGAAATCAAGAAACACAACCTTCTTCGGCAATCAGCCTTCAATGAAGAAAGGGAACAAGAACTGCACTCCGGCAATCGGCCTTAATGGAGTTGCACACAATAACAACAAACAAAATTTTTCAAGAACGTTACTCCGGCTATCGGCCTTTAAGGAATAACACACAATATCTGAGACAGAACTTTTCACTCCGGCTATCGGCCTTATGGAGGAAACAAAATGCATTCAACACACTCTTGGCAATCGCCCTTTTTCGAGTGCACAAATCTGAAGTATACGGCTATCGGCCTTGACACTTCCAAAATTCCCAAGAAAATTCTCACTGAGACGTTATCACAAACAGTTGATATGCTGGAAAAAAAAATAGTAATCTAAGATAAAACCTGAGAACTTGAACCTTGAAACCCAGAACACACTGTCCTTACTCCGAATCACTTGCAGACACTTCCTTATCCTTTTCTCTCCCTCTCTGTTCGCAGTTGTTGAAGCCCGGAGACGCAAAAATGGCAACGGGGTTGATACGGAATCAACAGAGAGATGGAATTTGGGTTCAAGAAAGACGAAAATGTGATCATTCCCAACTGGGTTTTGGAAGCTCGATCCGAATCCATCAAATGAGTTCTCAAGAAAGAAGAGCCAAAATCTGCAAAGAGGTTGTTTTCGGTGGTGTGCCTATCGTTGGTGGCAAAGATGGAGGAGTTGGACGTGAAGCTTCCACCACTGTCACAATACGCCGTTGGAGACTACACCTTTCCATGTCATTTCGTCGGGATTGACGGCGGCGGCATCGTTTAGAAGACAAGGTAAATATCCATCGATTTATTTCTGCCATCCATGTGCTCTATGCCAGGAAGGTCGTGAGATCCGTCGCAGGCTGCCTCATCCTGGTTTCAATGCGCAACCAGTTCTGGTTATGATTCCTCCTGAGGAGCAGGGCATGAGCCGTGGCTGAAGCAGAAGACCCCGGCGGCGGAGTTGGATGGGAAGCAAAATTTGCAGTGAAACCCAGATGAAATCAAAGAAAACCTATGCGAAATCTCAGAGAAGTTTACATAGAAAAAAAGGAAGAAAGAGCTCTTGTATTACGAATAAGGAAATACGCGGAAACGAAAGAAAGTAATGAAGAAAGATAGAAGAGGAATCGACCACCAAGATCCATAGCGTGAGCCTTGGTGGCTCTGATACCATATTAATAGTAGTGTAGAGAAGCACAGAAATGCAGAAAGAGAATAAAAGAGAAAGAGAAAGTAATTGATTACATTGATACTGAATTAATCTTTACAACTATGAGAATACAGTTTATATAACCATCATGACTAACTTGCAGCCTAAGCTATTTAACTAACTAATTTTGGTAACAACTCTAACAACCTTTGGATATTGTCAACAGTCTCCACGTCCTCTTGAGAAGCAAAGGGCAACAGAATCCCAAGAACCCTACAATGAAACCAAGCACAACGGATAACCCAACCCATAGACTTTGATCCTCATCGTCGTCTAAATCCTGGTTGTTCTCATTCTCATCTGCATCATTGCCATTACTTGATAAGCACTGGTTTGGAAGGGGGGTGCCACAAAGTTTTGGATTCCCTTCGAATGCAGAGGCACTGAAGCCTTAGAGCTGAGTGCCGGCTGGTATTGATCCTTCAAGATTATTGTATGCAACAGTAAACGCAGACAAGAAATGGAGACTTGATAGTGATGATGGGATTTCACCTGACAGACGGTTGCTGTTGAGTTCTAATCTCTCCAACTCTGTGAGGTTGGATATTTGGTCTGGAATGTTGCCGGGGAAGTTTTTTTTTTTTTTTTTTCTGCAAATAATCTTGTGGTAAACTATGAAGCATGATCTAGGATCTTTCTGGTATGAACCGCACATAATTGTTGTAGACATGATCTAGGATCTTTATGATCATTCGAGGGGGTAAACATAATTTCCTCATATGTTTTATAATTTCCCTATGTTATGGTGTAGGTGCCCCGATTGCAAGCTCTGCTGTAGATCAGATTGAACAAGTTGTGGGCTATGTTAGTCTGGGGTATCCCTTCGGCATGCTTGCCCCAATCCTTTTCGGAAGACACCACAAATCCGTACTACAATCCTCAAAACCCAAACTTTTTGTAATGGGACACAGGATGGGTTCACTAGCGTGAA
Organism: Pyrus x bretschneideri; assembly: GCF_019419815.1. Classification (NCBI taxonomy): domain Eukaryota; kingdom Viridiplantae; phylum Streptophyta; class Magnoliopsida; order Rosales; family Rosaceae; genus Pyrus; species Pyrus x bretschneideri. The sequence continues at coordinate 11,603,777 of NW_025999787.1, read as the reverse complement.
ACAGTTAAAGAACAAGCTAAAATCTGCAGCCGGTCGTGTTGAAACACACCTGATTGAAGGAGCCGGCCACTTCCAAATGGAAGTTCCTGCTTATGATGCACAGATGGTGAATCTGTTGGGAAAAAATTTAGAGTACACAACTCTAGCACAAGTGTTGGAGAGACAATACAAGTAAACAAATTACTTGTATTACACAAACAAAATATTACAACACAAACTATCAAAGACACTCTTGAGAAGCTATGACACTCACTCACTTTCTAGAGACAAACTCTAGAACACTCACACTCTTACAAGACTATTCTTTCTTCTCACTCTCACTTGCTTGCTTGCTTACAAGCTTGCTTGGTTTGTTACTTTGTTACATTGCAACACATGCACACACACCTATTTATAGGTGTGGTTTTGCCGACTACAATTGCCCACCGCCATTGGGCTTTGTATGGCAGCCACACAATTGTACAAGTAGCTAGATCTTTCTAGCTAATGATCATGCACATCCACCGACATGCTTTCCTAATTGGCCTTATGTTTTCCTAGTTTCTAGTACATTCTTATTACAAACAATCATGCTTAATCATGGCTAGAAACGTCTAGCATATTATTATACACACACCCACCGACTTACTAAGATAATGCTAGAATTATCTAGCATATTGATATGCCTGCATGATGCACCGACTTTGGTGCTAGAATTTTCTGGATTTGTGTAGAATGGGCTAGGGTTGGTCTCTTTTAACACTCCCCCTCAACACCAACTCATTCTTTTCTTCATGCCGAGTTGACGACGAAGCTTTTTCTTGCATACCCATTTGCATGATATGGGTTTCACATCTCTTCGCTTTGGCATTGGATTCCAAGCTTGATTTAGCTTTGTTGTAGTGACCTCTTCTCCCAACTTTGAAGCACTCAGGTCCAACTGCTTCTTCTTCTATGACTGCGTTGACGTATCTCGGATTTTGCCTCCGGATTCTTGTTGACCTCCTTAGTTGTGATTGTGGAGTTGATACTTCCACTTCACTAGGTCTATCTTCTTCTGGTTGTTGATATATGTCAGCTTGGCAAGGGTTTTGGGGCACTACTTGCTCAACATCATCACCATCAAGCGAATCATCAGACTCATCTGGTCTCGACTGGATTCGAACAATTTGCTCCCCCATCTTTTGTTGCAACTTATCTTCTATCTCTCTTGAATCAGGCAACGCCTCCTTTTCTGAGGACCACCAAGAAGATGCTTCATCAAACACCACATCTCGTGATGTGTAACACCTTCCATTCGTAGGATCACAACATTTCCACCCTTTTCTTTGGCTGTCGTATCCCACAAAGATACATCGGACTGCCTTCTTGTCAAACTTGCTACGTAAATGACTTGGAACAAATACGTAGCACACACAGCCAAAGACTCGAAAGTAACTAACTGTAGGTTTCATATCCCACAGTTTCTCAAAGGGTGAGACAAATTCTAACCTGGGTTGAGGAAGCCTGTTGATCACATAAGCTGCAGTTCTCATTGCTTCGGCCCAAAACCTTCCTGGTACATTCTTGGCATGGAGCATACTTCGACATATTTCTGCAAGATGCCGGTTCTTTCTTTTCGCTACGCCATTCTGTTGTCGCGTATTGGCACAGGTGAACTGGTGACGTATTCTACATTCTTGTAGATACTGGGAAAACTCATTCGAGGTATATTCTCCTCCATTATCTGTGCGTATGCAACGGATCTTCTTTCCTACTGCTTCTTCAATTGTCTCCTTTAACTCTTTAAATTTTGAAAATGTTTCAGATTTATTTTTCATAAAGAAAACCCACACATACCTCGAGAAGTCATCAATGAACATCACCATGTACCGCATCCCACTTATCGATGGTTGCTTGACGGGCCCGAACACATCAGAATGAACCAACTCCAACGCCTCTTTCGCTTTAAACTTCGACTCTTCGTATGGTAGTTGATGTGCTTTACCATACTGGCATCCTGCACAAACCGTGTCTGTTCTCACGTCAAGCTGAGGTAGCCCCTTAAGCATTGACTTCTTCATCATCACATTTAGCTTGTGATAGCTAACGTGTCCCAATCTCATGTGCCATAAATCTGCTGTCTCGTTCTTCCTTGTCTTGTCTATGTATGCAGTTTCTGCTGACATTACATAGACTGACTGCAATCGCCGTCCCTCCATTGTTGGCGTCCCTAAGATCTTGAGGTGTTGATACACCTTCACATCTCGTGGACCAAACAAGACATAATTTCCCAACGACGTCAATTGCGGCACTGAAAGCAGATTTTTCTTCATACCTGGAACATGGTAGACATCTTGAAGCGGCACATGGTTAGTGCTGTATCGGGGCTCAATTACTGTTTTACCGATGTGAGCAATCGGTAGCCTCGAGTCATTAGCCGTCACCACTAAGCAGCCTCCTTTGTACTCAGTCAGACTTTGTAACTTTTTCTCATCACCTGTCATATGGTTTGAGCAGCCTGAATCCACGATCCAATCATTCTGGTAGTCAATTGACTCCAGACTTGTTGCTGTGAGAGCTGACTCTTTCTTCTCTGTAGCAATAGATGCTTCACCGTCCCATTCTTCCTCCAGGGCTAGAGACGCAATGACGTCCCAATCATCTTCACTTTTCTTCTCTGAGTTGGCAACATTACTTTCTGCAGGCCTTTTGAACCAGCAATCCTTTGCCATGTGGCCATTCTTTCCGCAATTGTAACACTTGCCCTCAAATCTTTTATTATTCTGGGACTGACCACAGTTGCCGTGATACTTCGGAGCTCCCCCTGGCCGAGAACTCCCTCCTCCTTGATGACCTTTTTCCTTGTCACCATTTCTTTTAGATCCACCACCAGCACGCTGCTTAAAGCTGCCTTTACTTTTGGTGTAGAGCGCTTCCTCCTCACCTTTTAACGAGACCCCTCCCATTTGCTTTGCCAAAGCTTCTTGATCGGCAAGCAAATTCTCGAACTCAACAAGTGATGGTTGGGTCGGCCATCCTTGTACAGCGGCAACGAAGCCTCGATATTCAGGTCTTAATCCATGGATAATTATTCTTTTTATCCTGGATTCTACAATGGCAGCACTAGGATCTAATTCAGAAATTTCACGGCAAATAGACTTTACCTTGTGGAAATACTGCGCAATCGTCATGTCCCTTTGGGCCACTGATAATAGCTCGTTCTCGAGAAGCTGCAGTCTTGTATCGTTCCTCTTTGAAAAGAGTGTGGCGAAGGTGTCCCATGCTTCTTTTGGTGTCTTGGCCTTCCGTATGTGCTCCAACATGTCATCTTCAACTGTGGTTTTTAAGGCAAACATGGCTTTACCTGCCTTGATCTTCCACTTCCTCAAAGCGCCGCTAGTGTCTTCTTCTGGCTGTGTAACTTCATTACCGCCGACGACATCCCAAAGATCTTGGCCTTGTAGGTAAGACTCCATACATGTCGCCCACGTGTTGTAATTTTTGTTGTTCAACTTCTTGATTGCTCCAACAACTTGAAGATCTCCCATCGTGTCGGCTGAGCTTCGATAAGCCGAACAAGATTAACGAATAATCTTACGAAGTACTAAACTTCTCACAATTCTCAAAAGCTTTAATAGAGACGGTCCCTGATCGTACCGCTCTGATACCAATTGTTGGGAAAAAATTTAGAGTACACAACTCTAGCACAAGTGTTGGAGAGACAATACAAGTAAACAAATTACTTGTATTACACAAACAAAATATTACAACACAAACTATCAAAGACACTCTTGAGAAGCTATGACACTCACTCACTTTCTAGAGACAAACTCTAGAACACTCACACTCTTACAAGACTATTCTTTCTTCTCACTCTCACTTGCTTGCTTGCTTACAAGCTTGCTTGGTTTGTTACTTTGTTACATTGCAACACATGCACACACACCTATTTATAGGTGTGGTTTTGCCGACTACAATTGCCCACCGCCATTGGGCTTTGTATGGCAGCCACACAATTGTACAAGTAGCTAGATCTTTCTAGCTAATGATCATGCACATCCACCGACATGCTTTCCTAATTGGCCTTATGTTTTCCTAGTTTCTAGTACATTCTTATTACAAACAATCATACTTAATCATGGCTAGAAACGTCTAGCATATTATTATACACACACCCACCGACTTACTAAGATAATGCTAGAATTATCTAGCATATTGATATGCCTGCATGATGCACCGACTTTGGTGCTAGAATTTTCTGGATTTGTGTAGAATGGGCTGGGGTTGGTCTCTTTTAACAGAATCTTATCCTTGAATTCATTGCATCATTGTAGATAATCAACCATGTGTAATGGAGTTTTCTATTTCAGAACTGATCGGATCCGCACCAATCAGATTCTCTCCGTTAGCATCGTGCCGCTGATGTATGTATATGCTAACTTGTAATCGTGTGTAATTTGCAGGAGCTTAGTTGGTTTGCTTTGTGCTTTCGGTGTAAAATTAAGCTGCTGTCTCAACAAATACGAGAGAAAGAGAGTCGTTAATTCAATCTTTACAGTCAAGTGTCATCCAGTACGACCCCGAAAACATAATTAAGGTTAAAACTAAAACTGAAACGAAGCCTAACGCTTACACTAATCATTCACTTGATTCGACATCAAATCCGAATATGGCACAACGAGTCTGTATGAAGTATTTCAATATCGCTCATTGCCTTCCTGCCAATGCCACTTAGTTGCGGAGGCAAATCCCTCCTGGAACCCTTTGCTGTCCCTCTACCTCTTCCTGCACCTAAAATTTCACCGCCACGTGCCGTGGACTTTTTATTCCCTCCGCCAGGTCCAGGTCCAGGTCCAGGTCGACCGCCTTTACGAGAAATCCCAGGATATCATCAGCTTCCCACCGAATATCTTCACATGCCACTTACCTAAGTTGATTTTACGAGAATGCTTTGAAATTGCACTGACATCACATGCCACTTACCTAAGTTGATTTTTCTTCGCTTACCAGATTGGACTCAATGGGTTTGCTTAAGTCATGATCAAGGTAAAGTAATGGAGCATTTGTTTATCTTTTTTGCTGGGTAAGATGCTTTATAATATGTTACAGTTACACTAATGCAGAGTAGGAAAAACGGCAGTACGCGTTGAGAATAGTCTCACATTGATGGGAGAGGAACCTTGCATGGACTTCTAAGTAAGTTGGGTTATTTCCTATATTTTCAATTGGTTTTATAAAGAAACCTCAACTTCTTCATGGTATCAGAGCCGATTGTCCCATGTGTGAAGTTAAACGGTCACATGCGTTTCATGTCATCCCATTATGTTGTTTACGTGTTAGGCTTGAAAATTCACCACACGTGAGAAACATTTTGAGAATAAGTCCTACATAAATGAGAGGAGGGACATGGTATAACCTCAACTTCTTCAGTACCTCGAGACATCAACAAATTGTAAATCAAGACATTTGTTTGCCAAAAAATTTAACAGAAGAAACTGTTACGTTGTTGCAACAACATGTTTCTTCCAAAATGTGCCATGCTACGTACGCTAACAAGATAATTGCATTTAAACTTTACTGTTTGATGAAAAAAGTAAAAATCGTGAACCGTTTTCTTTTACGTTTTCCCAGATTTCCAGATTGTTTTCATGTTTCCAGCAATGGCCAATTTGCAGGATTAAGGTGCTACTGCCACCCATTTCCTAAACCGTCTTTTCTTGCGAAAGTTGGAGCTCTACAATTTTCGGCTTCTACTCTTGTTGGGATTCGTTCAACAACTTCCGACTTTCAACCCATGCAAACTAGAAGAAGAGAAAACTTTTTTTATTCTAAGAAAAAAAATATAAACACTTCTCAATGATTCTGCATATACATAGATTTTGGATTTCTGATGAGTAGTCTCCAATTCAATCAGGACCCTTTTCTTAGTTTCAATTTTGTTCTTAACCAACTTGATTGCACAACTTATGAAAATCAAGGAGATTTTACCGAATAGTTTGATATGTTATGTGACCTAAACATTTTTGGTTCATTTTTATCGAAAATAAAATTTTATTAATGAAAGGGAATATTACAATTTGTGATAGATGAGTCTAAGTCCAAACAAACACAAAACCCTAGATAAACAGAGTAAGACATAATAGAGTAGACAGACTTAAGCAAAATAAGAGTTACACCCCAAGACATAAAGGGAGGCCCACATATACTTCGGCACGTTGGCAACAGGAAAAAACCTTAATTTCGAGCAGCAAAAAGCAAGCCTCCACCACCGCCGCATCATCCGCAAAGGAAAAGATTGCCCCAAACTAAAAAGAGCACCTGAACCAAAACTAGATTTGAGAGTGTTGCACACAAGCAATTCATCAAGAACAACAACATCCGCAACCACACCTGAAGGGAAGGTCAAAAAACATACGGGGGGAGGAGGAGGGCAAAGGGGATGTGTAAAACACCCTTGTTCCAACATGAATCGTTCCACACTTCGCCTAATTTTTCTGGCAAGTTGGTTCAGCAATGTGAGCGTTGGGTCTTGTGTCAAGATAGAGTCCAATATTCCGAGATCTAATTGATGATTATGGGTTGGAAAAGACAAGGGACTAGGATTCTCTCCCCTCATCTTTCCATCCCCCTTCATCCCCTCCTCTCACATTCTCTATTTTGTCTCTCTTATAAGATGTTGAGGTGGCTGAACTGTGATAGGAGGAGAGGGACAAAAAGAGGGGAAATAATCCTACTCCAAAGACGAGGGGTAGCAAGGGAGGGCTGGCCCTAAGGGGGTACCAGGCGTGTGACCTCACAGGACCCCCGATTTTAGGGCCCCTGAATTTTAATAACCTTAATAATGTACTACATATAAAAAGAGTGTGAACATAATTCACAATGTTGCCTTAGGGGAATTGTTAAGCGCTGGTACTTAAATTTGCTTCTGTAAGGGTTTGAGTCCCAGCAAGACTGTTTTTGGGCCTTTTTTGAACGACATTAATTTTTTCTTTTCTCTTTAATATTTGTAGTTTAATTTCCGTAATTATAAAAGATAACTTTTGATGATAAATTTATGATTGGGAATATCATAATTAATTAAAATCTTTAAAAGTGAAAAGATGTAATCTTTAAAACCCCCCTTTCCATATATGATATCATTTAATCGAATACATGTTATTCGTTTATTTTTTGGTTAACTTTTAAGGATCGTCTTATTTTCATTCTATTTGAAGAGTCATTCATATATACTTACATACATACATACATACATACATACATACATACATATAATACAACTTTGCTCACAACACTAAAGTGGAGGTGAGCAGGTGATGCTCATCCCTTATTGATTACCGTTAAATTAATTTGGTTTAATTGATTTAAGACACGAATCTCGAACTCGAACTAATCTAACGACAATCAACCAAGTGGGGGTTAGAATCATCCTCACTTTAGGGAGTGAGAAAAAATGCAATAAAAAAACTAACAGTTCAATATAAGATGCTACAATATCATAACCAGTGATTTGTTTAGCTAGTTCATAATAAAGAGCATGAGTTGTTCTGAATATATACGGTGATATGATATGTACATAGCCACCACACCATACTTTTTGTATTTAAAAAGTAAGGAGTTTGGAATTCAAAAACATAAAGAATGCAGATACATAGCCACCAAACCATGCTTCTTTTTTATTTATTTTCTTTTGCGTTTATATCAATTTATAGACACAAAAAAATATAAAATATAAAAGAAAATATAGCAACCAAAATTGAGTCCTTGCAAGGGCCTCTATTTGAGCCTTACACAGGACCTCCAAAATCTCAAGACCGGCCCTGTAGCAAGGGAGAGGTAGGAAAGAAGGGTGCGATGTGTGGATGGTTTTGCTTTGCTTTCTTTATTAGAGAGAGAGAGAGAGAGAGAGAGAGAGAGATGATTGATCATTGAAGTAGTAATCAGAAGAAAAGTAAATATTTTTATGGTTAAACATGTGATTTATAACTTACTCTTTAATAGTTATTTTGCACCAGAGAATTTCTGGCTCAATTTATACACAAAAATCTATGATATACAGATACTTCTGTTTGGTTGCGTATTTTGTATTCAATATTGATCGAATACGATACTTGTTTGATACTCTTGCATACTTGTCTGATACGTATCTTGGTCAATGGACACGCATTTGACTTGATAGATACGCGTATCTTACATTTAGGATACACTTATCCAGCTTTTAGAATACATTTACACTTTCAAAAAAGATGAGATGATGAGAAAATTAATATGAGATATCTATAATTGAAAGTTGATGAATACAATGAGCTTCCTTTTAATTAAAACCATGAATACGACTCTCACACTTCTTCCATTGTACATAAGCAGGATTAGATTTTCAACTTTTCTTCTCTAACAACTCAAATGTACTTGAATTTGAATGATAAATTACGTTTTAAAATGTATATTTTTATTTGTCGTATCCATAACGTATCGTATCTTAATTTTTATAGATTTTTTATATCGCTATGTCGTGTCGTATCATATCACCGTATCCATATCCGTACATATCCATGCTTCATAGACAAAAATATTTATTCAACTTCTGGGCAGGGAGCTTTAACTGGAACACTAAAGTGGGAGGTGGTTTGGAAGTTGTCAGGGACCATGAAAGATTCACCTTCGCTTGCATATTCTGAACAATTTGTACTCTCAGCTCCACTATCCAGTTTCCTGTTTAAAACAAGGACAAGAATTAAACATCACAAACCAAATCGAAAAAGAAAACGCAAAAAGAGTCGTACCTTCTTCTAAGCCTTCTCCACATCATATAGAGCTTGAATTGAACATTGTCCAGGAATTGGAAATATACATTTCTCCACATCCTCTTGAGAAGCAAAGGGCAACAGAATCCCAAGAACCCTACAACGAAACCAAGCGCAACGGATAACCCAACCCATAGACTCTGATCCTCATCGTCGTCCAAATCCTGGTTGTTCTCATTCTCATCTGCATCATTTCCATTACTAGACAAGCACTGGTTTGGAAGGGGGGTGCCACAAAGCTTTGGATTCCCTTCGAATGCAGAGGCATTGAAGCCTTGGAGCTGAGTGCCGGCTGGTATTGATCCTTCAAGATTATTGTATGCAACAGTAAACGTAGACAAGAAATGGAGACTTGATAGCGATGATGGGATTTCACCTGACAGACGGTTACTGTTGAGTTCTAATCTCTCCAACTCTGTGAGGTTGGATATTTGGTCTGGAATGTTGCCGGAGAAGTTGTTGATGCTTAGATCCAGTTGTTGAAGATAATGCAATCGGCCAATCTCAAAGGGTATGCTGCCACTTAAACTGTTGTTCCTGAGGGAGATTACTCTTGGCATGTTGACCACATACTTGCTCTGTGAAGACAGTAAAGTTGCATTATTACCACGTTTGAAGTAGACGGGCAACTCAAGAGAACAAAGGCCCGTTCGATTCGCAGGCTTTTGCAATACTAACGCTTGTAGTCCGCAAAGCTCCCTTGGAAATTCACCCGAAATCAAGTTGTCATTCAACAACAAAAAGAAAAGACTCGGAAGATCCCCCAGCCAACCAGGTACTGTGCCTGTGAGTCTGTTAAAAGACAAATCCAGGACTTCCAGTTTCCTGAACTTTGAAATCCATGCAGGTATTTGACCTGTCAACAGCCATATAAACTGAAAGCACACAGATTTTGTAACCTGAAATCGACAGTTATATCTCCATCTGGCATTTCTTCACTTCGAAAATTTTCTGAAAGAAGGAGCACCCTGAGACTTCTGAAACGTGTAAATATCTTCATTGCCCCCGTGACATTGGTGAGTCTGTTACGAAAAAGCGAGAGGAAGGTCAAATTTTTCAATTGAAGAATCTCAGGTTGGATTTGTCCCTCGAAATCATTTGAACCCAGTCGAAGTGCTTTGAGGGACTTGCATGAGTAAAGGCTTATTGGTAAGATACCAGTGAGTGCATTATTTATAAAATCTAGCTTACTAAGTTGAGTAAGTTTAGAGAAGTCGAGCGCAGAGATATTCCCACCAAAATGGTTGAATCCCAGATTTATTTCAACAAGGTTTGTGCAATTCATCAAAGATGGCGGTAGAGGACCTTCTAGATTGTTGTAATGAAGGTGCATGAGCTTTAATTTGGAGAGCTTCCCAACATTCTCACCTATGGGTCCGAAAAGGCTATTAGTAGATAGTGAAATTTCTTGAAGGGCTTGAGCATTGTAGATATCAGCAGGAAGGGACCCTGAGAGAGTGTTGTCACGAGCACGAAAGACCTCCAATTCGGAACAGTTTCCTAGTCCTAGAGGAATTGAGCCACTGAAAATATTGTGGGAGAAATCCAAGACTCTAAGCAAAGAGGAAAGAAGACAGATAGGGGATGGTATTTGGCCTGTAAAATGATTATAGCTGACGTTCAAACTGCTCAAATTCCGGGCATCCTGGAGGAATGAAGATGGAATTCTTCCGTTAAACTGATTGCTGGATAAATCCACCATCTGGATATAACTTGATGATAGAGATGATGGTAGTTTTCCGGATAAATTGTTTTTGCTCAAATCAAGGATCTGAAGGCGAGTCAAGGTCAAAAAAATTCGAGCCTCAAGAGGACCGGAAAGCATATTGTGGGAGAGGTTGAGATGCGAAAGATGTGTGAGGTTTCCAAGAGAGCGAGAAATGCAACCTTTGATACCTTTGGAAGGCAACAACAAATGAGTTACCCTACCAAACATATCACAAGTGATGCCCTCCCATCGGCAACAATCTTTGGAAGACCAGTTTAAACTGGAAGAATCAATATCAAATGAAGACCGAAGAGAGTGTTGATCAATTTTTTGGCATGCGGGGGTTGTAGCTATGAAACTTGAGATGAAAAATATGAAGAGGAGGCCATATGAAATTTGAAGGGCCATGTTTGTATATTTGATTGCTCACAAGTTGGTTATATATAACACACTGCTTTGTTTAGACTATAAGGGCTAGAAACATCGAAACATGAATCATGCTTCTTGGCAGATGCATGCGAAGAATATAAAGCACATGAGTTGTACTATGTACCTGTATATGATTCCTGTTGCCTAGCTAATCTGCCCACCGGCCAGGTGAAAAACGATTTTAGCCTTTAAGTTCCACGCTAAAACTAAGTGGGTTTAACGGACTAGCTGTAACTCCTACTAAGCCCATGAAAGAATATTCCTTAACTTTCCGATGTGGTACAAGTCATCATATCCTCACTGCCGGTCGTGTTGTAATGCTGAGTTCGTTCACGGTTGGTCACTCTCCGCATTGCCAGTTGATTTTGGAATTGGAACCTCAAAGTTCTTCAGTCATGAGGAGCTACAGGACTAAGGAGTAACATCAGGTTGGTTGGGCTTCAGAATTGTCAACAATACCAAGTTTTCCACAGCCACCTTGGACTATGACTCAAAAGCACTTTCATAATTCACCTTTGAACAAAACGTGTTCTGCATTGATTGTAAACCATTTGCCTGAAATTTAAGTCCTCTTTAGCTTGTCGATTAAACAAGAAATTAAGCCCTCGAACAAGAAAATAGAAAAGAAGAAATTGGGCCACATTCAGGACAAGTTCCCGAACTTCCTTGTGAGCATGTTGAGAGTTTTGTGACCGTTGGATTTCAAAAAATTGATGGTGGATTATTTGTATTAATCATTTGTATTAATAATGATTGATATAGTGATTTCATATAGGAGAGACTTATTTTGAGGCTAGACATGGCAATACAGTTACGATCCAAGAACGTATTAGTGAGTGGGTTTTTAGGTTCAACCTATACACGAGATATATGATTTTTGAAAGGGTTTTTATGAAATATCATGTTATCATGACAATGTTTTACTCAACGAATGCAAATATTTTATATATTGAAGACGTTATGATTTATGTGTTTTGTAAACATTATTATGGCATGATCATACATCTTTTATTAGCTCATCATGTATGTTAAACCGATGTCTATAGTACTGTCTGGGATCATGACCAACTTCACGTGTATGTTCACACTGCACGTTATGCTTACTTTGGATTTATGTAGTTCCAGCCTTTACTAGTTGCATTTAGCTTTCAAGCCTGAAGTGGGATGTGCCTTGCACCACCTTCACGTGTATTTGTACTTGAGCGTAGATTTATACACCCAACTTGTTCATGTTAGAGTGTCCTCCCTTGGATGAGCTGTTTTATTTTTTTGTCAAACCTTGGGTGAGCTCGTTTGTTTTTTCTTATGAGAATATTATATCATACTAACTATATTTGAGTTTTATTGTGATATAAATGTATTCTTTAAATTTATTTTTGACAATAATCGAACTTAAGAATTTTTACTTTATAAATAAAGATGAATACCACTAGACAGTAGCAATCTACGAGTGTTCTTGAATTAACTGGTTTAATATTAATGCCTTAGTTTTGATAATTATACGTATGATTCTTTTTCTTGGAACAATATACGTATGATTTTTAAAATTTATGAGTTTTACAGAGAGACTCGGGTTATTATGTTCCGAAAAGCAAGGTTTTAGAAAACTATGCCAAGTCCAGGTGTACCAGTATTGGCACTCTCATCCACCAAAAAACACACTCATCAGCTACCCCAACAACTTCCTCTCTCTCTCTTCCTCCAATGTCAAACTGTACGGTGGAGCGCTGCACAGTTGAGACCAGCGATGGAGTCAAGCTCAGCACAAAGCTCTTCAAACCCGGAGAAGAAGAAGAGATCAAGAAGGGCAGCCCTGTGGTGGTTCTGGTGCACCCATACTCCGTCCTTGGCGGCTGCCAAGGCCTGTTGAGAGGAATAGCAGCTGGGTTGGCAGACAGAGGCTATAAAGCTCTGACCTTTGACATGAGAGGGGTTGGGAGGTCAACAGGAAGGGCCTCTCTCACTGGGTTTGCAGAAATTAAGGATGTGATTGCTGTGTGCAAATGGGTTTCTGAGAATCAATCAGCTGACAGGATTTTGTTGGTGGGTTCTTCTGCAGGTATAATAATTTTGAATTTTTGTGCTCTTTTAGAATATGTTTCTGCAATTTTTATTGGATTAAGCATGTTGTTTATAAATTAAAGGGTGTGTTTTTATGTAGATGATTTTTTGGATCTGTGGATTGTATATTAGCTTGTGGTGGTTTAAAGATTGCTTCTTTGATTGGTTTGGTGAATGGTTTTGTGGATCTGTAATTTGGATATTAGTTTGCGAAGTGATTAGAGTGTTACGTAGATAACAACTAATTACTTTGTGAAGCGTCGTCGAAAAATTAAAGAAGGCTTTGGATTTGAGGGAGAATTGATGATATGAGGCTAGGATTTAATTGGTAATGTTAGTTATCCCATTTAAGTGTGATGCAGTTGGGATTTCATTTGGTAATGTTGTTTGGAGTATTTCTGACTTTCGTGTTGCTGATCGAACTGTCCTTCGATCATTCAAAAGTTTGGATTTTGATCACATTCAAAGCGAATATAAGTATGATGAAAAATGTTATGTGCAACTATGATGGGTTTCTCTAGCTCTACTGGAGATTGTAAATGTTGTAAAAGATGATAAATGATGAGAAGCCTAAGTTTCTAGTAATTGTGAAGGACTTGAGCTATGATTGGATAAAGTCTAGTGTCGTTGTAATTTCGAACAGCCTCTCACTGCTGCTCCTTAACTTCTTGTTCTGAATTGCGATTTTTGGTTATCGATGTGTTGTTTATGCTCTCTACTAATTGCAATATGAAAATCAATACGTAAGTAAAATCACAAGGTCAATCAGTTTTGGTGAGAAATAGATGGTTTTTTTTTTTTCTGCAAATAATCTTGTGGTAAACTATGAAGCATGATCTAGGATCTTTCTGGTATGAACCGCACATAATTGTTGTGGACATGGTCGGAAAAATATAAGATGTTATTCATAGTCCCGTCTGTTTTGTTCGTTTTATGATCATTCGAGCTGGGGGTAACATAATTTCCTCATATGTTCTATAATTTCCCTATGTTATGGTGTAGGTGCCCCGATTGCAGGCTCTGCGGTAGATCAGGTTGAACAAGTTGTGGGCTATGTTAGTCTGGGGTATCCTTTCGGCATGCTTGCCTCAATCCTTTTCGGGAGACACCACAAAGCCATACTACAATCCTCGAAACCCAAACTTTTCGTAATGGGGACACAGGACGGGTTCACGAGCGTGAAGCAGTTAAAGAACAAGCTAAGTTCTGCAGCCGGTCGTGTTGAAACACACCTGATTGAAGGAGCAGGCCACTTCCAAATGGAAGGCCCTGCTTATGATGCACAGATGGTGAATCTTATCCTTGAATTCATTGCATCATTGTAGATAATCAACCATGTGTAATGGAGTTTTCTATTTCAGAACTGATCGGAGCTCTCCGCATCGATCAGATTCTCTCCGTTTGCAGTGTGCTGCAGTTGTATGTATATGCTAACTTGTAATCGTGTGTAATTTGCAGGAGCTTAGTTGGTTTGCTATGTGCTTTTGGTGTAAAATTAAGCTGCTGTCTCAACAAATACGAGAAGAGAGTCGTTAAATCAATCTTTAGAGTCAAGTGTCATCCAGTACAACCCCGAAAACATAATTAAGGTTAAACTAAAACTGAAACGAAGCCTAACGCTTACACTAATCGTTCACTTGATTCGACATCAAATCCGAATATGGCACAAATACTACAAGCAGGCATATATCATATGTCGTCGCTCTCAAAACGTTGATCATCGGATGCAATTCTGCCGTCCCTGGTCATTTTGTTGCCATTTGAACCATCAACTGCCCGACCTTCAGCCATTTCGTCATACTGCCGTTTTCTCCATCCTCGTTCTTGGTCTAGTGATTGTCTTTGGGAGAATGTATGTTCATCTGTTTTGAAGCCAAAGAAGGAAGAAAAAGGGCACATTGGTCATCAGCAAAAGTTAATAAGACGTTGCGCAGCCGTGCTGCTTCAGAGATACATTCACTGCAATAATACATAATACATCCATTGTAATTTTTGGAAAAATATATACGTAATACAGCAGCGAGATGACCTTGATGTTAAAAATTACACAAAGTTTAACTGTAAAGTTGTACACAGTAAGTACCAAGTCAAATCTGACTAATAAGGACCAAAGATACAACATAAGGCAGTGGAGCTTTATTATGTATTATAGAACATGGGTTATATGCAATTAGTTATTACCGCTTTCAACGTCAGATGCATCTTCGAGTCTTGCAATTGCATCGACCAGTGCCTGTTCATGCTCCTGCGTTTTATATAAACCATTAAAATCCCGACAATAAAAGAACATCATGCAAATAAAGCGTAAAAGATGCTTGAATTCTTGAATTCATACTTTGAGAACTTTCTTGGCTTTCTCAATCTCCATGGGGTCAGGATGGCTGGCTCTGAAAACCTTTTCCACCTGTAGTTTCAAGCAAAGCGGGAAAAACAAGTTACCACCAGGTAATTGGAGGAAAAGCAGGGAAGGAAAAACTTAAATCATCATACTTATACCTCTTTAATCAACGAGTCTGTATGAAGTATTTCAATATCGCTCATTGCCTTCCTGCCAATGCCATTTAGTTGCGGAGGCAAATCCTTCTTGGAACCCTTTGCAGTCCCTCTACCTCTTCCTGCACCTGAAACTGCACCACCACGTGCCGTGGACTTTTTATTCCCTCGGCCAGGTCCAGGTCCGGGTCGACTGCCTTTACGAGAAATCCCAGGACCATCAGCTTCCCACCGAATATCTTCAGGAGATATCTATATCATTAGAAGGAACAACAACAATTAGCAAAAAGCGATCGGGAAATGAGCTCACAAGGCAAATCACAAACACAATCTAATGGGCCACAAGGTCCACAACCCATTACACTGTCAGTACAATGTTAAGCAAGTATTCGATCTCCCACCACCTTTGTTCATCCCTACTTTCTCCACATCCCAAGGACAAAAAGTGAAAACTAAAAACTAAAAACTAAATGGTTATCAAATGGACCCATGGTAAAATAAATAAGAACACTGCTCAATATCAAAAAGCACAAACTTTTGACATGATGATTTACACGCTGATAATGAGGTAACTCAAAATCAATCTGCATTTGTAGCTTTATTATGAATAAAATGGTTAAGGAATTGAAAAAATTAGCATAGAGTACAGATTTAAGTTTAAATATCTGCAAAAACAAGCACAGAAAAGCAAAGTACCTCAGATTCTCCTGAAGTGCTATAAACCCACACAAACTCATTTGTCATAATGTGCAAAAACAAAAATAAAAACTTTGATTTTTGAGATTTGAAATTTAAATATTTTATGAGACAAAGAATATATCTTTGGTAAACAAAAGGATTAAAGGCCTACGAAAGAAACAACAATCAATAGCAGTATACCTCTTTTAGATTGACCCATTCCCATGTCTCATCCACTGTACCAATATCATAAACCAGAGCATGTAGCCCCTGTCAACATTTGAGAATTGTTGGAATTCACGAAGATTTTTATTGGAGTTGTGTGGTCAAAACTGCTAAATTAAAAAATGCTTACTCAGGTTCAGATGAATTCACAGCAAGAGCATACCTCAGCACGGTTGAAATTAGTTATAACAGCCTCATAGAAGTGATTGTCTTCAGGCCACCTTGTCCAAACTTTTCTTCCTACTAACGGATCATCAGTTTCACCCTCAGCAGGCTCATTTTCCACAAAGGCACCGGCGGGACCTCGATTAGTGGCTTGGGGCCTTCCAGGAATATTTGCGGAAGGGTACTGTGAGGACTTCAAAAGCGGGCAACAAACTCCATTAAAGAACAGGGAAAAACAAATCAAGAATATATGAATAGCATTGCACCATTTTCTTAACCCAGGATTATTTCAACTTACAGATTTTGGTTTCTTGTTCCGAGGTCCTGGAGGAGGACCTCGTCTCAAAGCTGCAGAGGATTGTTGCATGGATGGAGGCAATGCAGGAGTTGGAGCACCAAGGGATAAGGACTGTGATGTTTTCTGTTTCTTGCGTGATGCTGAAACAGTTGGACTAGGTAGGGGGTCATGAACAGGCTGAGCAGCATTAAGTGTACCATGTTGAACCCCACTTGTTTTTCTCCATTCCCTAATAGCATACGGTAAAACATTTCTCATAAAAAAATGCAGAGCCATCCAAATGTATTTGCTGTTCAAACCAACATGGCATAATATAATCAGACCTTAATCTCTGGATCATGTCATCGGCATTGACCCTGGACAAAAGTTCTCTGTGTTCCTCATCAGATACTCTCAGCTCCTTTCTAAGTTCCGTAATTAAAGTTTCCTTATCCTGTAAAGTACATAAGAACTGACTTTCAGGCCTAAGTTAACACAATCATACTTTTGATCCAAAAGAAAAGCGGAAGAAAAACTGCGAATAATTAATCAAACAGCTACCCAGGTGAGGGCATCAGATTGAGCACTAAACGCCCTTAGAACTGAACAGTATGCTTCTTGCTCAATGCGGTGAATCTGGATTTCCATGTCACCATGCATCCTAGATAATGGAGCAGAACCGACGGCTGCTGACCTTCCATTCCCAGAAGTTCGGCCACCTCTTTGAAACCTATTTTGATGAGACGGCGGAAGGTCATCATCCGTTCCTGCAAATGTTTCAGAACATAGCAAACTATTATTTCTAGCTTCAGTAACAAGTCTATTAGGTCTTTCAAGAACTTTGCAATAGGAAACCATGGAATCCCTTTCATTTCTAAGGGCCTTGTCCCCGCCAATAGCCACCTTTTTCAGTTATAGACATGTCTATATGCATGCAACATATTTAGCAGGCTATTTCTTGTATCTGTGCCTCACAAAGTATGCACAAACTATATGTATATAGGAAATATGGATCTTATATTCCAGACAAACCATGTAAGAATGCATACCTTCCTCAAATGTATCGTGACACTAGCGAAAAGAGAACTAAAATTGTAAATCACATCAACATTTTCTGATAATACAGAAGATGGGTTCTAGATGCATGCACAGTCCCCTAAAAATGTTGCTTTAGCATCCAAGAGTAGTACCAATGTTAAATAAACAAGAAAAAGGAAAAAGAAAGATACCTTGGTTACAAAGTTAAATATTTTGCTAATTCGGAAAACTAACTATTGCTTTTCTCATTGTTGTCATGCAACGGAACAAAACAGCTTTGCAGGTATTTATAACAGAAACATAATCACTCTCATGCCCAAAATGCATCTTTCACTATTCCTACACTAAACTAACGCATCCTTTTGTTAAAATATGTTAAACTAATATAAGCCATAATTTTCAGCCTTAATTGCCAACTTTTCTGAATAAAACAAACCAACGACAAACACACAAAACGTGACCAATATATAACAAACTCTTTAACTTAATGCCGATCTGTTACTTTTCTCGCACCATCAGCCTTTTTCTCCTACACAGTGACCTTGGCTATAAACGGAATAATAGGACCTAACTACCATTGACAAAATTCCACAGAGGAGAGTTACAAGTGACTTTTCTCAAAGGATGAAACTGAAACAATTCCAAGCACTATTCACAAAAAAGTAAATATCATTCAGGGCGTTCACCCAGTGCTCAGAATGCAAAACACAAAGTTTAAAATGCTAAGCAAGATCAACTTAAAGATGTGATGAATGGGATTTCCCGAATCGGAATCAATCTCCAGAACATAATGACACCAAATTACATGTTGTGGGCGAACTTGTAACTCTTACATGGTGCTTCCAAACCAACTTATACCAACTAAAAGAAAGAACAAAGCCAAACACAAAATCCTAGTACCTCCGAGCACAAGTCGGGTACACTACATTACAATAAAGGCGAAGCACAAGACGGAACACAAGCCAAACTACATGACAATAAACTTTCTTCGAATTCAACCATGGTAGACCAAAGTAGTACAAATTCAAGGAAATCCCACAAAAATAATGAATTCACAGTAAAAAACGAACATCAAGAGCAGTAATCAAACCCAAATTCACGACTTTGAGTCAAAATTACTCTGAGAACCAATAAATTACACATTAGAAAAACAAAAATACATAAAAATCAAAATTGAAAAACAGATAAGCATATTCAACTTAGCTTACCACTGCTATCTGAGAGTTCGTAGTCCATCACCGCTCCTCAAAACCAAGACTTTCGCTAAAACCCTAGCAAACCCACGTCAAACCCGATCAATTCAGCAAACCCACGTCGGAAATTCGATCAATTTCATCGAGAACTTGAACTTGTACCTACTGGTACCCTCCAAAACAGATAAATTCGCAAAATTTGACCCAATTTTAGGACAGCACGGTCCCAAAACCTCAAAGAAGTTGAAATTCGGGCCCCAAGAGCGGTGACGATCGATTGACGTCAATGGGAGCGAAATGGGAATGGAATACCTGTTCTAATTGTGGGGCGTAACTAGAATTTCGAAGAGTTGTGGGGTAAAAAGAGTGGGGATTGGACTTGGAGTGTGAATTCGAAGAAATTGAATTCCGGCAGAGGGATTGGAGATTGGAGATAGGTCGGGAGGGAAGTCGCGGACTTCAAACTAGTTATTGTGGCGCCTCAATGTTTTCAGTTAATAATTCAGTTTCAGTTCCGTGTTTCCTATTGGCTGATGGTTTTTCTTTTACTTATGTTAATTAATAATTTGGGAGGTGTTATTAGTACTTCAAAAATTCATTTACACTCCTCACAAATGTATTTTTCTTTCAAATATAGAAAGTTATGAGATTTTTGGAGTGCCAATAACAATTCTCAATAATTTTTATTTTTATGTTTTTAGCATAGTGTTATTCACACACTTATTCTTTATCTCATACACACCTTTACCAAATGTTATTATTTTATTTATTTGATCCGATGACTGAAAAATTGAGAAAAATATGTGAGAAGAAAAATGAGTATGTAGATTGCATTATCTTCTTTTTTTTTCGATTACCCACCTGGCGCTCAAATGTAGGTTTCACATATGAGCCATGTTAGCAAACTAAGCGCTAGTTTGGAATTGATGTGTTTTAGAGAAAAAAAAAAAAAAAACTACTTCTCATGTTCTTTGAGATAATCAACTATAAAATAAACCAATTGAGTGTTTGATAAACTGTATTTTTAAAACTTTGTGAGTATGAAAAGTGGTGTAAACGCATGGTACATAATGATACAACATACATTGTATGGGGGTGGTGGCAACGACAAAGATGACAAGGTAGTTGCAGTGATGACACCAACAATAGTGGGGGTGTATTGGTAGTGCCATAATAAAGTGGTTGGATTGTAGAGGCGGCAGCGATAATGGCAACAATTATAGCGTTATTAGTGTGACAACGGTGGTGGTGGTGATGGCGACAGTGTTGTAGGTTCGTGGATGTAGTCGTAAGTTGTGGTGATGACAATGGTAGCAATGGCAGTAGCATTGGCGATGTGGGCTCGCGGGGGTGATGGTTATGACAACAACAATTGTGAAAGTATGGTTAGGTATCAATAGAGAAGAGTGTGGTTGGGATGTATAGGTTACAATGGTGGTAGAGGGGTGGCAATGGTGATGGCAGTAGTGATGGCAGGTTTGGTTATGGTGGCATCAATGGTGGCGATTATGGTGACGGTAATGAAAATCGTTGACATACTCAACCCGATTAACCATTAGACTAAAGGTAGAGATTGTAACAAAGCAATAAGTAGAGTTTTAAAAGTACTAGAACCAACAAGTTAAATTAATTAAAAGCAACTAAAATTATCCCGCAAGAAACGTAAAACTACAAACAACCTCTCCACTTGAGACACAATAGAATTTTTCTCCTTAAATACATGTCACAAGTTCAGAGTATAACAGTAGTAAATGCAACAGTGTTTGCAACCAATCATGCATTGTGCAAACACAATCATAGATTTGGTTATTTATTAGTAAGTAAGATTACCCTACTCATATCCTAACGAGAGATGCATTGCTGCCAAGCCCGCTCATAGTCGTCAATTGCTGCTTTTGTCTCACTAAATTTCGGGAGGAGGGGAGGAGGATAATGTGTGGGTGAATCATAGTCATTTATTTACAATGCATTTAATTTTATTTATTTATTTATGTAGTTTGAATTTATAATTTTTTAAATTGTTTTATTTTATTACAAAATTGTACTTTTAAGCAAAGAAAAACCCCAAAATTTTATTTAACAGAAGAAAATGCAAATCATTTCGCATTTCTCCTCACTCTCCACACTTCCCCTCCCTCGCCTCTCTCTCTCCACCGCCCTCAACCTCCGCCGTCGCCCTTCCAAATTCCCATTTTACCCCTCCAATCACTTCGAAATTCCCAGGCTGCCCCTCCTCGCATGCAACCTCAGCTCCGGCCGCAGCCAACAGCAAGCACCCATGGACTCACCCCCGCCGCAGGCCGCCGCGTCGGTCGACTCCGTGACACATGATTTTCAGAATCAGAGCTTGGCCAGCGACGGCGGCGATGAGAAGATTTGCAAGAATGAAAGCAACGGTGTAAGTTACACTCAGAGGGTTAGGTTGAAGCTCGAAGATCTGAATTGGGACAACTCGTTTACCAGAGAGCTGCCTGGTGATCCTCGGACCGATACGATTCCGCGAGAGGTTACCTTGTTTTTCTGTTCTGTTTTGATGTTTGGGTTATTTTCTGTTTGGTTGCTGAGAAATGGAGGAAAGGAAAGTGTATCGTGTATATTGGGTGTGTGTTTGTTACTAGCTAAAGGCTTTCACTTGCGTTTTTGTTTCGTACCCAAATCGGAGAAGTTGTTAACTTTAATCATAAATGCTTAGTAAATTGTAGTTACTCAATCGAGAAATGGCCAAGTAACTTACGATTTGTGTGTTGTGAACTGGGTTCTGTTTGGTTGCTGAGAAAGTGGAGGAAAACCAAATAAGAAATTGAAACATATGTGCGGTCTGTGTGTGTACTAGTTAAAGGCTTGCATTTACTCTTTTGTTTCATGCCCAAATCAGAAAAATTGTTAAATTTATGCATAACTGCTTTGGAATTTGTACTTACTCAATCGAGAAATTGCTGAGTGGCTGACAGTTTGGGTGTTGTTAGTTGGGTTAGTTTAATTTGGCTATGGAACTGTACCATTGATAGGTTTGATTGTGATTTCATTTCTTGCTTTGAGCTCCAGTTTGATTTTTACTAGCTGAGGGGGTGATGGCGATGCGTTGTAATTAGAATCGTGGTAGTCCGAGAGCTACTTCTTATCAAGTTCACTTAATTTGGCTGTGGAGCAGTGCCATGATAGTGTTTATTGTGATAGATCTCTTGCTTTGAGCTATAATTTGAAATTTTTACTAGCTGATGGGGTATTATGTTGTAATTTGATGTTATGCATTCTGGGTTTTGATTATCAGGTGTTGCATGCTTGTTATACGAAAGTGTCCCCGTCAGCTGAAGTTGAAAATCCTCAGCTTGTTGCATGGTCAGAATCCGTTGCTGAGCTTCTTGATTTGGATCCTACAGAGTGAGTGTTCTTGTTTCTTGTGCTCCCGGGAACATCAACTGTTAATGCTTTTATAGAACATGGATGAGAAAATAAACTTTATCTTAAGAGTGTTTGGTGGTATCAGAAAGAAAGAAAAACTGGTGTTTTGACAGCATATATTATGGATAATGGTTTTGATGGTCCTTGGAACCTGAATCTGTTTCTACCTCTACACAAGAACCTTATGGTTGGTACTTTAGGAAATTACATCAGTGTGTAAATAACATGACACTACCATTTTAACTTGTAACTGGAAATATGGTTAATTAGTGCCCCAGATAATTTATACATTTGGAGTTGCTAAATTTTCACATGTTTTTTAAGATTCGTGTTATTGATTGAAATTTCTTTTCTTCGAGTTCTGATATTTAGCTGGGGTTATTGTTTCCTTTGTACATGTGTTTTGCATCTTGTATGACTGCTTTGGTTTCGGACTTGCTGTACCTAAACCTTGACTAATATACCATAGTACTTCACTCTGATGAATGATGAGTACATATGTTTTGCACTTGTGGTATGTCATGGTTCATGGGACTAATTTTCCACCTTATTTGGAGTTACAGATTTGAAAGGCCAGATTTCCCTCTTTTATTCTCTGGGGCGTCTCCCTTGGTGGGATCGTAAGTGCTTCTCTGAATATTATGTTATGAGGCTCACATTTGTGCTTGTCAATTTTCATCAACAACTGGATCGTAACTGCTTTATTTATGCAGGTTACCCTATGCTCAATGCTATGGTGGACATCAATTCGGCATGTGGGCTGGACAGTTGGGAGATGGACGGGCTATTACTCTTGGGGAGGTTCTTAATTCTAAGTCTGAAAGGTGGGAACTTCAGCTTAAAGGTGCTGGAAAGACTCCTTACAGTCGGTTTGCAGATGGCCTTGCAGTGCTTCGTAGTAGCATTCGGGAATTCCTTTGCAGTGAAGCAATGCATAATCTTGGAATTCCAACAACACGAGCTCTCTGTCTTGTGACAACAGGAAAATTTGTCACGCGTGACATGTTCTATGAGTATGTTAATTAGAACTCTATGCAATGAGTATTTTTCTACCTAATCATGTTTTACTACGAGAACCATACACCATCTTTACTGGATAATTTCTCTTTAGTCTTTGAGATAAAAGAACCTTCTCGGTTTGATCGTATGCTAAGATATCAATATCTTGCTTGGGGAAAGGATGAATTTTTTAGGAATATATGTTCTTCTTATTCTCTTCTTAAAAGAAATTCCTCATGTCTTCATTTGCAGTGGCAATCCAAAAGAGGAGCCTGGTGCAATTGTTTGCAGGGTTTCTCCATCCTTTCTGCGTTTTGGGTCATACCAAATACATGCCTCTAGAGAAAAGGAGGACCTTGAAATTGTTCGTGCTCTTGCAGACTATGCCATTAGGCATCACTTTCCTCATATAGAGAACATGAGTAGAAGCGAGAGTTTATCTTTCAACACAGGCAACGAAGAAGTTCTTGATCTGACATCTAACAAGTATGCAGGTAATAATTTTTTCTTTGGAGTCAAGGTGTTGGTGCTGGTGCCTTAATTTACTTTCAATAAGACAGGATAAACTATTTATTGTGGAAGCGTAATGAATCGGAACTTCAGTTTACAAGTGTTGTATAAGTTTACTGGTCATAACTTTGTCATGTTGTGCACCTTCCTATGGTCTTATCCCATGGCATTATGGTAGTTTATTTTTCATTTTTCTCTAGAAAAACCATTTGGGTTGATTTAGGATTGAAGCACTTACTTAGGATTTAGCTTCCATACATTTCCTTCATGTATGCCTGCATTCGTAACTATAGAAGTTCAATTTTCTTTTTTCTTCTTTAGAAAACCATTTGGATTGACTTAGATGCCAAACACCTATTTAGTACACTCAGTTGACAGTTGCAGAGTCCTAATTGGTTCAGTAGTTTTGTAGGAAGTTTTGTATTCCGGCCAAGTTAGTAGTGTGGTGAGCTCCCATATTGGGCATGGAAAGTGATTAAGATGGGATGGTATCTCTCTTGTATGCAATGTACACTTTGGACTAATAAAAATGGCTTCAGGTTCTGTTAAAAGCTAATACGAATAGGGACGAAATATCTTGTTTTAAAGTTGCATCCATAGAGTTTCTTCATGGAACTGAGTGAAGACTCAAATCAGATGTCTGCTGTTGATACTGTGGTCCATGCTGGAGCACATTACACAGGGACCATCTTATTATATTAATAGAACTTAGTCATTGTGTTTCACAGAATGAAAAAAGAAAAGAAAAGAGACGATTTGATACATCACCAGTTTCTGTTTAGCTTGTAAAGTTTTAGTGCTAAATATGTTATGCTAGGTTTGTACCAAATGTGGTTACGACTATTGTACTGAACCTTGGTCTTTTCTCTCATCTACCCGTACTGCCACTCCGAAAATAGTTTCTGATAGACGTCTTGCACATCATACTTAATTAGTTGTTTTTCTGAACTTTTGCTCCCATCATGGTTTTTTAACAGCTTGGGCAGTAGAGGTTGCTGAGCGTACTGCTTCCTTGGTTGCCAGATGGCAGGGGGTTGGTTTTACTCACGGTGTGTTAAACACTGACAATATGAGCATTTTGGGTCTTACCATCGATTATGGTCCTTTTGGATTTCTGGATGCATTTGATCCACGTTACACGCCGAATACCACGGATCTTCCTGGGAGGAGATATTGTTTTGCAAATCAGCCAGATATCGGCTTATGGAATATTGCACAATTCACTAGAACTCTGGTAGCAGCCAAGTTGATAGATGATAAGGAGGCGAATTATGCAATGGAAAGGTAATTGTCATTCCTACACCTCTATCCTAATTAAATGTATGTTGAAGTGGGAGTTAATTTTCAATTTTCGGGGGATTTTTACAGATATGGAACCAAGTTCATGGATGACTATCAAGCTATTATGACTAAAAAACTTGGTCTCCCCAAGTACATTAAACAGCTGATCAGTAAACTTCTGAATAACATGGCCATCGACAAAGTGGATTACACAAACTTTTTTCGGCTGCTATCCAATATCAAAGCTGATCCCAACATTCCCGAAGAGGAGTTGTTGAACCCACTAAAGGCTGTTCTATTAGATATTGGGCAGGAGCGAAAGGAGGCATGGATCAGCTGGGTGAAAATCTACATAGAGGAGGTATGATGAACCCTGGTTTTCTTGTAACTTCCACCTCGGAAAAGTATATTGGTTTGATACCAACATTGTATTCATCGTAAACATTGTTTTCGCTCAGAATATTGTTAAACTCATCCAGTGGCTAGATTCTCGTCAAAAGCGAACATTATGTCATCTGATTTTCTCACAAATTATAGTTTTTGTTTGTGCAGCTGGCCAGTAGCGGCATCTCCAATGAGGAGAGGAAGGCATCAATGAATGCAGTGAACCCTAAATATGTTCTCAGAAACTACTTATGCCAGAGTGCCATTGATGCAGCTGAACAAGGTGATTTTGAGGAGGTTCGGAGGGTGCTTAAAGTAATGGAACGACCATATGATGAGCAACCGGGAATGGAGAAATACGCTCGCCTGCCCCCGGCGTGGGCTTATAGGCCTGGAGTTTGCATGCTATCTTGCTCTTCATGAGTTTGATTATCTAATTACAATGTTATATAGTTGGCAAAACGAGATTTTTGTTTCGTTTTTCCTCGACAGATTATCTTCGGTCATGTCATATTAAGTTGTCGTATATAATAGTCAAATTCGGGGGTTTTCTTCTCCTTCGTTTACGTCTGACGATGAAATAAAGTGGCAATGTTGTATGATTCTTGTTTCTAAACAATTTATACTGCTTAAAGAAATGCAAGAAAAACCAGGTCAAATGGAACATGCTGCTGAAAGATTGGCTATGAGGTCATCTCCAACTGATCCGGTTAAAGCACCATAAGGTTAAAAATAGCTCGGAATGACACGAAGATCATTTCCAACCAAGGGCTAGGCCAAAGGGCTTATGGGTTTCACCCGGACAAAACCCTCAAATCAGGCCAGCGAGCTAACCACTTCTGGCTAGCTAGCCAGTCTTCAAGCGCAGAATGTCAAGCTTGACATTTTGCTAGCTCTCCAGCTCAGCCCATTTGAATGCTAACAGCTAGTTGGCGTCATGTTGACGCCAGCTAGCAACGACTAGCTGATGTCATGCTGACATTAGGTTACTGTAGGAATTTGATTTTTTTTTTTTTTTGGACGAATTTAAAAAGAAAGTTATAATTTTTTTCCTATAAATACGTAAGTCATTCCTATACCATTTTTCACATACTTTCCACCATTCCATACTATTTTATCTCATTTTATTTCAATTCTTCACATTCTATTCTCTTACCTCTTCCAATAATCTTTCCTTTAATTTTTTCAATAATTTCAAATGGCCACATTTGCAATGAAAGGAATGGCTTGGACCCGAAAAGAAGATGAAGCTCTTTGCCAGGCTTATAGATGGGTCTCGGAAGATAGTGTCAAAGGTAGTTCTCAAACAAGTGAAGGTGTTTGAACTCGTACATCCAAAAAGTACCATGAGTTCTACGAATACATCACTCCACCGAATCCCTGGAACCACGAGAGTTATTCTTCAAGATGGAAAACAATGCAATCTCCACCCTAATACTACTTGGGGGAGTTATACAAACTTAAACAACATGAAACTTAAACAATATTAAACAAAACATTTAATAACATAAAACTTAGGCCATTTCCAACTGACTTGGCCAAAGGGCTAAAAATAGCTCGGAATGACACGAAAGTCGTCTCCAACCAAGAGCTAGGCCAAAGTGCTTATGGGCCCCACTAGGCTAAAACCCTCAAATAAGGCTAGTAGGTTGGCCATTTCCAGCCAGAATGTCAAGCTTGACATTTTGCCATTTTTCCAGCTTAGACAATTGAGATGCCAACAACTACCTAGCGCCAGCTAGCAACAGCTAGCTGATGTCATGCTACCGTCAGGTTATCATTGTAACTTGAAAAAAAAATTTGGAAAAATCTAATTTTTTTTCCCTATAAATACCTAAGCCATTTCTACACCATTTCTCACATATTTTTCACAATTCCATATTATCTTAACTCATTTTATTTCAATTCTTCACATTCTATTCTCTCACCTTTTCCAATAATCTTTCCTTTAATTTTTTTCAATAATTTTCAAATGGCCACATTAGCATTGAAAGGAAGGACTTGGACCCGAAAAGAAGATGAAACTCTTGGCAGGACTTATAGATGGGTCTCGAAAGATATTGTCAAGGGTAGTTCTTAAACAAGTGAAGGTGCTTGGACTCGTACGTCTAAAAAATACCATGAGTTCTACGAATGCACCACTCCACCTAATTTTTGGAACTACGAGATTCTTCAAGATGGAAAACAACATAATCTCCACCCTAGTACTACTTGGGGGAGTTACTCAAACTTAAACAACATGAAACTTAAACAACATTAAACAAAACATTTAACAACATAAAACTTAAACACCTACTCCATTGTTCTTTGCCCCAAAGATGTGGAACAAGATCATGTTGTAGGTATTTGTTTGTTGCACGCGAACGTATCATCCTATGACGCCTCATGTACTCATTTAAATAGATATTACCAGTTCTTGGATCCAAAGACAAATTAGGCCTGTCATAGGCTAGCATTCAAAGTGCAATAGCAACCTTTTGATGAGGTGAGAAACCATGACGGCCTACTTTATCCATCTTCTGTCGAAAGTATGGATTGACATGTTGGACATCATGAAGTAAACGTTTGAAGACACGATACCTCATCCGGAAGCGACGTCTGAAATCCTCTTCTGTGTACACCGAGTTGGAGTTGAAGTGGTTGTTCATCAGAGTTTCATGCGCGATCTCTCTATTTCGTGATTTGTAAGAGTGACCACCAACAAAGCCACTCCATTGAGGTTGTTCTTCAGTTTCATCATACGCCATGACTCCAACCATTGCTGCCATATATGTTGTGTCGCGCCACATATGGCTTTAGATGGTTGTATGGTAGGCTGCACATAAGACAAAATATAATAGACAATTGACACTTTTTTAAAGGTACTTGAAACCATAAAATTTCACGAGGAAATAACTTTTGATAATATTTCTAAGTTTTAGGTTTCATGATTGAAATTAAAAGAGGAATAAAACTTTGACAATTTAGATTTGAGACTAATACTTATAACTCAAGCGGTTAACAATTTAAATTATCATCTACACTTATGTGTTTGAATCTTCCGAGCATTTTTACTTTTTAAGAATGCGTATTCTTACCAAACTTTGAAAAAAAAAAAAAAAAACAAACAAACAAACAACAAACAAACATGAATAGTTCTCTGGTTGAAAGTTTTAGGAAAAAAAAAAAAAAAAAAAGTAAACATGCCAGCAAAGTCTAGAAGTGAAACGCTGCGTTCAACTCTAGAAGATTAGATTACGGAAAGTGCTGTCACAGCCATCAAAGTCTGGGTGGCTCGGGGACTTCTCAATCTCTCTGCAGTGGCTGGTCCAGCTTTCGTAAGACTCTTAATTTTGTTCTTAATTTTTGCTCTTTGAATTGCTTGAATCAATGAATCCACCCTCAACATTTGATGCCCATTAACTGTTCGATGAAATGCTGCTTCGAATTTGATATGATTGGTAGTGTAAATTTTGAATCTTTGGCTACTTTGAATCTACGAACTCAAGCTTAACATTTGATGCCCATCATCTGTTTGATGAAATGCCGCTTACATAATAGCCTTTGAAGAGCATTGGGTTTATTCCCGTTTCCGTTTTGGTTGTAGCTCTGGCCAAAGTGAGCTGCCATGGCACCCCAATTGTCAAACTTTAGTCTGTCTGTGTATGTTTGAACCTAAATTCTATGTGCAGAGAACGGACATGTATCGACATTGTGGAAGTTGCATCGATGACCATAACGAATGTCCGGTCCATAGTGTCAAGCATTCGAGTGATTCACACTTAATTCTCCAGCATCTTACAATGTGCCAATACTTATTCCTTCATTTATAGAAACAAGAGGACAAGTGTGCTCAAATTCGTATATCGTCTATTTGATATGCTGTGAAGTCATTGTCTTTTCGCTTTTCTTTCGGAAACTTATGTCCTGCTTTATCAAGTTACACCTGGAAGTTGAATTCTTATCGACTTATGTCATGCTTTAACTGTAAAGTTTGTGACTTGGAATGTCTCATGTTTATACGAAGTGACGTCAACCTTCCCTCAGTTTTTTGATCTATCAATTTGTAACATGCTAATCATTTCTTTAGAGTCTGTAGAATGCAGTGGATGCATGTTGAGTTAATTTCATGTGATGATAAAACTAAGATGCATAATTAGTTGCATAATTAGTTTCTACTGTGATCTACAGGAAATGAGAGTTCTGCGAAATCTTGAGGTCTTGAGAATGGGCACCATGAGCTATCTGGAAGCACTTAAGCTGCAGGAAAAACTGGTTGCTGAAAGAAAAATTCATAAGATTCCAGATACTCTCGTGTCCCTGCAACATCCACCTACATACACCCTTGGCAAACGACGAACTGATCACAATCTGTTGATTCCTGCGACTGAACTCAAAAGAATAGGAGCTCAACTGCACTACACACAAAGAGGAGGAGACATTACATATCACGGTCCACATCAAGCCATTTTATATCCCATTATTGCTCTTCGGGATATGGGGCTTGGTGCTCGTAAATATGTGGAGAAACTTGAGTCGACTATGATTGACTTGGCATCTCTGTATGGCGTAAAGGCTTGTCCTGGAAATAAATGTGAAACGGGGGTTTGGGTTGGAGATAGAAAAATCGGAGCAATTGGTGTACGGATTTCATATGGAATCACCTCTCATGGGTTGGCATTCAACATTGATCCAGATTTGAACTATTTCAAGCATATTGTGCCTTGTGGCATTGCAAATAAAGACGTTACATCATTGAGAAGGGAGACGGACTTAGCGCTTCCTACTGAAGAAGTAGTTCAGGACCAGTTGATTTCTTGTTTTGCAAGACAGTTTGGTTATAATGATCTTGTATGGAAGGATGCTGCTTCAATATTGTCAGAGAGCGGGGAAACTGAATGAGATTCTACAATTGTTTGCCAAAAACAAATAAACGATGTAAGTTTTATACTCTTCCATTGATTTATTTGTTAAAGCAATTGATTTGAAAATTGCTGGATTTGTATATCTTGTATTATAAGTAATGTGGAACACTAAGCTCAAGTGATGAGGAAGGGTGGGAAAATGGGTTTGAGCATTTGACCACATCAAATGTATCCGAAAAAATGTATTGCAAAATTAATCCGTTCAGTAATTTCCGTTCTTGCTTCCTTTTTTTGTCATCCTTAGCTGGTAAATTGCTCCTAATACAGGATAGTAGCTTGTGGTGAATCTATGGTGTTGAAAACTCCTTTCAGCCTCTACACAAATCCTAACTTGTTTGATGAGAAAACCATGCCCTTCCAATTTGCATGTTTTACTTCTTCTGTGCTACGATATTTTGTACTAGTAATCCCCGACTGCCCCCAGTTTCCATCCCTATAGTTTTTTCCTTGCATTTTTTCGTCCTTATAGTTTCATTCCTGTCAAAATAAGGCAAAAATTTCTTCGAAGTTGCATCTTCAAGTTAGAAAATGTTGACTAAATGGAAGGAAAACTCTAACTTAGTTGACGGATTGGAATAAAGCAAAAACATAACGAAATTACAGGGACGGAAATGCAAGAAACGAACTTCATGAACGGAAGTGATAATCCTACGGACAGAGATCCTCTCCTGATCTCATTGTCTAGAGTCCAAGGATCAACTGATCTTGGCCACTCAAATTGAATCGAATGATCCTTATTAACTCATTTTGCTGGCCCACCTCACATAAACTTAACTCCAATCTCTCTTTCACACAAATCAAAGAACTCAGAGAACTCAGAGATCCGGATAGTTAAAGAGAGAGAAAGAGAGATATGGAACTTGGTTTATGTGAGGTGTGCCAACAGAATGGACTAATGAGGATCGAGTGATTTAAAATGAATGGTTTGAATTTCCGAGTTTGTCGGCTCCGGACTCAAGGATCCAAAGAGGATCTCAATTCCAATAATAGCATAAAACTATTATAAATAAGGTGTAGATTATAAATTTATATTGATCCCAAATGGGACTAATTATATTTCAGTGCAAGACTGATCCAAGTCACATACTTTATTAAAAAAATAAATCATGGCTATATTAGAAAATGTACGAGTCAGCTTGATGGAGTGATGGGGCTTGGGCAAGTTGATAATGGTACTAAAAATAAATTGTTTTCTTACTGCTAAAATCCATGTTCTCCTTTCAACCCATTTCTGAAACCATGAAAAATCATGTGGCTTCCAAGGGGAAGGAACAAAGCTTAATATAATGCAAGGCTAAGAAAATGAGGACTTTCTTACTAGGGTACATACTTAAAGAGGTTAAGAGTATTTCGCTTTTACACAGACTACACTTGAGATGTTGTGTTCGGAATTTTGAATCCGCCATTCTAAGTAGCGATTGCATCAAGAAATATCTTAACAAAAGTGTTTGGGATAAAAATGAGTGTGTGAATAACAGGATCATTTCTATATAAATGGACAGCTAGGATCAATTGTTTTAGTTGAAACCATCGTATATGACAATCTACGTGATTATGTATTTCTTGAGAAATGAGCTTAGTTTAGCATTTGTGAAAGCAAAGTACTAATTTGGACAAATTCTTTAGTGTGACTGTAACGGAGGGCAGTACATCACATGCCATTATACAATTGGAAGAATATTTTTATTTCAAGTGTTCCTCCAATTATATAATGACATATAATATACTGCCTGATATTTCGACCACACTAAAAAATCTCTTCCTAATTTGGAAGGGTATAAATAATAGATGAAGAAAAAGAAGATTAGGAAACGTAAAAGTTGGAGGAACAGAAGAGAAGATGACAGTTCGGTGGAAGATTATGGTTGTTTCACGTTTGGAAAGCAAGATTACACAGCCATGTTTAGCTGTATGTTTGTAATTGTACTACTACTTAATATACTATATTAGGGTTCGATTTGGTCTCATGTGACTTATCACATGAACAAAATATATTCAAGTTCTGCAGATAAGTCATTGAAACTGACACAACCCACTCAGACTCACATGATCAGCTGCTTCCTAGTTATCACCTGCTGCACGAAATATCTCAAAAGGCCATGTTACCAAGGCTGAGAGATACTGTAGGGTTTTCTATTAGCAATGTGTTGGTCACAGATGATACGATCATCGTGCGTTTTAACTTTTTCATATGTTAGTGTTAAGATTTCTCCAAAGTTATCTTACATTGTGGATTGTGGGTCATGTTAGTAAGACTGAGAGATACTGTTGGGTTGTCTACTAGCAATAGTATAGTTTTGGTACGATCGTGCATTGTGTGTTTTAGCTTTTTCATATGTTAGTTGTGATTTCTCGACAGATAACTTACATTGTTGGTTATGGGCCATGTTACTAAGACTAAGAGATACTGTGGGGTTATCTACTAGCATAGCATAGTTTTGGTCACAGACAATACGATCATTTAACTTTTTCATATGCTAGTGTTGATACTTCTAGAATGCTATCTTACATGGTTGATTGTGCGGACTTGACGATTGATACTGTAGCTTTACATTTTGTTTAACTGCGACAATCTTGTGGCTCTCAAGTGGCTAAAAACATTGGTTCTTATAAGTTGTATTGAGGTTTTGTGTTCGGATCTTCTCTATATGACATTTCTTATATCAACAAAAGAAAAACAAATCTCATCTAATGATGTTAATGTATTGACTTTCAAGATGGATTCGATTGCCGGAGTTAACGCATTTAGGGGTAGATAAAAAGTGGTTCGAAGTGTTCAAACCGGCCAAATCGGAAACCAAACTAGTCCATGTGAACTACATCCGAACAATGTTGGTTATGGTAGTATATCTGCCCCTTGTATTAAAGTTTGAAAAACCTTATCATAAGTTAGGGTAGATTAGAATATTTATGCGTGAAGAGAAGAGATTAAAAAGAAAAATACTTGGCCACCAAATAGGATCATGGTAAAGAATGTTACTTGAGTTTAGATTGTTTTGTAAGAATTCTTGTAACCTTCTTCTCATCCTACAATGTTATATAATAATTCGAACCCTATATTTTTTATGTTATCTTTAAAAGATCATCTTAGTAAAAAGATTAACTAAATATGAAGTTCTTTAGTCATCTAACAAATGCAACCAAACACTTATCTAATAAACAAACTATATTTCTCACTTAAACCCTAAAATTTTGACAATGTTAATCAAAAGTTTCAATCATTTTTAATGTAGTTGATTTTTTTTCAAAATTGATTCATTAAGAATGATAGAAATTAAGGACTCGCATAAAAGTGTTTTTAAATGACTGGAAGTGATTTTAGAGAACGTATTTTTGGGTTTCAAAACAGTTCAAGTATTATTTCAGAATTTACTTGTATTTTACTAAGGATGAGTTCAAAAAACATTTCCAAACAAGTAATAAATTTTCTGACTATCAAACAACATTACAAATTAAGAAAGAAAATTAAAAGGAAAACTAATGAAAAAGATTTGAAAATTTTGAGTTTTAACGATAAGAACAAAATAAAGGGTAAAGTGAATAGTAATATGTTTGACTTTTTGTAATTTTTCGTTAAAGTAAACAGTACTGTGGGCTTTTCGTTAAAACTCCTAAAATTAAAATGGTAAAACGAGAAAACGAGAAAATTACAAAATTTCTGTCCCGTTGTCTTGATTTACATTCAATCTTTAAACCAAATTACCCCGTAACAGCACCGCCATTTTTGGGCTTCGTGATATGTATAAGCTCTCTATACTGTGTTCCTTCCATCTCCCTTGTGTTTTCTCTCGATCACACCATGAAAACCACTCACACAATCCTACTCGCCATCTTCTCCTTCCTTCTTCTGCACACTGTCACATCTTCTTCCCCGCTGCAAACCCACCAGGAGCGGCTGCAGCTGCAAGTTCATCCCAGACACAGAAACCAACCCAGAAGGTTACTGCTTGCTTCTGCAGTTGCTTCCTTCTCTGCAAATCCAAAGAATCCCAGCAGCAGCAAAGCAATGGAAGATCCCAAGAAATCTGTGGAGGCTAGCTTAAGGAAGTCTCCACCCAGCAAATCGAATCCGACCCAGAATCGATAAACTGGTCGATATTCGTGCAGGGATCCCAAAATAGAAAGAGAATGAAATTCCACAATTTTTGCAGATTTT
This sequence comes from Pyrus x bretschneideri, assembly GCF_019419815.1. Taxonomy (NCBI): domain Eukaryota; kingdom Viridiplantae; phylum Streptophyta; class Magnoliopsida; order Rosales; family Rosaceae; genus Pyrus; species Pyrus x bretschneideri. The sequence continues at coordinate 11,569,112 of NW_025999787.1, read as the reverse complement.
TCTAATTTTTTAACTGTTAAATAGGTAGAAAGTGTATTGTTGTTTCTACAATGCTTTTGTATGTTCTTTCCTATTCGTTTATTGTTGTTATTTTGTAGTAATTTTTTGGGTTTTTAGAGTTAGATTTAGGAGGAGATGGGAAGAAACTGTATATACAGAAGAATCCTGTAAGGAGTTGTTAGAAAGATTATTGATTTGTTCGAATTTTTGCAATTGGCAAAATGGAAGTTTTCGCATTTCAATCCTTTTGCTACTGTTTTATATAACCCATGTATGCAATTGATCTAACTTTATATTCACTTCTTGCTGTTGCGAGTTCTCAAAATGTATCTATTTGCCATTTTCTGTGTCTGAGGGCAAATATGAGTTCTTTGTGTCTTTAGAGACGCATAGTGCAGTGAGTTTGTTATTATCTTCCTTGAAATCATGGTTATCTCCAAGAAAAGAAATTCTGTATGTTCACGTTTATTGATTGGATCGGTTACTAGCACAAGTGCCTCCTGCTGAATTTCTGTTTTGGAGCTTTAGAGTAAAGGTTCAGATATAGGACTTGCATTTTGTGAAATGATAAGGTACATGGAAAACTGCTACACAATGGTTGCCATTGCTGTCTTATTTTTGTTGCATTCGTCGATGTTTTACAAAATTCATACTGGTATGGTAATGGATCCTTTAAACCACTGGTAGAGTCAGATTGAATGAACAACAGTGGTTAGCATTTGTAACTCAATGATTGTCCCGTTGCTTTCCTTATATTTTATGCAGAGTTGAAGGTCGAATTTGGAGTTTCGAGTTATTGTGCAACTGACTTACAAACATGGTAAGTATTTTAACTAGTTTTTTAACCTAGGAAATCTTTAATGTTCTGCAAGTTCTGTCCTTGAGCACCCGTGTTTCATTTGGTCTGGAAATGTCTCGATAGGCCATTAGCTCTATGAATTCACATGGTATTTCTTTTAGCAGCCTGCTATTGTAGTTCAACTATTCAGGTACTGTTGCTGGTAAGTCCAAGACATGTTCTTTTCAAAAGCATTGTAGAATTTTCAGAATTAAATCTCTTTCTTTAATTAATTATTAACTCAGTTTTTCAAAGAAATAAATTATTGTATGGTTACAGATTTAGTGAATACATTTGTCACAGATTACATAATTTTAAGCACATATTATTGGTTGTATCTCAAAATTTTGATGTCAAACAAAAATCTTCCTTTCTAATATGAGGCAGGGAAGTGTGGTTTTAATTTAGTTTTAACAAATAATGATATTTTTCATGTTCTTACCTTTTCCGTTAATCCGCTTGTTCATTTGTAGTATACTTTGTTTATTGCTGAGTTATCGCTGTCACCAATTTTAAGATTAATGCTGTACTTGTTAGTGTGTTAATTATTTACGAAATTTGAAAATGTTACACCAGGTCCCAAACTCTTTAACAATGAAAGGGGTTCTCTGTGTAATACAATGATAATATGAGAAACACCGTCTAATCTGGTCACCTCATGTACACGGCGTCTATATGAAGCATTCAACAAGCTGGAAATAAAGATAGTTCTACACGTGTAGTAAATGCGTTTGAGTGATGTACACGTAGTGAATGAACAAGAAAATCCGCCAGTTACATTGATTTTCACCAACTCTTCCTGAGGATTATATACCCTTAAGAAACAAATTTCCTTGTAGTATTCGCCCTGTAGGATTCCTCTGCAAACTTCAGTCTTAGCTCCTTTTCCTTCTCCTTAGAAATTTCCTACATAAAGATGAGAATTCGAAATAGCCGGTCAAATTTTTCTCAGATGACTCCACCTGAGACCACACCCAGGGCTGCTCATCTTCGTTCACCAGAAGGTTCAGATGATCGCTTTTTAGTTGAAGAAGAGAATCGGCGCATTGGATGGTCCTGCCATACAAAAAAACAATTTCCTGCTCAAGTTTCAAGTGAAGATCAATTGCATGATGAATTGGAAGCAGCAAGCAGTACAGAAATTAGGCCTTTGAACCTGTGTTGATATGGGGAAAGATGCGAAACATTGCATGCAAATGGATACAAATCCGGTAATTAGTCTTTTACTCAAAATTTCATTTTTCACTTTAGGAATTTGCGATTTGTTGAATTTGCCCAAGATCAATTTTGTTATTGTTTAATTTAGCGTATTCTTGTCCAAGGTTCATTGCATCTGAAAAGTTAGGGCAGCTAGTCAAGATTTACTTAATGTTTTAGAAGATATGATTTTAATGTTATTTCATATTTAGGCCTCAGAGGGGCAGAGCGAAGGAGAAGCAGATAAAGGGAAACAATTTACTGCATGTGCTGGTTCTCAGGGGTAACTTATTTCTTGTCCTTTCTCATCTCTCGAACCTGCCGAAATGTTTAATTGCCATTTATCTATTCTACTTTTGAAATATAGATACTTATCTAATCTGCAATTTTGAGATATGTGATGAATACATAGTGACATACACATCCCTATCCGCATTCTCTTGTGATAGAACAGAATTTCCATATCCGTTTATTTGTAATTTAAATAGTCATAAATTGATAGTGAAAGTAAAATTTTCCATTCACTTACTGATTTCTTTTCTACAAAGCAGTTCAACTTGAGATCTATAAAATTGAAATAACTCTCTGTTTGCTGCAGGGGTGGAGAAAACGTAACTTCTCCAGTTACAGTTGGGATCGCTCGTCCTTGTTCTTTTTCTCATCTAGGTAAACTACTTCTATTAAATTAGAGTCCTCATGGAGACCAAGTCTTGAGGGTAACTTTTCAGTGAATTTCTTGTTGGTTTAAGAGATTTGATGGTCATAATGGTCATAATCAGTTCAATGTGAATTTCTTATGATTGGGTTGAAAGGAATCCGAGTACTAGGGGTTCAATGTGGATTAAATGCGTACATGTCTTATAAAGAGTCATATGATGCTAGTATATGGGAAATGTAATGATAGCTAAAGCCATCTTATGTGTGTAGTTGCTAAGTGAACATGGGGTTTTCTAATTTCTTACATCATTCAGCATGTGATGTATTTCAGCTTGGTTGTTCTGGTTGCATTTATAGTTTATATAAGTATCAATCGAAGTACATTATGGCCTTTAGAGATGACATATGCAAGGCACTAACATAAAAGCGTCTTAGACTGAAGCTGCATGTCATTACATGTCTTTTTCACTCTTAAGATTTTCTTGTTTCGTTGGCAACTACATGGAAAATTTGTTGTTCTAACTTTTTATTTTGCTTGGTGTTCTGAATCAGGTCAGAAACTTCCGTTTAAGAAAAGAAGACCTTATAGTCACACAGAGACTGAAGTAGAGATGGAAAGAGAGAAAGTAGAAGATGTCTATCTAGAAGTAAAAGTGGAAGATGCGGTAATGGAAGCAAAAGAAAAATGCATGCCAGTAGAAATTGAAAAAGAAAATCATTTTGCAGAAGTTAAAGAAGATAAGCCAGTTAAAGCGGAAGCTGAAGATGCAGTAGCTGATAAGAAAGAGGAATCACTGGAGGAAGGCGAGATACGAGAAGAAAATGCGGAGACAGAAAAAACAAGTGAGCTTGAACAGGTCAATGAAGGGTTGTATGTACCTCTTCTGACCATTGATGAGAACCAGCAGGACAGCAAAAACGAAGAACTTAATCTAGAAGAGACAGCAAGTGAACCAAATGAGAAGCCAAGAAGGGGAAGGAAAACGCCCAGATCTAGTGCTAGCACTAGCAGCGATGAGCCTCATCAGTAAGTATCCCTGTATGAATACAAAATACTCCCATTTATGCTTGCAAGTATGAAAAATGGTATGACTTTCACCTGCTATGGATGTTCTGTTTTTACCTTGATGTTTCACAGAACTAATGTTCTTGAACTTTACTTTGATGGAATTATATGTGTATAGAATCACTACATAAAGTTCTTCCAATCCTTTAATATTTGAAAAATGAATGGTTTTTTTTTTTCTTTTTCTTTCTTGGCCAGAGAGAAAAGAGTCTGAAAAAGCACATATATATTATCATTTACGGTTTTACGTACTGTAATTCATTTACTTAAGGACAGTGTTGTTTTTCTTATTCTACTGAGACAGAGTGAATTTTGAAAGTCAAGGGCAACTGTCATGAGATGTTCAATTGCTCCTTCATCTCCGTCCATTTCATTATATTTCTTCATGATACTCTCACGCTTTATGTGTGATGAGCATGTATATGTATGGTTTCCTAGTGGGTTTGGAGAAAATTTACAAATCTGACTATGAAGTATGAACACACAGGGGAAGGCAGAAGCTAAAGAGAGGAAGTCCAAAGAGGATGCAAGATCCAGCTGAGACAAATCAAGGGTTTCGTCACATCCCTCCCTCCCCCTATTCTCTCTCTCTCTCTCTCTCTCTCTCTCTCTCATGTGTGTGTGTTTGGACATGGATTTGTGTGATGGACATGTGTTTTGGATACATTTTTATGTGTTGTGCATGCATATATGCTCTACCTGCGGACATAATCAACAACAATACTTTCACTATGAAGGTGTGTAGAGAAGCGGAAGCCATTAAGAGGTCGCCCCAACAGGGGTAAAGAGGAGTCTTCTCTTTCAAACAATAGGTACCCAAGAAGAGGTCGCTCCCAGAGGGACACAGAGGAGTCCTTTCCTTCAAACAATAGGAAGCCAAGAAGGGGTCGCCCCAAGAGGAGCACGGAGGAATCACCTCATTCAAACAATAGGTATCCAAGAAGAGGTCGCTCCAAGAGGGACACAGAGGAGTCCTTTCCTTCAAACAGTAGGAAGCCAAGAAGGGGTCGCCCCAAGAGGAGTGCAGAGGAATCACCTCATTCAAACAGCGGGTACTCTCTGGATACAGAGGAGTCATCTCCTTCAAACAATAGGAAGCCAAGAAGGGGTCGCTCCAAGAGGAGCACAGGGAAATCACCTCATTCAAACAATAGGTACTCTTTCTCCCTCTTTCCTCTCTCTCTCTCTCTCTCTCTCTCTCTCTCTCTCTCTCTCTCTCTGGGTTAGAAATCTGTAACTAAATATTTAATAAAACAGGAGTGCTGAAATGCCAAAGCCTAAGAGGGGAAGGCCAAAGAGGGTGAAGGACTAACCAGCCAGCCAGTTAATGTAAAAACGTAGTGACTCCTTTGAAATGTCTTATATCATTGTAAGACTTTGGTAGAGTAATGTGTAATAAATAAGTCCGTAGTTTGCAAGTACATTTATTTGCCTTGGTCTTTTAGGATTTATGTTTGATGATCTATAACAGAAAAGACCCAAGTGAAAGCTGAAAACTTTGTGTGGTGCCTATTACCAATGTGTCAATGCAATATGCTATTATTATTTATCTTGCTACCCTGATTATAAATGTAACAGATATCATTGGTGGGAATTTATTGCATCACCTTCAGTTTCGTCTTTGTTATAGTTGACTGACTTTGTGCGTAACACATTTTTCAGTTTCATTTGTATCCCGGTTACCTATGATACATGGTAAGCATAGATCACAAAAATGTTTTTGAGTATATCAGGATATTCATACAATAAATAAATTGAAAACTGCTATATTATTTATATTCTGAATATATTCAAGAACAATTTTTTTCCCAGAAAATTACTGTCGAGTGAATTGTATATGCATGTACATTTTTTCCAGCAAAAGCATTAGTAATTGACAATTTGACAGGTCTTCTTTGTGTAAGCAATCTCATGTTTATCTGTATGGCCAATTTAGGCATCAAAATTGTTTAGTTTTGGTGCATTAAACTCTTCTATGACTTGTCCTATGTCTTCTTGGTAGACATTTTCATCGAAACAGCCTGATTTTCTTAAAGGGAAGCTTACATGCTATCCTTATTAGGTTACCTAATATGTAGAATTGCCATTTCATATGAAATTTATGACTTATATCTGCTAGGATTTCTTCTATGTTTTCAATGGAAATTAGATATATCAAAATTTAATGACATCTAGTCTCACATTTAACTTTTACTCTTTTACACTTTACGGGTTGAGAGGCACTGTGTAGCCTAGTAAGGTGAGAGGTTGTGTCAGGCCATCCACCAGGTGTAAGCCATGTAGAAATTTTTGCTTAAAATGCAGTTTAATGAGTCTAAATTTCTGTTTCTTTCTGTCTTTATGTGAGTTTCTAGGTCTTTCCCTTGTGCTCATCTCTTGCTAGACATTGATTTTTCCTTCAGATTCACTAGTTGAAACAACGATCTTTTAGGAATTGAGTTGTATACAACGAGATCACATTGACTCAGGTGTATTTTCTTTGTTTTTATCGTACCTTTTACCTTGGTACTCTTGGATAATTTGAAAATGAGAATCAGGGGCAGACGGATTGTCAAAACTCCTCCTTCTCCAACTAGCTCAGTTGGTTCCTCAGAAGATCCCCCAGCACAGCAAGAAGAGCAAGAGGTATTATCGTTGCCCTTCAATGGTGCGATTTTTTTGCCCTACCAAAGAAATCTGCATGATCAATCAATTAAAGAGGTAAAGAGGGGTTCAGATGTGTAAATCTGTTGCAATTTTAAATTCAGATGTGCAAATCTGTTGTGGTTTAAGTTATTTTTATGTTAATTGAATTAACCAACCATCAATTCACAGGGAAAGAGGGATTCAGGATGTGAAAATCCTTTGCGATTTTAAATTATTTTTATGTTAATTGAATAAACCAAACATCAAATCACAGGTAAAGAGGGATTCAGGGTGTGCAAATCCATTTCGATTTTAAGTTATATTTCATTCTTGGGTATCTCAGATCTAGGTATAACTCTTGATCAAAATCCTCATTTTGTCGTTATAATGCTACAATTCTGCTCCACAGTCTCAGATCGTGGTATCCTTGCCTGCATCTTCAGATCTAGGCAACACTGTATATTCTGAAATTTGGGCTGGAGTAACACCAGTAGCCTCATCAGTTTGTTGTTATCATGCACTGATTCTGTTCAATCTTTTTTATAGGACACTGCAGGAGGTGTAACTGAAGATGCTTATAAGGAGATCAACGATTCCCATGTTACTCCAAGGTAAACTGCTTTCTTAATGTAATTTTGTAGATTCATTGAACAGGGCGACATCCCCATGACTTGTAGGCTTGAACTTGACAGTGAGACAGTATTGTCATCTTTCGTATGTCCATCTGATTTAATAAAAGGGGGTCATCTCTACTCAACGTGTTTCATAAATATCCAAATAAGGTTCCCGCGCACTCATGCAGTACGCGCGTAAAATTTAAATTGCATAGTAACTTCAGACTGATACTTTGAAGGAAACTCATTATTTTATTGTGACAGTGAGGACATTTGAATGGCTGTTTACACATATTGTTTACTTCAAGCGTTGTTAAATGAATTTCCTTTTGGTGATCATACAGGAGGGGGAAAGTGTTGAATGCAGCTGTACCTGCCCAACAGGTTCTAATTGTAGTATCTTCTGATGAGGGTACGCCTTTTTTTACTTTCTTTAAAGAGTTCAAGTAACGGTTATTTGGAACTTAATAAATTTTGTATGAAGCACTAATTTAGATATAGAGAGTATGCTTTTGGAAACATCTTTGTACAAAATTCGTACTCTGAGAGGATCAATGACTGCTAAACTAGGTGAACTTGTCTGCGTCATTTAACGGCATTATAGAGATGCTAGTAATATGGTAATTCTTCAGATTATCGAAAACCGATTTTTTTTTCTAAAACCCTTCTAAGCATCAGTTAACTCCTCAAAGAGTAGCCTACCCACTATTAGTATTATTTTTAGCATCCCTTTTTAGATATTCTTAAAATGCAACAGCCAAAAAGAAAGCCATGTCGTTGGGTAACTTCCTTAACCTGCCATAAACCAGTGGATTTTGTTACAATGGTGATTTGCAAATCAGGTTAATACAGATCCCCGTAGCTTCCACAGTAGAAAAGAAGCATGGAAACAAAGGTTACATATGATATCTTATTCAATGGATAAACTTTGTCAAGAAAACACATTTTATCAATATTTAAGTAAGCCTTTTCCCAACGTATTGTTTCTGTTCTAATAACTTCTGCAGATTGGTTTGTTGAGGTACTTTGCTTAGTCTTGAGGAGGAAGTATATTGGTGTTGGCTTGCTTTGTACTTCAGTGACGCTCACGTATTATAATAACATCTCACCATTTTCATTCTATGGAAATGGTTTTGTGGATGAAATATACATATTACCATACTAGTTAGTGTCTTTGCTGTTATTACTAGGTTCTGTTGTGTCAAATTCCGTTTCTTATTGGATTCTTGTATTTATTACCATGGAAAAGCAGATGAACCTGCACTGAGGAGCACGAAGGTAGACCCAGATGAAGTCACCAGCCGAAGGATTCGTAAGAGAATAGACATCAGGGATGTCAACATGGGAAGATCTAACCGTGCACGTAATAAGCTGACTCAGGTTGGACATGCACGCGTACGCGCCTCAGGTGTGGCAAGGGCTAGGGGCGTGCACAACATTATGCACAACCTAATGCCTTCTTGTCCCAAATCTGAAGAGGAGCTCGTTAAGAACGTTTATGGTGAGGCAAAGAAGGTGCAAAGGAAAAGATTCAGGCTTCTAAGAGAATTCTATGGTGTTTAGAAAGGCTTGAGGCAGTGAGGAACCTTATTTGGACTAAAGCAGTGGTTTCTGAGTTGCATGTTTTTCCGTTTCCTAGTATTGTCGTGTTCGTCAGAGTTCGTTAAGGAAGTTTCGGTTGTTAGAATGAAACAATGCTTTTCTGAGTCGCATGTTTTTCGGTTTCATAGTGTCATCGTTTGTGTGAGATTTTTTAAGGAATTCTTGATTGTTGGATTAAAATTTGGTCTTCTGATTTGGACTTGAATTTCATACCAGTTATCATCTTATAGACGGGGAGTGCTATGATTCTATGAACGAGTGTTCAATCTTGAGAGACCTCCACATGACTTGGAGCTTACCCTACCTTTCCCTCAGCTCCTACCTCTCCGTAGCATTGAATACGGATCGGGCTGAGGCCTTGGCCCAGATTCATCCCCTAATGAGCCGAGGCTTGGCAGTGCTTTGCATGACCCATTAAACAACATGAAAATAACAAGTTTCGAATTAACCTGTTAATGATTCATTTCTTCTTAGGTTACTTGTTAAGAACCTATTAACAAGCCGGGTCGTCATCGGGTCACTTGTTAAGATTCCAATAATATATAGTTTGCCGGATCTAAACGTTGGACATGATAATTTTTTGCATGATTCGTTAACCCGACACGAAACGACACGGCTTATTAACAAACCGGGTCGCTGTCAAGTCACTTGTTACAATAATGGGTATGATAGAGCGCTACCTGTTAAGATAACATGTATAACATGAAAATAACATGAACGTTTGTTAGGTCTAAATGACCCATGAGTCCATTTGGTCGCGGTAGGCAATATCCAAGCGGCTTGCCTGTCAGGTCCATCATAGGCTAAGATGACATGGCCCACATGGGTGACCTGACCTGCGATCCCACCTGGTAAGAAATGGCTAACTCGACCTGATGGGAAGAAATGGCATCTTGGCCTTGTCTTGACATCTGCGGGCATCAAATGCTCGTAGGCCTCAAACCAGTGATTATCTCAGCTCGGCTTCGGGTGTTTTACCCCAACGACGTATATCATACAAGTTTAAAAACGTTTAGTTACTAAGTTTTTGGTGAATACATAAATGGAGAGAGAAGATAATTTAGTTAAATATCAGAATGCGCCGATTAACATACAAACAAACTAGCTATATATTAATATAATTTTATTAAGTAAACGAAAGATTGTCATGACGGCTACATAACACAAGAGGTTACATTGTATATGACTTATTAAAAAAATAAACTAATACAAGCACTACTATATATAGTGGAAACTAGCAAAATCCTAATCTTAACGGGTAAAACTCTATCCTTGATCAACAAAAAAAAACATAACTAATAATAAAATAAATAACTAATTTTCCAACAAAGTTTGCATTTTCACTAATCTCATCACTTTGAAGACTTCGTGCCTTTTGATCATGGAAGTCTGTTTCCCATCACTAAGAACATTAACTTAGAGATTTGACAGCACCTAATTTGCAGCTGTATCCGTCCCCTTCTTTGCATTCACTTTTTCTCATTCTCCGGGTACTATGGAGGTTAAAGTGAAGACGAGATTCAAGCTCTAATCTTGGATGCAGAGGGAAATGTTTTCAGCCAGTCGAACTTGAAGTCTTCGTTTTCTTGCTTATGGAGTACTTGGAAAATGACTCTAAGAAAGACATGAAGGATTTGGAGTTAATGAAAGACTTTGTACAAAATGAAGCGTGGTAAAATTCTAAGATTCATATAGCTAATCTTATTTAATAAGATAAAACTTTATTATTGTTTTGTCTTTTGTTCATGTACCTTTCTTTATGTTTCTTTGTGAGCCCTATTGTTGAATTTTGACCGTTAAACTTGAATGGTCGGCAGATGCATGAGTCATAATACATGCGTTAGGATCGGGAGTCATCATCATATTATATATATATATATATGTATGTATGTATGTATATATGTATATGTATATGTATATGTATACATATGTATGTATATATATGTCTGTATGTATGTATATATATGTATGTATGTATGTATGTGTATGCGATAGGATCGGAGTCATCATCATATTATATTATATACATGCGTTAGAATCGAGAAATACCATATTGACACACACTTTTATCACCCACTCTGTAATTTGTATTAAGGATCTAAATTGTCTATATTTCAACTTAGCACTCATAGATCATTCTTAAAAATATTAGATAAATTTAAAACCATTAAGATATTCATTTGTAGTAAAAAAATGGACGAACACGATTCGGCAAAGAAGCACTAAAAATTAATATCATTTAATGATTGTCGTAATGTTTCGTATTTGTGTGATTTTTGTGGATATGATCTTTGAATGGTGAAAAAATGTTCTTAACTACTTGAGTAACAAATCTCTAGAATTTGGAACAATCACAATTGCTCAAATGAGGAAAATTGTAAAATGGGTGAGGGCTGAGATAGGTCTTGGTGTTATTACATATGGAAGAATTCAAGGGTGTTTTCAATTCAGAATTTGACAGATATCAATTCTTTTATAAATACAGAAGTATTTAATCAAGATTTTAAGTGATTTTTTTTTTTAATTTAAGTGTAAATAATCAAAATGTTAAAAGATTTTGTTAAATTCCACAAAAAATTCAATTAGAATTTTAAATAATTTTTAAAATTCGAGAGAATTTGAGAGAATTCACTCAAAATTTTATATGAAATCTCTGTAAAACAATTAAACTCCATCAAATTAATAGATTAATAAATTCGTTAAAATCCTTCACAATTCCAATTAAACGATCATATTATTTTCTCAAATCTTCAAAGTAGGACTCTTGTATTTTGAAATATGACTAAACTAGTAAAAATGCCCACACGTTGATGCAGGACTTGAATGCACCAGCCTTTACCACATAAATAAGATACATTTAACTTGAAAAAAATTCAACATAATCATAAACGAACAAAAGGAATAAATGAGTGAACGGTGTTGGTAAGATAAGCAGTTCGACTTTTATATACATTGAACAGAGCTGATTACAAAAGATATGGTTGCAAAAAATGCTCTGTTTCCTGAGAATCAGAAGCAACACGCATTTTACAAATATATTGCCCTTCAAGTAAGACGACAAAATATTTTAGCAGTTGAACAATAAAAGCATAAAAGTGTGTTGTTCTTATTTCAGTAGCTAATCTTTCATGCACTAATGTTCAAAGAAAAAAAAATGTAGGATGCCTGTTTCCATAAGACACAGAAGAAACATAAACAAGATGCATTCCACACATATTTTGCCGGTGTAGTTAAGGTGACAAAATACATGTCCTACAGAATAGACACCTATTTTAGCATTGCAAACAAAGTAAATCCGTTTGAGGTATATAACTGAAGGAAATAAAATATATGAGAGAGTTTTAACGAAAAACCCGCGGTATTGTTCATTTTAACTAAAAACCACATTTTTACACTAAAATGTCAATTCTGATACTATTCATTTTACCTTATATTTTATCGTTAGAACTCAAAGTTTTCAAGTCATTTTCATTAGTTTTCATTTCATAAAATTCATTAGATGCTAAATGAAAAAACCTGGTATTTAACATATGGAACTCAAAAATATTAAGAACAAAGACAAAAGGTTGAAAATCAACAATTAATCCAAATAGTGATTCTTATACAAAGACAACAAATACTCAAAAATCAAATACAAAATATCATCTCTTTGAGGTTAGTACAAAACCCTGTACCGATCAAACAAATAAAAATAAAAATAAAAATGAAAAACCAAAAAGTGTATACGTCGGGATTAAATCGGTGGTGTTTGGAGAGGATAGATAGTTAAATGGGAGGAACTCGTGACAGGAGGCACGGCTGGTGGTGGCCGCGGCGGAGAGAGAGAGTAGGAAGAGACGGACAGCGGCTCGTCTCTATTACGGAGTGGGGATGTGGTGCGGAGCAGCAGACGATTACAACACTTCAATTTTGCTCTGAAATCAAACAACTAATCATTTAAATTAGACTAATGTCCTCTTCAATGATTGTCTATATTGATAATTGAAGTCTACCATTTATATGAAGACTCTTTTTTGGTGATCATTTGCATGAAGACTTTGTAAATAAGGTTAGTTTGAAAAAATCATCATTTGGGTCAATCGACCTCCATCTTCGTTGGTTCATGTACTAAATAAAGATGACTTACCTTATCTCTATTGATCAATGGTTGGCAGTTGTAGGGGAGACACTTGAATTTGGTTCTAGGGTCTTTCTCCATATCCCCTCATTGCTTCGGGTTTTGTTGCTTTCTTGCTTGTTGGTCTTGTTGTAGGCTTTCTTTCGTCCTTCGTTAACATCTTCATCCTGGTAATACTTTTTCAGTTTCCAAAAAAAAAAAAAAAAAAAAGAAGGAAGATTGTAATATTACTGTGCACATAAAAACTTTTAAACCTTATATTTGAAGTCTTTACTGTTTACATGAAGACTTTCTTCCAATTTATTATATTTTACTATTATTTCTGTGGTGGTGCCGATGCACCTCTTCCCTTTTATTATTTTTTCTTTTACCTTTTCAAATGCACCATCCTTTTTTTTATTATTCTATTCCTTCTTTTCAGATGGTGCCCATGCACCATTCCACAAACTTTGTCTTTTTCCCGGAAAAAAAGACAAACTGCAGAAATAATAGAGACAAGTGAGAAAGAGGCAGGATAGTGGACACCACAACATGGACACGTTGAGAGAAGGACATGAATTGTCTCCTCTTCCCTTTCGTGTCTTTCCTTATCTTTCTGTTTTGCATGGTCATAATTAAATCATGTTAATATTTTATATTTTTTTTATAAATATAATAAGATAAAAATAAATAGTAATATAAAATGTTAACGTAGTCTAATCGTGATCACACAAACAGGAAAGCACAAAAGAACACTGAAAGTGAAAGGGTAGGCCAATCCTTATCTTGAGAGAAATTTTTATGTGTGATCGTGGCGAAGCCTATGTCCTGCCATTGTGGATGGTTAACGTTTTTTTTTAAGAAGAAACGATATATTGATCCGTTAAAGATTACAAAGACTCTTGAATGAGGAGATCCTGAATAACCTGAGGACTCTCACACCAAATTAACTCGTTTCCAATCGAAAGATCATACTTGGTTAGTCTATGGGCACAATCCCATTACGAACTCGACACACATGAACAAACTGTTTAAGCTGAAATTGAGATGCCAATTGATTATAATCTCTCTCTCCACCACCAACCGCTGTAAGCCAAGGACTGCAGCAAACCGAAGACCTTCACATACAACCGACATCTCAGAATGTGTAGCGGACGGAATTCCGAACTTTCTTCATGCCCCGGCAGCCACAAACTTCCCCTCCAATCTCTTACCACCACATCTGCACCTAGACCTGGCATTTTGGACCCGACCCATTAATCTGATCCGACACGACCGGTTAATATTAGTATGTGAGTGGATGCTTACCGGGTCGGGTCGTTAACGGATGAATCCGTTAAATAACGGGTCACTTTGGGTCAACCCGTTAATTGATGATGTTTTAGTAATTTCAATAAAGTCTTAACAACAAAAAATAAACTCTATGCAAAAATAATAATAATAATTGTTAACGAGTGTTAACGGGTGAAACAGATGACCTGTTATCTTAATAGGTCGGGTTCGGATAACCTGTTAAGCTCCGTTAACTTAACAAGTCGGATTGAACCCGACTCATTTACAGGTCTACTTGCACCATCAACATCAATTTTAAACCAACCTTATCTAGGAGCCGTCCACAAGTTCAACGGAATTGACTCGCGCAAAATGCGGCACAAGCATTTACATCTAGAAACGCTTAGACAAAAACAGGGATGGAGACTAGTCAAGCCTAAAATTTGGAACACAAACTTTGACTCGATTAATTCCAAGGAAGCAATGATTCATTAAGATATATAGCTAATCGATTAAGCTAGCCTGAACAATTGGTGCTTTTGCAATGGCAATGGCTTTTTCTGTGCGGATGCTTTTGTTCTCCTCATTGTTTTTGCTACCAATTTATGTGTTTTCCCAAAATAATGGAAGAGTAGCAGTTGGAAGTTCTCTAACTGCAACTACAAGTAACTCCTCATCATGGCTTTCTCCATCCGGTGATTTCGCGTTTGGATTTTTGCCCCTTGGAGGCAATGATCTTTTCTTGCTTTCAATATGGTACGCGAAAATCCCAGACAAAACCGTAGTTTGGCATGCATATGAGGATAACAACCCCATTGTTGCACCTAAGGGATCAACTTTGAACTTGGATGCCAGCAGTGGATTAGTTCTTAACAATCCTCACGGTGGGGAGATATGGAAACCCGAAACAACCTTCGGGGTTGTTGCAAACGGCATCATGAATGACACCGGAAACTTTGTTCTTCAAGACAAAAACTCGGGGAGCTTGTGGGAGACCTTCAACAATCCTACAGACACTATTTTGCCTGGTCAGACAATTGAGAGAAATGGGAAGCTTTCGTCTAGACAATCGGAGAGTAACTACGCGAAGGGCCGGTTCCAGCTGCGCTTGCAAGATGATGGAAACCTCGTGCTCAACACCATAAACTTGCCAACGGATTATGCCAACAATCCTTACTTTGCCACGGACACGACAATGGGGACTGTGGAAGGTAGTGAAGGCAAACAATTGGTGTTCAACAACTCAGGGGACATGTTTGTTCTGAGAGAAAATGGTGGAAGATTCATTCTCACAACGGCAGAGGGAGTCTCAGCGAGGGAGAACTACCTAAGGGCAACTCTTGATTTTGATGGGATTTTCGCGCTATATGCTCACCCAAAAACTTTCACAGGAAATGCAAGCTGGAGTAGTCCTCTGTGGTATCAGCCGGTTGATATTTGTCAAACACTTTTGGAAGACGCGGGCGTTGGTGTTTGCGGATACAACAGTATCTGCAAGCTCAAACCAGATAATAGGCCGACCTGCGAATGCCCGAAGGGGTTTTCTTTTCTTGATCCCAAGGACGTATACCGAGGCTGCAAACCCGATTTTATACAAGGCTGTAAAGAAGATGAGCTAGCAAGTCCCAGGCAAGATTTGTATGATGTCGAGGTGCTGATAAATACTGATTGGCCAACCTCAGATTATGTGCAGCTAAAGCCTTTTACCGCAGCCAAGTGCAACGAGTCTTGCTTTCATGATTGTTTGTGCGCTGTTGCTGTTTTCCGGTCTGAAACCTGCTGGAAAAAGAAGATACCTCTTTCGAACGGGAGAGTGGATGTCACTCTTAATTCGCAGACCTTCATCAAAGTCCGAAAGGATAATATGTTGGAAAATTAATTTTAGTATTATTGTTATTTCTATTGGGTTTTCTTGTGGGCCAAGAATTAAGATTCTTTGTCCATTAAGTTTATAACTTTTTGCCCGTTAGGCCTTCCAAATTAGGACAAAAATAAAAAATAAAAATAAGTGTGCTACAAATATATTGAACTCATAGTGAAATCACACTTCTATGGTGGGGCGGAAAATTTGAGTGTGATACTAATATATTACGCTCATGAGTTTAATATATTAAACCACTATGGAAGGTCTTAGGGATTAGGGTTTGCTTTAATTTTCTCTATAAATAAGGTGCCTTGTAACTCATGGAATAACAAGTCACTCAAAATGCAGTCTTCTATTTTGTATCCGTGCAATCTCTTTCCAGTTAATAAAGTTATATTTGCTTATAATTGGTTGTTCTTTCGGTTAGTTAGTCTGTTCATTATGGGTACTCTGATTTTCAATCTAATATAACTCTGCAGTTTCCTCCAATGCCAATTCCAGATAATAAAGAGAAGAGCCAGACATCTGTCATACGCGTGGAATCATTACTATTAGGTACCTCTATCCTTGTTAATGTTGTCGGAAGTGCTGCTCTCTGTCTCGGTTTTGGACTCTTATTTAGCTATGAAGAACTACAAGAAGCTAAAAATGGATTTACGGAAGAATTAGGAAAGGGTGTATTTGGAATGGTATCAAAGGGGGATGCAAATTGGTTCTGGTGTCGAAGTGGCGGTGAAGAGGCTAAACTTGTTGGAGAACAATTTAGAAATAATAAAATAACAGAAATACAGAATCGAAATACTTATACTTTACTATTCAAAAATACTTGCAATACAGAATGCAATTACACAATAATTACAAAAAATTAAAATGATACTAACTTGAATGAATTGAAGGTAGAAGCTAGCGCAAACGATATGTCCTTCGAACAGTATTTCCGTCCCACTCGTGTGCTTGTGGTTCTACAACGTCTGCTCGACTAGTATACAACTACCTAATTCTACAATCCGCACTGGATTATAGAACTCTAGCGAATTGCTTTGTGTGTTTACTCTCTGGAAATTTTGTATAGAAGACAAGATGGAAGAAAAGATGATTCTCACTTGGATACTGTGATTGCAAATATATAAGTTGTTTCACACCCTTTCAAATACATGTTCAGTGTATTTGAAAGTACACAACTCTTTCTAATAGTTGTGTCTTTTAATCAAAACGTACAACTCTTTCTAATAGCTATGCCTTTTAATCAAAACATTTTTTAATTAATAAATTAATTAAAAAACTTAATCCGAAAATTAAAATTAATGAATCTGATTAATTTTAAATTCCAAGGCCCCAAGGCCCAAGGCCCTTGTCTTGATTAATTAATATTAATTGTATTTAGGCTATATTATATTCAAGTCTAATCCACACAACCATAAGGCACAAGCCTTCAATCCATTTTCAAATGGTCCAAGTTCTAATTACTCAGAAGAAAGAATAAGACTATATAATAGCTGTGTCATTTAATCAAAACGTACAACTCTTTCTAATAACTGTTTCTTTTAATCAAAACGTTTTTTAATTAATAAATTAATTAAAAAACTTAATCCGAAAATTAAAATTAATGAATCTGATTAATTTTAAATTCCAAGGCCCCAAGGTTTAGACTATATTATATTCAAGCCTAATCCACACAACCATAAGGCCCAAGCCTTCAATCCATTTTCAAATGGTCCAAGTTCTAATTACTAAGAAAAAGGAATAAGCCTATATAATAGTTGTGTCCTTTAATCAAGACGTACAACTCTTTCTAATAGCTGTGTATTTTAATCAAAACGTTGTTTAATTAATTAATTAATTAAAAAACTTAATCCGAAAATTAAAATTAATGAATCTGATTAATTTTAAATTCCAAGGCCCCAAGGCCCAAGGCCCTTGTCTTGATTAATTAATATTAATTGTATTTAGGCTATATTATATTCAAGCCTAATCCACACAACCATAAAGCTCAAGCCTTCAATCCATTTTCAAATGGTCCAAGTTCTAATTACTAAGAAGAAAGAATAAGCCTATATAATAGATGTGTCCTTTAATCAAAACGTACAATTTTTTCTAATAGCTGTGTCTTTTAATCAAAACATTTTTTAATTAATAAATTAATTAAAAAACTTAATCCAAAAATTAAAATTAATGAATCTAATTAATTTTAAATTCCAAGAGGCCCAAGGCCCTTGTCTTGATTAATTAATATTAATTGTATTTAGGCTATATTACATTCAAGCCTAATCCACAGGCCCAAGCCTTCAATCCATTTTCAAATGGTCCAAGTTCTAATTACTAAGAAGAAGGAATAAGCCTATATAAAGGCTAGTGAAAAAATATTGTTACCCAATGTGAGACTAGGGGGTCTCAAACTCCTACAAAACTATGTTATGCAGGATGTCGAGGAGTTCAAAACAGAATTGAATGTAATTAGTCAGACGCATCAAAAGAATCTGGTTCGTCTTTTCGGATATTGTGACAAGGGGCAACAAAGATCACTAGTTTATAAGTTCATGAGCAATGGAACATTGGCAAGCTTTCTTTTTGCTGATATCAAACCAAGTTGGAGACAGCGAATTGAAATCACTTGTGGCGTTGCTAAAGGGCTTTTGTACTTGTCAATAGAAAGGATCATAATTCTTCGCCCTCTCTACAAAGAACTCTACAAAGAACATGAGGGAGTAGAGAGGGCAGCAATAATTCCAATTCATACATGATAGGCCCTAAACTTCATCAGCACCAATAGCTTAAGCAAACGCATAGTCGCGGGGCTATGGTTTCGTGACGAATTTTATTATTCATAACAAGATCATAAAATGAGTTGCATACATAAAGCACTCTTTCTAAGGTTTTGATATAAATCATAACATTACAAAACCAACCATCAGTTGGTAACTAAAAATAGATTGATTATAAATAGGAAACTGTTGAAAATGAGTCACACACTGATGGGAGGAGAGACTATGTATGAGTTTATAAGAGGTTGGGCTATTCCCATATTGCTAATTGATTTTATAGTGAAACCTCAACTTTCTTTATGGTGTCAGAGCAAGTTATCCCACGTGTGAAGCCAAACGGCCACACACGCTCCATGTCACCCTGTTGTGCTGTTCACGTGTTAGGCTTAAAAATACAAAAATACCCCACACGTGAGGGGGTGTGTTGAGAATGAAGAGGCTACTCCCCATATTGTTTTATGATGGAACCTCAACTTTTTCACGTTCAATGTCTCCATGAGATGATTTTTCTTATATCTTCACTCTGATTTTGTTTTGTTGCTGCCAATCTGCTTAAAATTCAAATTGCATGGTAGAAAATTCAAATTGATGCTTCGAAGGAAACTAGTTATTTTAACGTGATTGTGAGAACATTTGAAAGACTACTTGCACATGTATTATCTTCTGATGAAGAGTACGCCTTTATCGTTTTTCTCTAAAGAATTCAAGTTGCCAATATGCTTCAAATTCAAATTGCATGGTAGAAAATTCAAATTGATGCTTTGAAGGAAACTATCAACTTCTTCACTTTCAACGTCTCCATCAGACGATTTTTCTTATATCTTCACTTTGATTTTATTTTGTTGCTACCAATGTGCTTAAAATTCAAATTGATGCTTCGAAGGAAACTAGTTATTTTATCGTGATTGTGAGAACATTTAAAAGACTACTTACACATGTATTATCTTCTGATGAAGAGTACGCCTTGTCGTTTTTCTTTAAGGAATTCAAGTACCGGTTCCGGATTTATATAATTTTGTATCAAGCACTAAATTAGATATAGAAATTAAGATTTAGGCAAAGAAGGCACAAAGGCAAAGGTTTAGGCTTTTAAGCGAATTTTGTGGTGTGTACAAAAGCTTGAGGCAGTTAGGAACCTCATTTGGACCATTGTTTTAGTTCAAATAAAGTCCATCTTAGGCTAAATTTGAAATGGATGACCTGACCTGCGATCCAACATGGTACGAAATGTCTGGCCCAACCTGCTAAGATAAAATGGCATCTTGGCCTTTTCTGGACCTCTACGGGCTTCAAATGCTCCTCTAACACACCTCAAGCCCGTCATTTTCTCATCCTCGGGTGTTTTACCCCCAACGATGTATATCTATTGATCCTAAAAACTACTAGTTTACGTGGAGCGCAGACTGAATAGCTAATAAGCTAACTACGTCATTCGACTGAATGTAGGCGTGCCAACTCGTTGGCCAAGCTCGGGAGTGAATGAATGTTGATGTCGCGTTAGGAGCGCTGATGACTTCTGAATCTTGTGATTACGGTTGAGGAAGGAACACATCTTAGTCTTTGGGTTCTAGAGCCTGAAGACAAGGGCTTTTAGTGTGGTTCAATATCAAATTCAGCCTTTAGTGTACTTGGTAACACCTCATTTCGCCGAGAAGGCTAATGAAATGACCTCTTCCAATAAGGACACAAAGAATCCTCGCTGACTGAGACTTGGATAGGTAACCAGTCGGTCGCGAAGCAGTGCTGTTTATCAAAACTGAAGATGCTCCTCGATCGGTTAATTCTACGACTTCAGTGCTATTTACCTAAAGATGTTGCCGGTTACTAGTGCTGTTTATTTGAAGATGTTGACAGTTATCAACACAATGTTGTTTATCCAAACTGAAAGTATGTTGGCAGAAAAGGCTAAAATCTCAATATGTTTGAGAAGTTTCGCATATTTGTGTGTTAATTTGGAGAGCTTTCCTGTTATGTGCCACTTTGCATTTATAGAATTGATGTACTTGTTTATGTGATGTTGCTGTTTTCCGGTCTGAAACCTGATGGAAAAAGAAGTTACCTCTTCCGAACGGGAGAGTGGATGTCACTCTTAATTCGCAGACCTTCATCAAAGTCTGAAAGGATAATATGTTGGAAAATTAATTTTAGTTTTATTGTTATTTCTATTGGGTTTTCTTGTGGGCCGAAAATTAGAATTCTTTGCCCATTAAGTTTATAACTTCTTGCCCGTTGAACTTTTCAAAGTAGAATAAAAAAATGAGTGTGATACAAATATATCGAACTTATAGTGAAATCACACTTCTATGGTGGGGCGGAAAATTTGAGTGTGATACTAATATATTACACTCATGAGTTTAATAAATTAAACTCCTATGGAAGGTTTTAGGGATTAGGGTTTGCTTTAATTTTCTCTATAAATAAGGTGCTTTGTAACACATGGAATAACAAGTCACTCGAAATGTAGTCTTGTAGCCGTGCAATCTCTTTCCAGTTAATAAAATTATATTTATAATTGGTTGTTCTTTCGGTTAGTCAGCTTGTTCATTTATGCGTACTTTGATTTTGAACCTAATATAACTCTGCAGTTTCCTCCAATGCCAATATCAGATGATAAAGAGAAGAGCCAGACATCCGTCATACGCGTGGAATCGTTACTATTAGGTACCTCTATCTTTGTTAATGCTGTCTTAAGTGCTGCTCTCTGTCTCGGTTTTGGACTCTCTTAGCTATGAAGAACTACAAGAAGCTACAAATGGATTTACGGAAGAATTAGGAAAGGGTGTATTTGGAGTGGTTTCAAAGGGGGATGCAAATTGGTTCTGGTGTCGAAGTGGCGGGGAAGAGGCTAAACTATGTTATGCAAGATGTCGAGGAGTTCAAAACAGAACTGAATGTAATTAGTCAGACGCATCACAAGAATCTGGTTTGTCTTTTCGGATATTGTGACAAGGGGCAACAAAGATCACTAGTTTTTGAGTTCATGAGCAATGGAACATTGGCAAGCTTTATTTTTGCTGATATCAAACCAAGTTGGAGACAGCGAATTGAAATCACTTATGGCGTTGCTAAGGGGCTTTTGTACTTGTCAATAGAAAGGATCATAATTCTTCGCCCGCTCTACAAAGAACACAAGGGAGTAGAGAGGGCAGCAATAATTCCAATTCATACATGATAGGCCCTAAACTTCATCAGCACCAATAGCTTAAGCAAACGCATAGTCGCGGGGCTATGTTTTTGTAACGAACTGTATTCTTCATAACAAGAGTAGGCATGGGCAAAATATCCGTGAGTTTGGGTAACCACGGTTATCCGTCCGTTTAAAATTCATGGTTACGGTTATGGATAACCGTTTAGACAAATAAACAGTTATGGTATAACCGTTTATCCGTGGAATTTAAATTGACGGTCATGAGTATTACCCGCAGTTATAAATGGATATCCAGTTAACCGTTTATGTTAATATATGTAAAATTAGAAAGAGAGAAAAAAAAACGAAAACCCTAAATTAATAAATATTTAGGTCGGAAAGATCTTACTAATTTTGAGCTCAAGTTTATTTATCATGCATTGCATGCCGAACATATGTTGGTTGGAAGTTGGAAGGGATGCAGGGCCTCTTGGTCTATTAATTTCAGAGTGACGATCTCAAGTTTAGTGGTGTCTGATTAGTGTTTTCTTCGTCTTGCTAATTGCGGTTATAAATCAATGTTCCATGATCATGTGTATGGATGGTGCTATTAATTAATTTTTAAATTTTAATTGAGTTATAAATTAATGTTTGATGTTCAGGCGCATGGTTACTAAGAAAAATCTCATCGATTCGTTATCAAATATGACAGTATTTAATGGTCAGAAAAAGAAAATTATGATAAATTTCTTTTTTGATTTTCAAGTTGTTATAAAAACATGTAAACGGGTAAAAAAACTGGTAAACGGGTATATGTGGTTACGGTTAAATGGGTACGCGGTTATGGATATGGATATAACCATTTATACAATTACCCAACTAGTAAACAATTATACAGGTAAGAGATTAAACGATTATGGGTAAATAATAACCACAATTACCCGCCCACCATAACTATTTCCCATCCCATTACAAGAGTTGCATACATAAATCACTCTTTCTACGGTTTTGATATAAATCATAACATTACAAAAACAACCATAAATTATATTATATATTCTATATATACTAAAGCTTAGCGGATTGATACTGTTCATTAACAGTGCCAATCCGATTTTGCCCCTGATCTAACGCACGGTTTTTAGCCCTTTAAAAGATGCTACATGAATTGACGATTTTGCCCCTTTGTAGAGTGAGTCTACATATGGGAAGGTGCTCGAACCCTCTCTCATTTTCTTCCGTTGCTTTTCCCTTTCGCCTGCTCTCTGTTTCTCTCTGCTTTTCTCCCTGTTCAATCTTCGTGTTTCCTTGCTTAACTCTCTTCCATTTTCTTCCGTCGCTTTTCCCTTTCTCTTCCTCTCTGTTTCCGTGC
The DNA here is from genome assembly GCF_019419815.1 of Pyrus x bretschneideri. NCBI lineage: Eukaryota > Viridiplantae > Streptophyta > Magnoliopsida > Rosales > Rosaceae > Pyrus > Pyrus x bretschneideri. The sequence continues at coordinate 11,546,020 of NW_025999787.1, read as the reverse complement.
TTTTCTACCTGCGTCAATCCTTCGTGTTTCCCTGTTTCTCTCTCTGCGTCGATCGTGTGTCGTATGAAGAGTTTCTTTTCCGGGTGATTGCACTGTTTCAGGTGGTTTCTCTGCTTATATTTTTTTTTGTCTTTTCTTTGATTGGGAAGAAATTTGCAGATCGATCGCTGTAAAATTAAAGTCTTTGCGTTTTGCTCTGATTGTTTCCTTTATTTTATTTTATTTTATTTTTTTTTATGTTTTCAGTGTGGTTGTTTGATCTGATTGGGTTTTTTTGTTTCAGGAAAATTGGTGTGCGAATTTTAGGGTTTTTGTGTACAACCTTGCAAACCCCTTCTGATTAAGGTCTCTGAGTTTTTTCTTTAAAACTTTTCTTCTTTTTTTTTCGATGATTTGTGTGTGGCTGTTCCATCTAATTCGAATTTTCGTTTTAGGAAATCTTGGTCTTCGAGATTTAGGGTTTTCGTCTAGATCGATTGCTCGATCGATGTAAAATTAAAGTCCTCTGTTTTTTTTTTTCTCTAAAACTCTATTTTACTATGTTGTTTCTGTTGCATTGGTGGTGTTTGCTTGGTTTTGTTCTCTGGTCTCAGAAATTGAATATTTTTTTTTTAGTGGTTTCGTGTAGACCTGGCATTCGTGTCGTGTTTTTCGTGATCGTGTCGTTTTCGTGTCAAACCCGATAGCTTAACGGGTCGTGTCGTGTAGCACCTGTTAAAGTAAACGGGTAATATGACCCAACCCGAAATCAACCCGTTAATATTATCAGGTAATATGACTCGACTTGTTACCCGTTAAGAAAATTATATTTTAAATCAATAAAAATGAAAAGAAAAACATAATTTGACCCAAAAAAATGTAAAACATAATACTAAATTAGTATATACATACTAAATTTCGGAGTTGACCCCTTAATGAAAGTTGTAAAACTTTTCATTACGAGTGATTGCATTTTTCACACTTATTATTATTAATTTTTCACTCAAATAAATAACATTGTTCAAGAGATTTGAAGGGTTTTAAAAATCTACACTTATTTATACTTTCATCAAGTATAACATAAGATTTTATGGTATCCACTAGTGTAAATATTTTAAATTGAAGATCGAATTCATTCATTGTATTCATATAGGATCAATGAGTGTAGCTGTAAAAAAAATCATCAAAATCAGAGTTAAAATAACCGTTAAATCGTAATTTTTCGTTTATAACTGTCGAAAAGTTTTGTCTCATTACTTGATCTCTGAATGTTTGTTTTTTTGCAATTTTTGGCGTATGCGATCTCGAAGCATATATAAACAAGTTTGACGGTTGGATCGTTGAAATTAGTTTCGTAGGATGTGTATCCCATCAAAACGATAGATTCACTAACACTTGAGAATTTATTTATACTTTCATCAAGTATAACATAAGATTTTGTGGTATCCACTAGTGTAAATATTTTAAATTGAAGATCGAATTCATTCATTGTATTCATTTAGGGTCAATGAGTGTAGCTGTAAAAATTCATCAAAATCGGAGTTAAAATAACCGTTAAATCGTAATTTTTCGTTTATAACCGTCGAAAAGTTTTGTCTCATTACTTGATCTCAGAATGTTTGTTTTTTTGCAATTTTTGGCATATGCGATCTCGAAGCATATATAAACAAGTTTGACGGTTGGATCGTTGAAATTAGTTTCGTAGGATGCATATCCCATCAAAACGATAGATTCACTGACACTGAAGAGTTTATTTATACTTTCATCAAGTATAACATAAGATTTTGTGGTATCCACTAGCGTAAATATTTTAAATTGAAGATCGAATTCATTCATTGTATTTATATAAGGTCAAGGAGTGTAGCTGTAAAAAATCATCAAAATCAAAGTTAAAATAACCGTTAAATCGTGATTTTTCATTTATAACCGTCGAAAAGTTTTGTCTCATTACTTGATCTCTGAATGTTTGTTTTTTGCAATTTTTGGTGTATGCAATCTCGAAACATGTATAAACAAGTTTGACGGTTGGATCATTGAAATTAGTTTCATAGGATGTGTATCCCATCAAAACGATACATTAACTAACACTTAAGAGTTTATTTATATTTTCATTAAGTATAACATAAGATTTGTGGTATCCACTAGTGTAATATTTTAACTTGAAGATCGAATTCATTCATTGTATTCATATAAGGTCAGGGAATGTAGCTGTAAAAAATCATCAAAATCGGAGTTAAAATAACCGTTAAATCGTGATTTTTCGTTTATAACCGTTGAAAAGTTTTGTCTCATTACTTCGTTTTTGAATGTTTGTTTTTTTCAATTTTTGGAGTATGCGATCTTGAAACATGTATAAACAAGTTTGACGGCTGGATTGTTGAAATTAGTTTTGTAGGATACATATCCCATCAAAACGATAAATTCATTAACACTTAAGAGTTTATTCATACTTTCATCATTTTGATGGGATACGCATTGATGTTATACTTAATGAAAGTATAAATAAACTTTAAGCTTTAGTGAATCTTATCGTTTTGATGACTTGGAATAAATATATTAATTATTTATATATTTTAAGTGTTAATTAAACTATGTTTCAATTAGTATGTGATGATATTTAATAATAAAATTACATTTATGTTTTTTTATTACGTATTTTATTTCTATTCAAGTTAAAATGTTATAAGAGATAAAAAAAATTAAAAAAAAAGCTGGTTATTTTTTTTCTTTGGGTTAAACATTAGGCGGGAAATGGATGGATATAGATTGCAAAATTTCCCAAACATTAAGTGGGAAATAGATGAAACTCTTAAAATATTAGGCGGGAAATTAATTACTATAATTTTTTTATGTTTTGGTATTTTTAAATTACTTGATATTTTTATTTTTAATGTGTTTTATGATTTTTAATCTCAATCTTTGCCTATAATATACTATAAAAATAAATAAATAAATCAAACTTAAATTTTAAAATTTATATAGAATAATAATAGAATAATAATTAATAAACAATATATACATATTCATTATATCTATTGCATTTTATAGTAAGTTTTTTTTTAGTAGTTTAAAAAATTAAAATCATCAAAATAGCATTTTCTTATCGTGTCGAAACAGGTTACCCGCGTGTCACTCTCGTGTAAACCTGTTAAGGACCCGTTATTAACGGGTTATTATCGTGTGACCCGATAATGACCCGATTAGTTATCGTGTTGACCCGAAACCCGTTATTTTCGTGTCGTTTACGTGTCGTGTTAACGGGTCGTGTAATAAATTGCCAGGTCTAGTTTCGTGCTATCTTGAACTCCAAGTGGAAAGCCCAGGGAGCAGAAAATGGACAATCACAATTATTATTGGTTTTTATATTTATTTTAAACTCATTTTAATTAATTATTTTTTCACCAATTAATTTCAAATATGTGGTGAAATGATCATATATAATTAAGTTTATTAGTTTGCTAATTTTTTTTTTGGGTGTGTTTTAGTAGGTGGATCGGATTTGAAGTATTTTTTAGGGTGGGTAAAAAGGTTGAGCGGAGTTGGGAAAATTCCTAAGGTAAAGTTCTTATGCCCTTCTCTGTCTTTTAAACGAAGCCTTTAGGCACACAACTTCGTTTTTCCAAGTTTTTATTTTTTTTTTTGTGATGCTGTTAAGAGTCGATTAGTTTTTAGGCACACAAGTGATAATATGGATTAGAATTTGACGAAATTACACTGATTCAGATGATATTGATCAAAAGAATGAGTTAGAAACTGAAAATTACAATAGTTACAGAGGTTTTTTGAATCAATTTTTTTGTTTTTTTTTACAGTTAAAGCTATTGATTAGTTGATGTGGAAAGAGGTTTTGGTTGATTACTTATGTGCATAATACCTATTAGTCTTTTTTCCTATGTAGCTACAAACTTATCAATTTGATGTCACTATTCATTAACAGTGAATGCATTGCAAGAAATAAATGACAACTATTTGTTTAATCCTTGGTATAATATATTCCACCATAACATGTTAACAATTGTTTTAAACCAACATGATCTTACCCCATTTCCAAACCAAATTAAAAAGTACGGATCAACTCACATGTTAAAAAAATTATAAATTTAAAGAACTAAATTTAACAACCATTGCGTGTTTAGTTTAACACAGATTTTCTCCGTTTGATTGCCAAAAAAATGCTCAGAAATAAAACAACTTAATTTCCGTGCTATTGTTGTGATGGATGTTTATTTTAACTAGCTTTTAAGTTTTTAACTTATGAATTTCAGATCTTCAATTTTAATATTTAAACATTAATGTTTTTTTTAGTGTAGTGGTTAAAGAAGAGTAGAAGAAACGTTCTGTTTATTCCTCCAGAAAAGATTAAGAAAGGTGAGTTGATCATAGGATTTAAATTTTAACAATTCAACTTTAAATGCTAGCATATGATGGTACATTGAAGATGGTATTTCAACTTTGAGTTTTAACTCTTTACTGTTATATTTTTTATTTGGTCTTTGGCATGCCATCATACATAATAACATAACTTAGCATTTACCAAAAGATTTAAACATGTAAACTAACTTAGCATTTACATTTTTCGTTTACAGTTGGTGGTCACAAATCAACTGACTCAACTTTATATCAACATTGGAGCATGCCTTACAAGTGTAAATCAACTTTTTTATTCTATTTTAATAGAATGAATTACGTTCTGAAGTTTATATATTCTGAAACCGTGTTCGTCACTGGAAGTTATGCAGCTATGCAGAGGGATACGTAGTGGAACTTGGATTTCAAAGATCACAGTGAACAGGGTGATAGGTGTATTTCCTCCTTTTTTACCATTTTAGAACTTATATTAGTGATAAATTAATTCGAATAATGTGGCATGAACTTAGAGCTCTGTTTGGGAAAGTGGGCTCTTTACCCCAAAGATGCTTGCTTTTGGTAATATTTGGAATTGTGCTTCTAAGCTGTTTTTCAAGCTTTTGGCCATACTAAATGGAGCTAAGTCGAACAGCTCTTCAGTTGCATTGTAGTTGCTTTCCTAAATTGATTGTTCATTTGTTGAAAAAAATTTAAGGGCGAAAATTATGTTTCAAATTGGATTTAGATATGAGTATTACACATTCAACGTGTTGAATTCATCTTTGTTTTGGTGTTTGTGGTTTTGAATGTCATTTAGTGCAGTATAGCTTTAACTTAAATGTGGTTCTATATATCTCAAGTACTCATTTGGATTTTGAGCAGTAGGAGAGAGTTTAGCACGTATTTGAGGAAATGCGAAGAACTTTTTTTGAAATGGTTAGAGTTTGAAATTCTCAGAAGGAAGCTTCTATGAGTTTTTTGGTTTTTTGCGTTGATTTGAACAAATTCGGTTTTTATATTTATTAATTTTTGTTGTGTGAGTAGTATTTATTGGGCTTGATGTTTTTTTTTGAACCACCAGGTGGTTTGGAGACGTTTGAAATCATAAGAAGACTCGAAGATTTCAGCCAGGTTTGAATCAAATCACCAAATGGATTCTTCTTCCAGGTCATGATTAAATGTTCCCAACTTTTTTAGTTGTATAAAGACTTGGGTAGATAGGAATTTGATTTTAGTCATGTGTTTCACTAATTCTTTGGTAATAGATAAATCTTTATGAACAGTCTCCTGCTTCTATCAATACCCATGGTAAGTTCTTATAATTTACTTTTAACAGTAAGGTCATTTGTGACCAAATATTCTTTTTCAACTTATGCTTCATTTACTCTTCTTTTGCAGCCTATTTTTTCACACATTTAGTCTTCAGTAGATGGGCTAAGCAATTTCCACGTGGCATTGTATCAAATTATCATTGATCGTAGGGTATGGCATTGTCAGCTCATCTTCTATTCACTTTGATCAAATTATTTGTCAGCTATTTTAGTTTTTAATTATGATATTGTTTCTTATTTGGCATCAAGATTAGTGGACTTAAACTTTGTTTATTATCTTTGCAGTACGAAGAAGACCTTAATAATGTAATAAGAGATTACAATATTAACTTGACAGTAAATGATCCGTTCTTTTTTTGGATGCAATGTCCATACTTTAGTGTAATTTGTACCTTATGTTTTACCTTTGTTTTTAAATTAAAATTCCTTAATTTGGTTTTGGTTTGTTCCATAATACATGTGTAAAGATGACCATGTTGTACATTACATATTTTGGAAATTAGACTAAGTAATTTGATCAATCAGAGTAAATATATTTTAGCTTTTCTTACGTCTTAACTGTCAATATATAAACTTAAGGATTACATAAAATTCACAAATTATAACATCAATTGCGAGTGAGCATATGATCCCGCAATGCATAGAAGAACTAAGAATTAGTGGACAATTTTATGCATTGGTGCTTAAATTTCCAAGAAGACGAGCTCCATTTTCTTTTAAATGTTAATTTTGTAATGTGGGTTTGTGTTTGCTTAGTTTTCGTGGTGAGATGGAATAAATTGGTGAAACGTAGAGTGATTTATTTGCAGAAAGGTTTGACCTTTGAATTGGAGCTATAGTGTTCGTTCCTATTGCTACATTGGCAGGTAAACACTCAACTTTTTGTTATATGTTAATGTTGGTTTCGTGCTGCAAATAAGATAGGCACATTGGTGTGTAAAATTGAAAACCCAGTAACATATGGTATAGGAAATTCAAACGAATTAGTAAAGATTTTCTTTTATTGTTTTATGTTGTTTTCCACTATAAAATAAAACTCCTTTATATCCATGGTTCATCACTTGGAATAATTCTCAGTTTTTACATATATTGCTTAATTCTCTAACAAACTCCACAACAGCTTTTGGCTTAGAATTGTTCACAGTTGTCTTCATCTGAAACGAGTCAATCAACTGTATACCATCACCGTCAAACATTGAGAACTTCAGCATGTACTACAAATCTCGATCAAAGCTAGATTAACCTCTCATATGGTATGTAAATTCAATTTACAAAGAAAGCAATCAATGCTTTTTCTTCTTTTTTATTTTTTTATTTTTTATTTTATTTTTTTTTAACAATAATATTAGAACAATAATAACAGGTTTTATCCTGTGAATGTCATTAAAATTTTATCTCCGATATAAACAGGTTTTTGCCAATTGTCATTTTTGAAGGCTATGATAGTTTATGCCATCATCCAGTGTTACTATTTGGAGAAGATTGCTGATCAAAATAATAGGTACCTTGCAGTTTTCTTTGTAGTATATTATTAAATTTATTTAAAAATTGCAAAAATTACCCAATTTCTTTACCAATTATAAAAATCGTTCTTCTTCTTTAACATTCTTATTTATTTGTACTAACAGCTTCTGTTTTCTCAAATCATAACACAGAAGCATGTACATCATCACAAATAAAACAAAAAAATTGGGAAGCGACAGTCAATATAACTTTCAGGTACAAATTATTATGTGTATAAATACAATTGTAAATATTACACCTAATATGAATGCACATATATTTTATATATTTTTTAAACACGCGGCAACGCGCGGGCACTATTACTAGTATATACTAAAACCCAAACTTCTGGTTACTGTTTTAGAGCAGTGTACGGACCAAAATACCCCTCAATTCGTTTGTTAAGCCAATTTTTTGCCATCTTTGCTACAGTAAAATGGCTTCCTTGCCCTCGGAGGCCACGCATTTATCCCCTCCGTCTTCTGGATTTGTCCGCATTGTGCAAAAAGGTGCTTCGGTGTTTTCTCCACTTTTCCTTCCGTTTTCACTTTCCATCGGTCTCAAATCTCGACTTCTCTCTGCGTCTCTCACTCATCTCTCGACTTCTCTCTGCGTCTCTCACTCATCTCTCAGCTCTCTCTCTCAATCTTGAGGTACCCTGCCACTGGATATCGTTTGCCGTTGCCGATCTGCAAGTAAAGCTTCAATTTTTCTTCGTTTCTGGAATTTGGGTGTTAATTTCAATAATTTGTTTCTATTAATTTTCGTCTTTGTTGGTTTTTCCATTTTATCAGGGTGGATTGGTTATCTCTAGGTCCATCGTCGTTTCTTAGTGAGTATTTTTTCACTCTTTTTTTTTTTTTTTTTTTTTTTTTTCTGGTAGTTTTCCGTGTTGAGGGGGGATTTGTGGAATTTTTTTTTTCCCCTTATTCTGGGTATTTTCTTTATATCATTAGATCCACTGTCTGGGTCGATGATTTGTTTGTGTTTTTCGTTTCAAAACGCGTTGCTCTACGTTTTTTGGAATTTAGTTTTTGTAATTTTGGGTGTTTTGTTTACATCCTTAGATCTGTTGTTTGGTTGTATGATTTGCTTCTGTGTTTTGTTTCAGGTCACTGTGCTCTTTGTTTTTTGGGACTTCTGTGTACAAGCTTGGAAGCCAATTATATTCAAGGTAAATAATCTCGGTTTTTTACACATTTTCTGCAACGAATTGTATTTTTTAATATTGTGAAAGTTATGTTTTCTATAGTGTGAAAGTCCAATCTGTGGGATTTATTTATTTTTTAATTTTGGTGTCGTTGCTGTGTTGTTTTATGGTTTTGGATGGTGTTGGATGACTTGGTGTTTCCATTTATGTGTTGCAAAAGATTTTATCTTTGCTGCTGAGCCATATGAGTGGTACATTGACTTGCTGCGCTTCAGGGCTGTCAAACATTGTGGTTTTGGTTTAGGATTTGAACAGATGGTTCTGTTTGCTACTGCTATTGACAACATTAGAGATGTTATTCCTTTCCCTAGATATCCAGGAAGAGCAAATCGTTGAATTATTGAAAGGGATATATTTGAATTAGTTGTTATAGGTTTGTGTCCTTTACCTTTATCTACATTAACAACAATATTGCCCATTTCTATTTCGTATAGCAGAGCTTGATACCAGGTTTGGGTCAGTCTCAATTCCCAGTAGATATTACTTTGTTTTAATTTATTCATCTTTTTTTCAAATTTTTGTGCAAATATTTTTGAAACCCAAATAATTCAAAGTTCAAATTTATGTGTAAATTGATAGATGTGGGTGTGCACCCAATATGACTTTTACATGGTGTTGCTATCTGGTTTTTCACATAATTATATTGGGAACTGTTGAAATTTAGGTTTAGCTGCAGATAAAACAAAATCAAAACATTACAAAGTAGAGGTATAATTTAATTTTTATATTAACATTGGATTAAATGAATATAGTAAGAACATTGACTTGACGTATGTGCCTTTGTTTCATATTTAGAATGGATGTTTTCCTGAAATTTGCTATTAATTGGTTTTGATTTTCCTCACCGAGCATTTGAAGGGTGTAATCTACTTAAAGTAAATAACCCAAACAGTTGAAAATGCACTCACCTATTTTATTGATAACTATACAGAGATTTGAATCATTCAATTTGTGTTAAAATATTGTATTTTTTTAACTTCAATGCTTTCTTCGTTAATTTATATCAGCTTTTTAGCTTATTAGTTGCTTATATAATTATTCCTGTGTTTTTTGTAAATTTACGAAGAAAGATTGCAAAAGATCACTTAATGCTTTGGAAAATTGCTTGGTGATTCTATTTGGTAAGCTTTGAAAAGCCTCATCTTTTTATTCTTCGCTATTTTGCCCTTAATTTGTATTTGTCTCCTTATGCTTGGCTTGGACTTTGCTTCACTTTTTTTTATCGGTTGCATTTGTTTTTGCTACAGTGCAGCACAGTTTTGTCAAGCCCACGTGTTGGTCATTGCGTGGTGCTTTGTTTGTGTCTTATTTTCTTCCATTTTGTTTCCTCTCAGTTCCAACTTTGCTTCGCTGTTGCTCTCACCCGTTTTGTTTCCTCTCATTTCCATCTTTGGCTTGCGATCGGTCTCAAAGCTTAAATCCTTTTTGCCTCACAATTTTTTGCTTCGGGTCGTCGTAGATTTTTGTGCTGTTGCTTTCAGTCGGTGTTTTGTGCAGTTCTGCAGCTTGCGGTTGCTGGGAAAATAAGAAATCAGTGTAAGGTTTTTCTGATTTTTAGTTTGGTTGAAAGAAAGAGTTCTCTTTTGTTGTGTACGAAGATATCAGTAACGAAATCTTTTTCTTTTCCTTAATTTTTTAACCTAGATCATGCTTCAAGCAGTGATAGTAGTAGATTACTAAGTTAATTGAGTGACCATCAGTTTTGTGCTTGAAATAGATTTATAAAAAGTGCATGATGCTTTTGTGGTTTCTTTCTCGGTGAAAAACGGCATGGTAATGCGTGGATACGAAAGTGCCCATACGGAAAAAGTAGATGTATTTTGTTAAAAAACAAAAACATGATTTAATTTTTCTTTTTTATTATAATTTTTTCTATCATTGACAAAGTAATTATTGTCCTCACATGTCTTCATAAACTACTCATGAAATAAACATTGGGACAATTATGGGATCCTCTACTTTGCACCTTTACTTGCACATTTATTTATTCGTATTTAGGGTGTTGATGATTTAGTCAAAGAGTTAGTCAGTGCATGGTCTTAATATGCTTAAATTCTTTTTTTTTTTTTTTTACAATAATTTTTGTTATTCTTTCCCGTTTAGTTCATTTGAATTCGTTTTTAAAGTCCATTTGATCAGTAAGTGTAAAAACTGAACAGCTTTTTGGATGTATTTTATTGGACTTTGGTGGACAAATGTATCTTTGTTGATCAATCTTATCTTTGTGTGGTCCTTCTCTTGATGTTATAAATATTCAAGGCTGCAATTTTTTTCTATCTTTGTGATATTAATTTTTTTTTGGGTCATGATTGCAGGTTTTTATAAAAATTCACCTTCAAAGATTGAGGAAAAATATATAAAGGTTGTTGGTGATCGGTATAAAGACAAAATAAAAAAGTATGAATAAAATGTTAGAAATTATATGATTTGATTTGATTTTGTTATGTACAAAATTCTTTTTATATTTTTCAGATTAAATAGGTTTAGGACTGTATTGGTTAAATCTAATTAAATTTTTGGAATTTTCTATGAACAATATTTTGTTTCATTACAGGGTTTGGTGGTTCTACTTTGGGTTGAGAAAGGAAAAAAAAAAAAAAAAAAAAAAAAAGAAGACAATTTTGTTGGCAATCAATATAAAGACATAACACAAAAGGTATTCTTCAATGATATCATTTGGTTTCAATTTGTGACCTATGATTTGCAATATGAATTAATAATCTGAACAAAATTTGTTTGCGCTTATTATCTCTCTTCTTTCCATATATATATATTTTTTTCCATGTTTGATTTTGAATAAATTAACATTTGTTTCTGATGTAAGCGACAATTTATAATAGATCTTTATGCCCTGCGTTTCTTTTTAGGCTTAATTTTTGTTAATCATATAGTTGGTTTTCTTTATAATTGTCAAGATGATGATTTAATTTATTCATTGTTTTCAAGGCATGGTATACATATTTATATTCTTATTATCGATTTATTTCTATGTGTGTAGTTGCATGGGCTTACTTAGAGAAGCCTGTATTTATCATTTGACAATTTTTTTTATCAGTATTTATTTGTCCTGTATTAGACGTATTTTACAGCATCTGCGAGTTATTGTACAAAAATGGGGTCCATATGGTTTTGTTTTGTATGGAAATCTGAATAGTTTGATTCTAACGTACTAATGCTGACTCATTTTTATTTTTATAGGTTCTCACAAAATTGTGCAACGTAGAATTTTAAAGCATTTGGTTTTGTGGTGCAAGGCTTTTGGTGTTTAAGGCAAGTGCTTTAAATTCTGGAACTGTTTCTTTTAAAGCATAAATATATAATTTTATTTTTCTTTTTACAAGCATTGTTATGTTTGTTATTTTATTTATCCTTCATTCCATTAAAATTCCAATATTTTAGTGTTTTTCTCATGTATTTATTAATTTTGTTCCTTTTTTTTTTACAGCTTAATTTACAACTGTTTGTTTGTAAATTGCTTAGAACAAATTTTTCACACTATGTCTAAAAGAGCTGCAAAAAATTTAACAATTACACCTGTCCAGCGCGAACAAAATACTGTGGATGATGAATATACTGAGGTTTTCAAACATAATCATCAACCAAAAAAAGTGTGTAGAAATATATATATGGAAATTTGTGCGCACGCTCTTTTACCTCAAATTGATGAATTTGTTTCTACAAATTTGTTCTTAGACCATCAGTCTAGCAGCAGTCAATCAGAAACAAATTTGTTCTTAGACCATCAATCTAGCAGCAATCAATCTGGTGGCATGCAATGTTTAGGTCAAAATATTATTCATGGTGAAACACATGTGATTTGCAATCGACAAATTTCTGACCCATATGATAAAAAAGGAAAAAATGTTGTTGATGTCTCAAGGGATGTTGAAAACACAGTTAAAAAAGCTTTACACGTTGAGAATTCCAATCTTATAAATAGAGGTCAAGCATTTTTCCAAAAAAACAGGACTGGTATGTATTTTTTGTCTTATATAATAATTTCTTATCTCAAAATTTTACATTATTTTCTACTTAATGATTTGTTTTTAATATTGATTTTTTAATATATCTTTTTGTATAGGTATTGTCAAAGAGTATGCAGACTTGGGGGATAAAAATTATAAATGTAGTTATTGTGGTGCTTATTTTTGGTTAAAAGAATCTCTTAAACAAACATGCACAAAAAATGAACCCGTTTTTACTCTTTGTTGTCGACAAGGAAAAATAAGCCTTCCAATTGCAAAACCAGCTCCATATTTATTAGATTTATTGCTTGATCCAAATGGAGGTCAAAAAAGTTCATCGTTTCGAGAAAATATTAGAGCTTACAATTCCATGTTTTCCTTTACTTTTATGGGTGCCAAAATTGATCATTCAATCAATGATGGATCAAGTCCTTACATTTTTAAAATTAGTGGTCAAGTTTGTCATTTAATGGGCTCTCTTTTACCTCCTGATAATCAACCTCCAAAATTTGCTCAGTTATATGTTTATGATACGTATAATGAAGTACAAAATCGTTTGAGAGCTGTTGATTCTGATCGAAACAATGGAAGTTTGGATCCACAAATTGTTGAAAGTTTGATTAAAATGTTTGATGAATCAAATGAACTAGTTAAACTTTTTCGCATTGTAAGAGATAAATTTGAAAATGATGGCGTCACTTCTTTAAAAATGACATTGTTAGCAAGGCAACCAACTGATAGCAAACAATATGATCAATCAACAAATGATGAAATTGGTGGTTTAATAGTTGGTGATATAGGACTCTCTGATTCTAATAGAGATATTATTATAGAGTCTAAAAGTGATGGATTAAAGCGTGTTACAAAATTAAATCCAAAATTTATGGCATTGCAATATCCTATTCTTTTTCCATATGGTGAAGATGGTTATAGACCGGATTTAAAATGGAATGAAAATTATAAAGGTCCAAAAACTAAAAGACAAAGAGTGCCTATGAGAGCTTTTATAGCTTATCAAATTCAAGAGCGACAACCATGGTTAACTACATTGTTAAAAGGAGGCAGGTTTTTTCAACAATATATAGTAGATTCTTATGCAACACTTGAAGAAGATAGATTGGATTATATTAGGCAAAACCAAAAAAATTTAAGAACTGAAGTTTATAAAGGAATTTACAATGCAATCACAAGAGGTGATAATGATGCAAATAATGTGGGTCAAAAAATCATATTACCTGCTTCGTATACAGGAAGTCTTAGATACATGATCAATAATTATCAAGATGCAATGGCAATTTGTAGAGAATATGGACATCCTGATTTGTTTATAACATTTACTTGCAATGTCAAATGGCCAGAAATCATAAGAGAATTTGAAAAAAAACCAGGATTCAAACCTGAGGATAGACCTAATATAATTTCTAGAGTATTTAAAATGAAACTCGATGATATGCTTGAATTTATAAAATCGGGAAAGCCTTTTGGAGAAATTGAAGCAAGTAAATATTTAAAACTTATTCTTTTGTTTGCTATTTATTTATTCATCATTATTATTATTATTTTTATGAAACTAACTTTATCTATTTCTTTTTTCTTTTCTTTTCTTTGCTTGCAGATGTTTGCACGATTGAGTTTCAAAAAAGAGGTTTGCCTCATTCTCATATGTTAATATGGTTAAAATCAAATTTCAAATGTTTTTTACCATCTGATATAGATTCCATTATTTCAGCTGAATTACCAGACAAAATTCTCAATCCTAAACTTTATGAAATTGTTAATCAATTTATGATTCATGGTCCATGTGGTCATATTAATCAAAAATCTCCATGCATGAGGGAAAACAAATGTTCCAAAAATTTTCCTAAATCATATAAAAATGAAACAGTTTTTGAATCTAATGGTTTTCCGATTTATAGGCGCCGTGATGATGATACAAAATTTGTGATTAAAAATGGTATTAAAATTGATAATACATTTGTTGTTCCTTATAATGCTGAATTATTGCTAAGATACAATGCTCATATAAATGTTGAATCCTGTTGTCAATCAATGCTTATAAAATATTTGTTCAAATATGTTAACAAGGGTCCGGATAGAGCACGATTAATTTTTCAACACGATCAAAATGATGAAATATTAGCATATTTGAATTGTAGATATATATCACCTTATGAAGCTATTTGGAGATTATTTCAATACTCAATACATCATAGAGAACCCTCTGTTGAACGATTACCTGTTCATTTACCATTAGAACAGAATATTGTTTTTAGTGGTGATCAATCACTTCAATCAATTGTTAGACAAAAAGCTTTTGAACATACGATGTTAACAAGCTGGTTTGAAGCCAATAAAATTTATAATGAAGCGCGTTTACTAACTTATGCTCAAATTCCATCAAAATTTTTGTATGACACACGGAATAAAATTTGGAAACCAAGAAAGCGTAAAGGATCAATTGGTAGAATAGCATATGTACATCCTGCGTCTGGTGAATTATATTATTTAAGAATGCTTTTAAACTTGAAAAAAGGCCCATTAGATTTTAATGATATTAAAACTGTTAATGGTGTTGTGCATTCTTCGTACCATGATGCATGTAAATCTTTAGGATTATTAGGCGATGATAAAGAATGGTTAGAAGCTTTATCAACTGCTGTAAATGTTGCATCATCTCCTCAATTAAGACAACTATTTGTTACAATTGTTTTATTTTGTGATGTTGCAAATCCTCAAATTCTTTTTGATACTCATTGGAAAAACATGTATGATGATATTTTATACAAACTGGAAAAAACTTTAGGAATTCCTAATATGGCTATACCAGAAGAAGAACTAAAAAATTCTGTCTTATTTGAATTAGAATTACTTTTTAACAATGCTTCTACATCTTTGAACAAATATAATTTATCAATGCCTGATGAAAATAAAATGATAGAAATTAAAAACAAACTTTTAAGAGAAGAGTTAAATTATGATTGTGAAGAATTGTCCAAAAAACATACAATTTTAAAATCACAGCTTAACGAAGATCAAAAATATGTATATGATATTGTCATAGACACTGTGCATAGAAAAAAACACGGTCTCTTTTTTGTATATGGTCATGGAGGAACTGGAAAAACTTTTTTGTGGGATACGATCATAAGCAAACTTAGATCTGAGGGAAAAATTGTTTTAGCTGTAGCTTCATCAGGAATAGCATCATTGTTATTACCAGGTGGTAGAACAGCTCATTCCAGATTTAAAATTCCATTAGTTATTACTGATTCTTCAATTTGTCCAATAAAGAAAAAAACACATCTTGCTACATTAATTGAAAAAACTGATTTGATCATATGGGATGAGGCACCTATGAATCATAAATATTGTTTTGAAGCATTAGATAAATCACTTTCCGACATTTTATCACATGTGCAAAATTCAGATAAGAAACCTCCATTTGGTGGTAAACCTCTTTTACTAGGTGGTGATTTTCGACAAATATTACCTGTTTTACCTGGAGGAACCAAAGAAGATATAATAAATGCTTCCCTAAATGGTTCTTATTTGTGGTCTCATTTTAAAATTTTCCGTTTAAAAGAAAACATGAGATTGTCAAGAAATGATTTAAACATTGAAGAAAAAAAGAAAATCAGTGATTTTGCAAACTGGATTTTACAAATAGGTGATGGAAAAATTAACGATGCAAATCATTCAAATGACAATGATACATCATTTATTCAAATACCTGAAGATTTAATAGTTCATCCTTCTACAAACCCAATTTCTTCAATTTTTGAAGCAACTTATCCTAATTTTGAAAATTTGTTTCACAATTTTGTTTACTTAAGAGAACGAGCTATTGTTACACCTCGAAATACAACAGTAACAGAAATAAACAATTATATAATCAATTTGTTACCTGGAGAACAACATACATTTTTAAGTTATGATTCTTTGTGTTCCTCAAATGGAAATGTTGAGAATCTTGAAATAATGTATCCTACAGAATTTTTAAATAAGCTTGATTTTAATGGTTTACCAACACATAATTTAATTTTAAAAATAGGAATGCCAATTATGTTGTTGCGAAATTTAAATCAATCTTATGGTTTATGTAATGGAACTAGATTAATTGTCACACAGTTATTTCCTAGAATTATTGAAGCTAAGATACTTACTGGAAATAACGTTGGTCACAAAGTATTCATACCAAGAATCACTCTTGCAGCAACTGAAAACAAGTGGCCTTTCATTTTTAAAAGACGTCAATTTCCAGTTAGGCCATGTTATGCAATGACCATTAATAAAAGTCAAGGGCAATCTTTAAAACAAGTTGGACTATATCTTCCTGAACCTGTTTTCACTCATGATCAATTATACGTTGCATTATCTAGAGTCACATCAAGAGAAGGTTTAAAAATTTTGATAACAAATGTAGAAAATGATCTAAACAACTATACTCTAAACATAGTTTTCAAAGATGTGCTACAAAATTTAGAACAAAATTCTTAATTTTATTAATGGATGCATAGCATTTTACACAATTTTAGATCTTCTATTTATATCATTAGATTTATCATTTAAATATGTAATTTAATTTTCTTTTATGTTTCAACAGATGTTGGTCTGCATTTTATATGGTTTCTGTCTGCAGCTTTCAAAACACTTCTGCTTTACCAAGGTTTGCAACCTGTCCTATCATCAATTTTTTGGCTATCAAATCCATTTTCCGCCTTAGTTTTAAATTTTGACTTTAATCTCATTAGTTTCATTCTAATTGAATAAATTGTCTTAACATACAATTTTCTATTGGAAAAACAATTGACCTTTGAATAGGAGCTGTAGTCTTGGTTACTATGGCTGGACCAGTAGGTAAAAACTCAACCTTTTCCTATATGTGAATGTTGATTCCTGTTTATTCAACTTAGATTAATTCCTTTTTATTTTCAAGCTTTCAATGTTGTAAACTATTTCGCTTTTAAAACTGTATATTGATGATTACATAGGCCCATTTTCTTAAAAAATTTAAATTATCAAATGATGTCTCATGATACCAACTCCCTTTACAAAGCGATTATGAATCTGGCCAAATGTAACATTCTCATTCCCTTTTTCCAACATTTAGAATATAATTTTTTTCTAGATTTTCCAAGTAAGTTTTGCATGTTTGTTGCTGCACAAGCTTTTGATTTTCCATCTTTTTTCGATAGCTTTTGTTAGTATCTCATGTGCTTTGGTTTTTTATTTTAGAAATTTTGTGCCCACTTTGGATTCACTTTGAACTTGGCTGAGTCCCATCTAATTCAACGTTTCTACGTGAGTTTTTCATGTTTGATGCGTTTCTTTTTCAGACCATTTTTGTGCATGTTCAATGCGTTTTGTTTTTCTTTCAAGAAATGGGGCGTTTTCACTTTTTGAGATTTTTGATTTAGATTCTTAAAACCCTATGTGCTAAGGGTATATAAATGTATTATTTCTTTTTTTCCTTTGTTTTCATTTCTTGGATGTTTCCCAAAGAAACGATTGGCCTGAAACAGAGGAAGACATTTCTGGGATTATGCTTGGGAAACAAGACGATATTGACAGAGTTGATAGTTTTCCTTTTGTTCATCCTTTTCATAGGTTTCAGTCTGACTGGAATGACAAGTAATGTTACTTCTATATTCATATTAAAATGGACATGAATTTCCTTATTGTTTGTAAGATTTTGTACCAATCCATCTTCCTTTTTTTTTCTTGCTCCTAGATGTTGTTGTTAAGCTTCTTATTCATAAATCTTTTGTAGCTTAACAATTTTCAAGAAGAAAGTTAAGCTTGAAATTAAGGTATGAATGCTTGCACTTATTTAACATGTTCAGTTCGTTCTTACCTACCCTATATCCTAAACTACAATCATACAATTCAATAGTATGCCAAAACAATTCAGATTATTAATTTTCTTCTGCTAATATTTTACATTTAAATTCAATGTTTACTAACGTTTCTCTTCAGGGGAATCGCCTGTTACCAATGTAGGTAAGAACTATCTTCCTTTTGTTTGGTCTAAATACATGACCAATTACTTGGCTGATCGTTGGTCGGTTTAGTTGGACATCCAAGAGTATCAATCTTGAGATCCCCACTAGAGATATAACCTCTCCACATGCCTTAATCATGCCAAAGAACACCTTGGCAATAAAGAAATTGTTAAATCTATACATAAATCACTTTCATTACTTATTGGTTAGATTTAACAATTCCCCTACCTCTAAGATGTTTTTTTGGCTTGGTTAAAACATGTAGAGAGACTATATCTTTGGTGGGAACATCTGTGTTTATACTTTTAGATGTCCATAAACTCCTCAGTAAACAATCAACTGATTGGCCATGTATTTACAATAAACAAAATAAGAAAATCTTTATCTACAAATTGGTAACAGTCAATTCCTTTGAAGAGAAAAGATGGAAGTGATGATTATTTGTCCAAATCATGAAAGCTGAAACAACTCAGCAAATTATATCTCTATATTACATAGAGACACCAAACCAAACATATCTGATCCATCTTTCTACAAAATTCTTTTTTCGTTTTTTTTTTTGCAAAAACAATGTTTTAGAACTAACTACCAATTGACAATATTAGATTACATTTGACCAAAGAAACAATAATATATTATCACTGTCAGTGATATCCATTGTGAGTATCTTTAGGAGGAAAAGAGAAGAGGAGACAACACGTACATATTCTTCCTTTTTCTTTCTATGTGTTTTTGGGTGGAGGATATGAGAAATTGTTGGTGTTTGGCTTCTGTGGCTATGTTTGACTGTGTTTATATTGATATTGTTATTCCTTTCAGGGTTGAGAGATCAACACAGAAAGCGTAAGAAATAGATGAACAAAGCAGATTGAGCTGAATAATCTCGGTCAAACAACAATCATAATTGTAAGCTCAAGAGTAACTGTTTTTGTGTTAGTTGCATGTCTTAGTAGTTAGCAATCCTTTCCTTTACATTTGATGAAATCATTTATGCATTACTGAAGCTTTGTTATGCACCTAGCTCTTTGCTTCTCTTGCCTACTATCGTTTTCTACTATTGAAATACAACTTTATACATGTTTTATAAACTTTTAAAACCCGCAGCAACGCGCGGGCTCTATTACTAGTTAGATTCTAAATGTCTTGTGGGCATGATCAATGGTGCTATTCAACCCGACACTTTGCTTGAGGCTCTCTTATATGACATTCAGTGTTTGGAAAAGCAATTGAGGTTAATAAAAATTATTTTTGCTCCACGTGAATGTAATAAGGCAGCACATGTAGTGGCATTTTTTGACCTAATAAGAACGATTATCCTTATTACCAAACAAGGAGCAGCTTTTGAGGGATGGTGGCCTTCTTAGATGGGATCGTGTTGACCTCGAGTGGTTGTTTAATACTTTGACCTCTGATATAAACATTTCCATTCGAATCTAATGAAACTTCTATTGATGGAAAAAAAAAAAAAAAGAAGAGATTACCCTTTAGAGCTTTGATTTTTCTTGGTATAAATAATTTTGAACATGATATATACTAATTTAATTTTCTATTTTGGCAGCGAGACAGGGGTGGGTTTTGAGGATGTGATATGAAGAAAGTTGAGGTTCCACCATAAAATTAATTGACAATATGAGGAGTAGCCCCTCTTATTTATAAGTATATGCAAAGTTCCTCCTCTCATCAATGTGGGATTCATTCTCAAAAATATTGGAGATGGATTCAAAGGTGTCATAACGTTGATCATTGGAGCAAAGTTTAGGTTTTGTGGGATGTCTGTTGAAGGGATGGACATTTGTCGAGTTGAGAGCGTGCTTCAGAACGTTTAGCTGTGTTTGGCAGGGCAGAGAGTGCAGCAAAACATGATTTGAACAAGGTCTAAGATTTTTTATAAGAGAAATGCTAAGATCAACTCCAATGGTAGGCTAAAAGTTAAATTATCTCCCAAAATTTCCCTCTAAACCTACTCCAACCCAAGGGCAATAAATACTAAATACTAAACCAAGGCCAAATTTCTCCCAAAATTTAGCCCAAAAATCGGAGTAGATTCCATCTAATATTTATCAGAATTTAAATTTTTTTAGATTAAAATGTTCATAAAATTAATTTACGATAGTCTACATATTTATTTTTTAAAGAAAAATTAATTTAACAAAAAAAATAGCCTAAATTCATTCTTTAATAATCCAGAGCTAAAATTTTAGGCTAGAACAGTTGGAGCAGAAAAGCTGTTTCTGGGCTAAAAGCTAAATTTTTCGGGCTAAAATATTTGGATTTTAGCCCAACCATTGGAGATGGTCTAAGAAGACTCTCTCAGAAGTAGAACTCTCTCTATAAACTTTCTGTCTCCTCATGTTTTTCTTCATAATGTTTTATAATATCGACACAAGAATTAACATTAAACTGTGAGTGGCAGAAGTCCATGGAAAGTCCCATTTCGAGAAAGTCTCTTTAACATACGCCCATCTCGAGCAATTATGTATTCAGTTTCAATAATGACGAATGAATAAAATGGAGATTCATACTGATAAATATTATTAGGGTTGCTTATAGATGGCACATAGTTCAGTTGTTTACATTTGGCTTCATGGTTGGTTGGGTGGTATTGGATTGGTTGGAGGGCGTAATCAATAATTACGTAAGGAGTGACGACAGTTTGAGAGGGACAAGATATCCCCAATTGCGGTGCAGGGGTTCATACATATGATGAAAGGTTGGAAAGAAAGAAAGAAAGAAAGAAAAGATAGGGTAGAGATGGATGGATAGATATATGTGTGGAATGAAAATTTGGATTCTTGGAGTTGGCCAAAGGCCAATTTTCCTTCATCTCGCCAAGCAATGAGCCAATCCAACCTGCCCCTCTACTTAGATTGACCATTCATGGTGCAAATTAAAGAGGATTGAATTTTAAGTCCTTGTTTATAAATTGCAATGTTTTTTTTTTTTCGAGTATAGAATGCATCTCACCTTACATTGATGATAAACTAATTAATCATATGTTTTAGACAATTCAAGTACTACATGAGGCAGCAACATTTTTTTGGCCTCTTAATCAAACGGTACGTCAAATCTGCAGAATCGATGGCCCCAAAAAAGTATATTTGTGGAAGTTCAAACTCGAATTGGATGTTCCAAACGTGTGTAGCTTCATGCATTTATTGCTAGAAAAATGACCCTACATCTAATGAGTTTATTCATTATCTTGGTTCTCATAAAAAGTAATAATCACATAATTACATGAGAATCGTAAGAGGATAAGAAAAAGTGTATATTACAACCGGTACAGGTAAGTTTTTCTCAACGCCCGAGCAAAGTTGGCTTCTATATTTTTGGGATAATTGTGTAATATATTTGTGTACTAAACATTGCTGTAGGTAAGTTAAGCCTAATATGTCAACAGACTAAACATCCAAAAAAATGAGTAAGCTCACATGTCCTTTTTAGTTCCTTACGTATTATCAGTTGTCGAATTGAATAAATTAAATAAAAATGACGGACATAATAAAATAAAGATGTGTTGAGGACTAGTAATGGAGTCTGAGAATTGAGATGCTAGTAAGGCCTACAGAAAGGTTGCGTGTTATAGAAGCGATGGCATGGCACCTAGGCCTGGCAAACGGGTCGTGTCTATCGTGTTCGTGTAACACCTGTTATCTTAACGGGTCGTGTCGTGTCACACCCGTTATCTTAACGGGTCTTTAACAGGTCGTGTCACTTTACCCATCGGGTAAAGTGACCCGACCCGTTATGACCCATTATGACCCGTTAAGAAAAAAAAAATTTTTTTTTAAATTTGCACATACCACACATTGCCACATAAATATTACTTCAAAACATTAAAACATTTCTCGTTAGTAACTAAAAATAGATTGATTATAAACAGAAAAATGTTGAAAATGAGGGACCTTGCATGAGTTTATAAGAGGTTAGGCTACTCCCCATATTGCCAATTAGTTTTATAGTGGAACCTCAACTTTCTTCATGGTATCAGAGCAGGTTGCCCCATAGCCAAACGGCCACACGCACTCCACGTCACCCCGTTGTACTGTTCACGTGTTAGACTTTAAAATACAAAAATACCCCACACATGAGGGGGCGTGTTAAGAATAAATAAGTTAGATTACTCCTCATACTATTTTATGATGAAATCTCAACTTCTTCACGTTCAACTTCTCCATGAGATAGTTTTTCTTATATCTTCACTCTGATTTTCTTATATCTTGCTATTATTTATGTGGTGGTGCCGATGAACCTCTTTCCTTTTATTATTTTTTCTTTCACCTTTTCAAATGCACCATCCTTATTTTTAGGAAGTTTTAACGAAAAGGCCAAGGTACTATTCATTTTAACAAAAAATCACATTTTTACACTAAAAAGTCAATCCTAATACTATTCATTTTACCCTTTATTTTGTCTTTATCATTAAAACTCAAAGTTTTCAAGCCCTTTTAATTAGTTTTTATTTTATTTTTATTTTTATTTTTTATCATTCTATTCCTTCTTTTTAGATGGTGCCCATGCACCATTCCATAAACTTTATCTTTTTCCCTGCAAAACCCACAAACTGCAGAAGTAATAGGAGAGATTTTTGTGCGATCGTTACACGAGACAGTCATATCGGAATAATTTTCAACCAACCTTCTCTAGGAGCCGTCCACATTGGAATTGACTAAGCAAAACGTGACATACGCATTTACAGGGAGTATTTTTGCTCACCACCATTTATTGTGGTGTATGCTCATCACCTTATTTATCACAGTTAAATGAGTTTGAATTTCAATATTCGTGTAGTGGATAGGCACAAATCTCAAAATTCAAACTTATCTAACGGTAATAAATAGGATGGTGAGCATACACCACACTAAATAGTGGTGAGCAAAAATGCTATGGGCGATTACATCTAGAAACGCTTAGTCAAAGACATGCATGGAGATTAGTCGAGCCTAAAATTTGGCACATAAACTTTGACTTGAAGAATTCCAAGGAAGCAATGTTTCATTAAGAAATATAGCTAATCAATTAAGCTAGGCTGAAAAATTGGTGCTTTTGCAATGGCAATGGCTTTTTCTGTGCGGATGCTTTTGTTCTCCTCATTGTTTTTGCTACCAATTTCTGTGTTTTCGCAAAATAATGGAAGAGTAGCAGTTGGAAATTATTTAACTGCAACTACAAGTAACTCCTCATCATGGCTTTCTCCATCCGGTGATTTCGCGTTTGGATTTTTGCCCCTTGGAGGCAATGATCTTTTCTTGCTTTCAATATGGTACGCCAAAATCCAAAACAAAACCGTAGTTTGGCATGCATATGAGGATAACAACACCATATTTGCACCTAAGGGATCCACTTTGAACTTGAATGCCAGCAGTGGACTAGTTCTTAACGATCCTCACGGTGTGGAGATATGGAAATCCGAAACAACCTTCGGGGTTGTTGTAAACGGGGTCATGAATGACAACGGAAACTTTGTTCTTCAAGACAAAAACTCGGGGAGCTTATGGGAGGCCTTCAACAATCCTACAGACACCATTTTGCCTGGACAGACAATTGAGAGAAATGGGAAGCTTTCGTCTAGACAATCGGAGAGTAACTACACGAAGGGGCGGTTCCAGCTGCGCTTGCAAGATGATGGAAGCCTCGTGCTCAACACCATAAACTTGCCAACAGATTTTGCCAACGAGCCGTACTTTGCCACGGACACAACAGCGGGGACTCTGGAAGGTAGTGAAGGTAAACAATTGGTGTTCAGCAACTCAGGGGACATGTTTGTTTTGGGAGAAAATGGTGGAAGATTCATTCTCACAACGGCAGGAGTCTCCCGGGTGAGGGACAGCTACATAAGGGCAACTCTTGATTTTGATGGGATTTTCACGCTATACTCTTACCCGAAAAATTTCACTGGAATTGCAAGCTGGAGTCCCCTGTGGTATAAGCCGGATGATATTTGCCAAGCACTTAAGGAAGACATGGGCGTTGGTGTTTGCGGATACAACAGTGTCTGTAAGATGAATCAAGATAACAGGCCAACCTGCCAATGCCCGAGAGGGTTTTCTTTTCTTGATCTCAATGACTCATACCGAGGCTGTAAACCCGATTTTATACAAGGCTGTGAAGGAGATGAGGTACAAAGTCCCAGAAAAGATTTGTATGATATCGTATTGCAGACAAATACTGATTGGCCAATCTCAGATTATGTGCGGCTAAAACCTTTTACCGTGGAGAAGTGCAAAGAGTCTTGTTTTCAAGATTGTTTGTGCGTTGTTGCTGTTTTCAGGGATGAAAGCTGCTGGAAAAAGAAGTTACCTCTCTCAAACGGGAGAGTGCAGTTAGATCTTAATTCACAGACCTTCATCAAAGTCCGAAAGGCTCCAGTGCCAATTCCTCCTCCAACGTCAATTCCAGATGATAAAGAGAAGAGCAAGACCACTGTTATACGTGTACTATTAGGTACCTCCATCTTTGTTAATGTTGCTGCTCTCTGTCTCGGTTTTTTCTTCATATTCCGGAACAAACCGGTAAGATCTAGTACCGATCTTGTTTTGGACTCGAATTTGCTCTCTTTTAGCTATGAAGAACTACGAGAAGCTACAAATGGATTCGAGGAAGAATTAGGAAAGGGTGCTTTTGGAGTGGTTTTCAAAGGGGTGATGCAAATTGGTTCTTGTGTCGAAGTGGCGGTGAAGAAGCTACGCTATGTTATGCAAGATGTCGAGAAGGAGTTTAAAACAGAACTGAATGTAATTGGTAAGACGCATCATAAGAATCTGGTTCGTCTTTTCGGATATTGTGACGAGGGGCAACAGAAATTGCTAGTTTATGAGTTCTTGAGCAATGGCACACTGGCAAGCTTTCTTTTTTCTGAGATCAAACCAAGTTGGAAACAGCGAATTGAAATCGCTTATGGCATTGCGAAAGGGCTTTTGTACTTGCATGAAAAGTGCAGCACGCAGATTATCCATTGTGACATAAAGCCGCAGAACATACTTCTCGATGATTATTACACTCCTCGGATTTCTGATTTTGGATTGGCAAAACTTTTGATGATGAATCAGAGCCAGACTCATACCGCTATCCGAGGAACAAAAGGTTATGTTGCACCTGAGTGGTTCAGGAACTTGCCAATCACTACCAAAGTTGATGTGTACAGCTTTGGTGTTGTGCTGCTGGAGATTATTTGTTGTAGGCGAAATGTTGACGTGGAAGGTAACTGCGAAGAGAGAGCAATTTTAACGGATTGGGTTTATGATTGCTACGTTGGAGGAGTATTAGATGCTGTTGTAGATCATGAAGTTGAGGCCTTGGGTGATCGAGCGACACTGGAAAAGTTTGTGATGGTTGGGATTTGGTGCATTCAGGAAGACCCTTCTCTTAGGCCTACTATGAGGAGGGTTGTGCAGATGTTTGAAGCAGTTGTCGAAGTGCATGTTCCGCCATGTCCATCTCCATATACCAGAGCAGGCTGAAGCCGCCATTAGTTGTATCGCAGCCAAGGTATAATTTATTGTCACAGTAGTAGCTAGCTTGTTTCCTCTTTGTCAAACTATCTTTAGTCTACCGACTTGTTGTTTTGTAGTGTGATGATTTAGATCACACCCGTTGAAAGAATGCTTTATGTATGCAACTCTTGTTTATGATCTTTTATGAATGATAAAGTGATTCTTATATCTACACTTTGATTTGGTTTTGCTGCTACCAGTTGTGCGTCTCTGGCTCAACAATGCATCAACACAGCAAATACAATCTTTTCATTTGCAATCTCTGCATATCCTCGATAATTAAAAAGAAGCAGAAGCACAACATACCACTGAGCATTAAACCTAAACCCAACTAAGGAGATCAGGTAATCCACTGGACCATACCAACTTAGGGTCCTTGTGCCACTTCAACGTAATTCTGCAAATAGACAACTTTATGTCCTCGCATTTGGCAACAATTTCCATGTCTCATAATTTCCCCCTAAAATTGGCACCCAATAAAGTGATATAAGCAGAGGAGAATCAACCAATGGAAACTCTACCTATACACATATAACACATGTTTGACTGACCTCAGGTCCATAGAAAGGATGTCATGCTTGACTGACCTACAGTTTAGGCGTTCCTCCTTTCTATGCATTATATAAAACGAAGCAAAAATTTTAAGAAAAAAAGAAATCGATATACCAGAGCATATGACAAATAAATAACTATATAAAAAATATCAATTTTATGTAATTAGAAGAAAAGAAAACTCA
Source organism: Pyrus x bretschneideri (assembly GCF_019419815.1). NCBI lineage: Eukaryota > Viridiplantae > Streptophyta > Magnoliopsida > Rosales > Rosaceae > Pyrus > Pyrus x bretschneideri. Next base: position 11,519,456 of record NW_025999787.1, on the reverse strand, counting down.
GAAAGATAATTTAAATTTTAGAGAGCTGCCTTCGAAGCGTTAGACTACTATCACTGGAAGCTTGTAATGACTACCCAGTTCACAATTGTGAAGTCGGAAGAGGAACTTACAGAAATCATTTATACTCCCTCAGGATTTACATATCTCAAGTAGTCGTCCCAGTTGTTGCTAGTCTCATCATAGCCTAAAAGAAATTCACAAAACCATTCATATCACAAACATGAATTTTGATATAAAATATACATGAATTTAAAGAAGAATCTGACAATCCGTAAATAGACCAATCTAAAGCAAAGACTTCACCCATAAGTTTTACCTCCATAGTAATAGGTAGCAGACAGATAATAGTTATGGAGATAGCACATAGATGAATCCATGAAATCAGGTAACAAAGGGGTAGCAGACGCTCTGATGTGATTTATCCATTTGCAGCATTACCAGAATGAATAGACCCATATTGGTTAACAGAAGGCTGCATGGAAAAAGAACTCAAGCTTGGAACCACCACATATAACATAAATGAATGAATGTTTCAAATGTAGTTTGTTAATAGTTTTTCACGATCAATTGTTGTGATACCTAAATACCTTATCTCACCCTGTTCAATTTATATCACGTCTCATACCATAACTACAAACAAATACACAGTTACTCAGTTTCTCAAACAATCAACTTTCACAACATACAAAATAAAACTATCACAATACTACAAAAACAAAAAACAAAAAAAATTGTTCCACAAAAGCCTCAAAGGAAAAAACCAAAATTATTTACCTTGAGCACAAAGGGCTTCGAAAGCTTCACACAAAAGCGCCAAAAAACGAAGAGTAACGTCTCCTGAAACGAAAAACAGAAGCAAATGATACGCCCAGACAACGAATCTAACAATATAAACAAAACCCAAAATTACAAAAACAAAATCCATACACAAATCCCATCTAAATATCGAAAAATGTCAGCGAGATTCTCTCACCCATGCAAATATCTAGATCATTGTCAGATTCCAATCAACTTTTGTTAAGTGAATTAACGTTAATAAATTGTGATAGGAAGTAATGATTATGTCCAACCTTCGGGTCAAGATTTGTAGGCTATATCTACAGAATCTACCAAAACAATTTAAAGGCCATACTAAGAAAGTAAAAAAAACTCATCAGCAAACGCCAGGGGTTTCATACCTTTTATATACCTTGAGCACAAAGTGGTTCCAAGGTTGCACATGAAAGCCCCAAAATTGAACACCACCGTTTCCTGAAATTGAAAACTAAATCGTATCCAAGCGCACACACAAAACCCCAAAATTACAAACGCAAAATTTAAACACAAAACCCCCAAAATTATAAAATCAAAATTTAATCTGCTACCCCTTCTCTCCCGTTTTTCTCTCACCCTAATGTCCATTTCTTCAAATGACCTAACTCCCTGTCTCTGTGTATACTCCTTATCTCTCTCATTTAATCAAAACTCTCAAACCGAATTCAAAGCCTCATCAGAACCCATAGCATAATCTAATGAAAAATATTACCCAAAAAACAAAAAAGATTCAATTTTTAATATTTTAAAATTGAAGAAAACACAACCCATAGATTTGAAAAAAAAAATTAAAAAAAAAAAATAGAGAACTTCGAGATGTAGGATTCAAATAACTTACCAGAAAACGTTAACCTTTTTGGCTTAAAATCATCTTCAATCCAAATCAAAAAGCTGAAGAAGCTTAAACTACTTCAGATTTTTCCAGTGAGCCAAGATTTGACAGGGATAGAAACGCAAGTTTGAGAGCAATGGAGACTATGGCGACAAATAGAAAGGAAGAAAAGCTTGAGAGCGATGGAGACCATGGCGACAAAGACAAAGGGAGAAAAGCTTGCAAAACACTGAGAAGAGGGCGAGAGAGAAGAGAAATGGAAAGCAAAGAAAAAAAAAAAGCAGAGAACTGAAACAGAAACGGCAGCGATGATGGACGCCTGCCAAGCAAGGAACAGAAAAAGAAGATCGAACCTAGAGGCACACTGACGAGAGACGCGTGGTCTGGGAGGACAAAACCACCATTTTACTGTGAAAAAAAAAAACCGTTGAAGACCAATTGGGAGGCATTTTCGTCAGCGCAATGTCTGTGAACAGTGCACTCGAGTTTGGATTTTAGTATAGAAATAATGTCTCGCCTAGCCAATATGTAGCCTCCTTTATCAGCGATGGTATGATGTGGTCTCACTTTTGGCAATGGTATTGCGTGTTCTTAATTCAAGTATGTTACCTCTGCCGGTTTTGTGACATTGGTGTTTGTGCTGGTGCCAATGGTGCTTGTGGTAATCATTTAGGAGATTACTCTTTATGCTTGTTTGTTCAAATTATCTTCATATTAATGAAATGGACTGTAAAAAAGATGAATATAAGCTCTTATTGAAACACTCTTCTATAAATACAATCCATTTGCTAACATCTGCATTATACAGATTGTTAGTTAGAGTTAATTAACCCGGAATTATCTCCCTAATTTATTATAGGAATGAAAATTTTCAACTTTAATTGTGTAACATTCCTACCTAAATAAGGATTGATGTAATTTGAGGTTCCAACAGAGTTTGAGAGAGAGTCCAACGGCTCACCACTTTTTTTTTTTTTTTTTTAACAAATAATATTATCTAGGGGTGTGCTATCCACACATCTCATTTTACTTCTCACACACCCCTTGATAATTTATGTCAGTTGATCTTTTTCAATTCATCCAATCCGACGATCGAAAATTAAAAAGGTATGTGAGAAGTAAAATGGGGTGTGTGGATATCACACCCCTATTATCTACACTAAAGAGGTAGGGGAGTGAGCTAAGTCTTGCTAACAATAATGTGGTTTAAATTCGCTTTTGGCGAGTGTCGAACCTAAGACTTGTCATTTCCAAGTGAAGAAGAATACCACCAGATCGTAATACTAGGTGGCACTGCTCACTACTAATTAACATCAAATTAACATCAATACGCAACCACGTGTGCAATCCAATAAGTGTGATTTTTATATAATAATAAGGTGACACGCCCCAACCCCAATATTCCTCGAATACGAGGATAGGCACGTGCTGGCCGACACTCGAGGGTGACGAAAGCCATTTATTGAGTGCAAATGCTGAAAATAAGGGATAAATAAGACTTATAATATGAATATGCAATTAAGGAACGTGTTCAGAGCGTACATCTAATCTAGAACACTAAAAGAAATAATATAAAATTTAATGAATAAAAGAATGGGTTCTACGCTGAGATGACTGGAAGATGCCGATGTAGAAGTGCCTTGACGCGGAGATTGTAGCCTCAATTCTAAGTCCTGAAAGGGGCACAAAACAAACATGAGTGGATCAAATTGATATATATATATATATAATAAAACAGTTATCAACGTACTAACCCTTAGGTTTTATGAAAACACATATATCATGATAAACATAGGTTTTCCGAAACCTAGCATGTCGTGCAATGTCTCAAATTATAACTTGTATATATAATAACCACTAGTGAATGTCCGATAACCCCCAGGCCCCATGCCGGCTCCTCGTCTCTGAGCAGACGGTCAGAGGAAAATACACTCCAGGCCCCATGTCGGCTCCCCGTCCCTGTGCTAAATAGCTAGAGGAAACACACTTCAGGCCCTATGCCAACACCAAACCGTCGTCCGAGATGGACCAGAATCTATCCCTACGTCCAGTAGCGGAAAGGACCACTAGGTACATACAAAACCAGTGAACATACATATATTGAAAAGCAACTTCATAGTATAAAGTCATTCATCATCTATACCATAAAGAGGTGTTCTAAACATGTTCTAAATATCATATCGTCATCCATCGGATATTCTTTAAGAACCCGGGTTATAGGAAAAACAGTAATAATTCAAATTAGCCTCATTAAACATGTTATCTCGTAAAATGTTTCATAAAACATAGTCATCAAATCATGTTTTTCATGTATGCATTTCTACTATCAAAACATGCATTTTTAGAAGGGATCCACTCATAGTACTTAGTTGCAGAAGAACCACATAACTAGCGAAGACGGAAACGCCATAATTAATTGCCCCTAAGCACATAAAGGGTACATTTAGTCAAACTCTACTCAAACGATTGAATTTGGGAAAACAAACATCGGAAACGGGTTCAGGACGTCGAAATTAGCTTAAGAGGGGTCCCGCACGAAAACCCAAAAAGTTCACGGTCAAAATCAACATTGACCAGTCAAAGTCAACGAGTCAAACAAGGACAACTGGGTTTGGGCTTGGATCCGGATTAGGTTAAAGGGTTTGGACTTGTGTTTGAGCCTAAAGGGTTTGGGTCTAATGGGTTTTAGGGTTCTAATGGGTTTGGGTTTTAAAAAGGATTGGGCTTAGGTCACAAAGGGTTTAAGGTTTAAAGGTTTGGGCTTAGAAGGGTTTAGGGTTAGGCTCGGCAGGAAAGGCCCAAAAGGCCTATGTTTGATGGGTCGCCGAACCCAATTAAGAAGAAGGCCGGAATTCGGCCAAAAAGTTCTTTAACTTTAAACGTTAATAACTTTGTCAAAAATCAATGAAATCGAGTGATTTAAAAACGAAAGTTATAGTTCTCGAAGAGACGAAGAGAATGGTACCTCACACGACGTCTCACTCAGCGTGGTTTGGCTAGAAAACGCCTCGAAAGCCTCGGAGGTAGTTGGAAACTGGGTAAGATTCAAATGGATATAACTTCTTTAATATTCCATGAAATTGGGTGAAACAAAAAGGAAAGTTGCAGTACTCGGCGAGATGAAGAGATTGATATTTGCACGCCGGCCACCTCGCCATTTTTTGGCCGGAAATTGCCTCAAAAGGGGCGGTGTTGGCCGGAAAATTGGGGAAAGCTCCCTGAGTTGTTTTCACATCCAAACCTTCACCAAAGACCATACTTTAACAACCATTAAACCTTCTAGACTACGAGGAAGGAAGATGGGAGGGTGTTTTTGACTTACCTCGTCGGAAATCACGTGCACCATAACTGTGCACAGTGATAAGAAGAGAGATCGCAGGGTGGTGAGGGAGAGGACGATGAAGGTCAGATGATGAAGATGATGGTGAAGTTCTCCTGTTGGCTGTGTATATGTATGTATGGGTGTGCATGTGTGTTCTTGTCGGAGAGAAAAGCACTGAGAGGGAAAGAGATAGAAATGAGACATAGTGAGAGCTCGAGGAGAATGAGAGAAGAGAGAGAGGCGAAAGGCTCGGGAGACAAAATTAGGGGGTGGGTCCTTGGGCACACCATTTAAGACACAAAAACCATTTTAAAAAGAAAAGTATCCCCAAACTTAGTGAAAATATAAAAATACCCTTTTTGTTTTGTAAATTTCGGAACGAGTTGTTACATAAGGTCTCAAAGCAATTAGTAGTTGAATGCGGACACCCGGAAGAAGAACGAACCCCTTCTTTGATGGTTTAGACGTAAGGCGATTTAAAAAGTTTCCGAAGGACAGTCTTCAACACCCTTCTTTGTGTGTTTTGGACAAAGGGCTGGTTTCTCCATAATCTTGACACCTTGGAGTCGAAGTACGAATCGTGCTGTCAGCTGCTTTGAAGAGGAAAAGTTTTTTTCCTGTTGGCCCAGTGCCTTCCTTTTGCCAAAAAAATCCAAACCAAGTTATAGTGCGAGAAAGAAGATCTGAAGAACTTTCCGATTTTTCCATTAAGTATGCGACCCCAATCCTTGAAGAAGACATCTAAGACTTGCCAAACGTATTTTTGTGAAATCTTCTAGACCAAGAAAATCCCTAAAACGTGCCTACAACCTAACTGATGCCCTATCCCTTTATGTCCAAGGTTTTGTTTTGCTTTGGGATAGTGTCTAGACCCTAAACCCTATATATATGAGACCGGCAGCCGGTGGAAGGACCATACGAGGGAGAAGTCGGAAACCGGGGAGAAATATTGGGGAGTTTCGGAGGAGTCATATTCATTAAAGGTTTTAATTTCTTCTCTTATGTTTTTGCTTACGAAAATTGTCACGGCTCAGTATCTTCTTTTTACTAGGGCATGGTGCAACCCTAGTATGACAATCTATTGATTATATATCTCTACAATGTTGTATTCTTAATAATCGTGAAGCAATTCTAGGTTAATTAAGGGTTAAATTCTAGGTTAGAAGATGTGTACTTCAAGGTTAAAATTCATCAATCTGCCAAAATGACCTCGTGCTCGACTTGCTAAATTAGGCGTGATCTTGTGCACTTGCCATTATAGTTTGTTGTCAGATTGATCTATATCTCTATTCTTCCAATACATCTAAAACACACAAGTTTTTGGCATCGTTGCAGGATTGTGTGCTTTAGTTTGAATTAAATTTTATGTTAATTTCACTGACAGTTTTTATGTTTGCCGGTATATCATAGCAAATGCTCCTACCCGTACCTTAAGCCAGAGGAGGGGCTAGAAGAAGAACAAGAGGAGATCGATGGCGTCACAACCTGCCGCTGCTCCCCCTCGTACCTTAAAGGACTACTTGATGCCAACATTCGACTGTCGATCATGCATTGTTATACCGGAGGTACAAGGTTCATTTCAATTGGACCTTGAATGGATTCAGATGCTGCCTACCTTTTACAGGATGTCTGACGAAAATCCATACCTGCACATTACGAGTTCATGACTTATGTATGATTATCGGAATCAACCAAGTCAACCAAGAGGTTGTGAGATTGAAACTGTTCCCTACTTCGCTGAAAGATAGAGCCAAGTCATGGCTCTACTCTTTGCCGCCCGAATCCATCCACTCTTGGGAGCAACTAGCACAGAAATTCCTCGAGAAATACTTTCCCTGGCATAAAATTGTCCAACTGAGGAGAGAATTCATGAACTTTGCTCAGGGAGAGCAAGAACCGTTTCAAAAAGCTTGGGACAGATTTGAGAAAATATTATACAAGTGTCCGGATCATGGCGTTACTGACTCGATGCCGGTGTATTGTTTCTACGAGGGACTCACACTTCCAGAGAAAAGAATGGTTGATTCAGCTTGTGGAGGTACATTAATGAATAAAACGCGGCAGGAGGCGTTTGACCTTTTTGACTCACTTGCAATGACCAGCGGTGGGGGAACGAAGGAACTTCAAAGACAGGTGTGGATGATGTAGATTATAGTACTGGATTAGTTGATAAAATGTCAAGTTTTGGAAAATAAACTCGAGACACTCATGCGTGATCATGGCATCCCTCCATCAAGCCAGCAAGTCTGTGCCAAATGTTCTGACCCTACTCATCCGAGGGAGCTGTGTCCTTAGAGTGGTGCATCGTTCCCAGAGTTCAACCAGGAGCAAAATGATCCTTATTCAAATAATGCTTACAATCTTGGCTCGAAAAATCCTCTAACTTTTACCTTGAACCAACAAAAAGCTAGTCATTCACCACTCGAAGATCTGTGTGCTCAAGTAGAGCAGACCACTCAACAAATACAAAATACAGTGCAAGCTTCCATCATCAAATATCCCAGCCAACCTGAAATAAATTTCGAGTCCAAAACAATTTCGGATTCAAATTTGCATTCTTTTAGCTATGAAGAGATTTGAGAAGCTATAAACGGATTCAAGGAAGAACTAGGACAAAGTGGTTTTGGAGTTATTGACAAAGGGGTACTGCAAATTTATTCCGTGTCGAATTAGTGGCGGTGAAGAAGCTAAATTATGTACTACATGACATTGAGAAGGAATTTATGACAGAATTGAATGCACTTGGTCAGACACATCACAAGAATCTGGTTTGCCTTTTCGGATATTGTGATGAGGGCCAACACAGATTACTGGTTTATGAATTCTTGAGCAATGGCCCATTAACAAGCTTTCTTTTCGCTGATGTGAAACTGAGTTGGACACAATGAATTGAAATTGCTCATGGAGTTGCCAGAGCACTTCTTTACTTGCATGAAGAGTGCAGCACGCAAATTATCCATTGTGATATAAAGCCAGAGAACATACTTCTCAATGATTATTACAATGCTAGGAACTCTGATCTTGGATTGGCAATTTTGACGATGAATCAGCACCAGATTCATACTGCCATTCGAGGAACAAAAGGTTATGTTGCACCTGAGTGGTTTCATATGTTGCCAATCACTACCAAAGTTGACATGTACAGCTTCGGCGTTGTACTGCTAGAGATCATTTTTTGCAAGAGAAGCGTTGATGTGGAAAATAACTGCAAAGAGAAAGCAAATTTCAGAGATTGGGTGTACAATTGCTACGTTAATGGAGAATTATATGTTGTAGTAGATTATGAACCCCAGACCTTTATTGAACGATGGAAACTGCAAAATTTCGAGATGGCTGCATTTTGGTGCATTCAAGAAGACCCGTCTCTTAGGCCTACTATGAGGAAGGTTGTGCAGATGCTTGAAGGAAAAGTGGAAGTACATGTTCCACCGTATCCATTCCCATATACCACAACTGGTTAAAACCGGCGTTATTTGCATTACATCCAAACTGAGGGTTATTAATATTTTGTTAATGGACTAATTTGTGGCTTTGCTCTCCAAGTCTTGCTTTAGTTTAGGTATATTTTTAAGAATTATAAAGTTTGCTATGAAACTGTGTGTTTGCGTAAGGGATTGGCATTGATGAAGTTTGTGGCCTCTCTTTTACTGTTTAGCATTCTCGCCACCGTCTCTACTCCATAGTCTTCTCTCTGTATAAGGGGCTTTGAATTATGATCCTTTTTATTGGCAAGAACTTGTTGAATAAAGTTTTTAGCCGCGAGCGGGACTCCATACACACTGGTTAGTGTAGGAGACTTAGAATTCAAAATGAACATCTGCAGTCTGTGACGACCTCGTCTTCACTGCTTTGTGAAAACAACGGCCATGGCTTTAATTTGTAGCTGCTAATGACAATTCTAGACTTCGGTGAAGAAAGTTGAGGTTCCACCATAAAACCAATTGGCAATACGAGGAGGAGTAGCCCAACTTACTTATAAGTCCGTGCAAGGTCCCTCAGATAGAAAGAATGCTTTATGTATTTCATTCCTCAACGAGGAAGTAATTACAATTGAGTATATATACACTTTTCTAAATAAGCTTAGTGACTAATAACACTAGATTAACCCACTAACACAATGATTAGTTACAAAACAATTGAACAGAATCACAGTTATCCAAACTAACTATGATATTCAAGTATGAGGTGTCCCTTTACCCTCCTCCTATCAACGTGTGATTCATCCTCAACATGCCCCCTCAACTGTAGCGAATTTTCAAGCCTAACATGTGAACAACAGAGTATTGATCTTCTCGAAACAAAATGACCTCATCTTTTAATTTGTATGTTACTCTTTTTCTTTAAGAACTCAAAACACATGGATTTGGTCTTATTGAAGCATATGGCCTTCTCTGATCATTTGGCATCTTTTGTTGGCTAAATTTTTATTCTCCATGATAAAACTCATGAAATAACCGTTGTACCGGCCTCCCGAAAAAATGCACAAGTGTTTCTTATCGAAGCATAATGGTCTCATATTTTAATTTTCAGTTACTCTTTCTCCTTATTAACGCTTAACACACAAATTTAATACTATCGAAACGTCTTCCCTCTTTTGGCATTTTTGTGGTCCATATATATTTTGGCATCTTTTGTTGGACCAGTAGGTATTATCTGTGGAAAAATTTGAAATTACAGTTGTAGCCTCTTAAACAAACACTTAAATTTGGTCTTATTGAAGCATTATGGCCTTCCCTCTTTTGACATCTTTTGTTGGTTCAACATTTATTCTTTGTGGCAAACTCATGAAATTACTATCGTACGAGCCCCCAGGAGAAAAAAAAAAGAAAAAAAAAAAAAAAGGGGCACAAATTTGTCTTATCGAAACATAGTGGCCTCATATTTTAATTTTCTCCTTATGAACGCATAACAACCAAATTTAATCTTATCGAAACGTCTTCTCTCTTTTGGCATCTTTTGTGGTCTATTATGCAATGTTCTAAAAAATGCCTTGGAACCGAGGCGATTTTGTGCAAAATGGCTGGAAAAATCGAGGTGGCTCTAAGCGATCCTAGGCAGCTGGGTGGTTTTTTCTTTTTTTTTTTTTTGGTGAAATTTGTTTAAAGTCTAAGTTCTAATTATACCTTAAAATTTTATTAATTTTATAGAATATGTGTGTTGTGTATTAACTTAAATTCCGGGATGCTAAAGATAAGTATCTTACATTACTAAATTTCCTTATTTTCCATTTTATGTTGTTTTAAATTGTGAACTTGTTGTACATGTGTCATCCTACAATACTCCTCACTATGGTTATATGGCATATATGCTTAATGTGTTTTTAAATTTGGACTTGTTGGATACTCTTTTTGAATTTTATCATTCTTTTATTATCTTATTCATGGATTTCATACAAGTATAATTTTTTGTAAGTGTCAATATGCACTTATTTACAAGATATACAAGAAATTTACCTCAATCCGCCTAGGCCGCCTAGGTGCCTGCCTAAGCACTAGCCCGCCGCCCGACTAGCGCCTAGCGTTTTCTAGAACCTTGCTATTATGTATTTTGGCATCTTTCGTTGGAGCAGTTGGTATTATCTGTGAAAAAAATCATGAATCTACAATTTTACCCTTTTGAAAAAATGCATAGATTTGGTCTTATCGAAACAAAATGGCCTCAGATTTTAGTTTTTATGTTAACCATTTTTCTTATGAATTCAAAATACATGAATTTGATCTTACCGAAACATAATGGCCTTCCCTCTTTTGGCAATGGCTCCTTTCATTGTTTCTATCTTCATTCACCGCGAGAAAACTCGTGAAGCTCCTATTGGACCGGCCTCCCAAAAAAATGCATAAATTTGTGTTATCAAAACATAATGGCCTTTTTATTTTCAATTACTCTTTCTCCTCATAAACTCATGACGCACAGATTTAATCTTATCGAAACATCTTCCCTCTTTTGGCATCTTTTGTGGTCCATAGTGTAACGCCCCAACCCGAAAAATTTATTTCGAAAAATAATTGTGGTGATAGGCTAAAATTAAACTCTTGCTTATTTATCAATTGCAATTCTTTTATTTAATTCTTAGTTACTCACAAAATCTATAACCCAAATTATTTAACAAAAACATAAGGTTAATTTTTTTTAAAATTATTCACCCAATTCCTTTTCTTAGACAAATTTTCAACAAAAGATCAATCTCAGTTATTTTAAGGCTACATCTAACTCCCGTTAGCCTGCCTACATACCCTTGAATGAGATCAAGTCTTTCGTAGTTCACAATTCATGTCTAATCCATTCTCGAAAATATTCAGGTAGCGAAAATATTCAATATTGATCTTTAACAATCGAATCACATTGAATGGATATTAATTACGGATTTAAAATATCGAATTCTGTGTAAAAAGGCAATATCGGCCCACTGGCCACGTGCCATCGCACGCGTCGTCACAGGTGGCGGTTTCCGACAAATGGAAACCCAATTTTCCGACTAACACTAAAAACTACCAAATTTTACAAGCAAGTAGAGTTCAATGAGAGGAACAACTTTCATACCTGGACCGAAGTCCAATTTAGGCTGGAAACCCTTGAAATCGCCCACTAACCACCAGAACCCTAGAATTGGGTGTGCTTTGATTCAACCTCCATACTCGATCCGACGCCTCCTCCACTACTTGGGCTTTGTTCCTGAGGTTGAGGGGAGTCTATTAGTAGTGGTAATTAGCTGCATTAGCTTTATGATTGGCGGATCACTGACGTACACCCCCACGAACCACCGTCCGTTTTCGCCCAAATCTACCCCTAAATTCCTTCTAATTTTGGGTGAAAATGGAAGAGAGAGTGGCGAGATGATGATTGGGTATGGTAAATCGGTATAATTCATTGGAAATCCGATGGTAAACCATCGAAAAAGATGGAGGAAACAGGTCGGGTTGCACGGGTCAAGGGGAACCCAGTTTTCCCTTCCTTTTCTCTTTCCCTCATTTCCCTCCTTTCTTCTCTTCCCATTGGCCCATCCACTTTCTCTCTCCCTCCCCCATTTGGCCAACTTCCCTTCCTTTTCTTTCCCGAAGCTCCTCTCTCCCCCCTTCTTTTGCTACCATCCGGCAGTTTCTATTATTATTTTTTTTATTTTTAATCCTAGCCATTCATCTCTTTCTTTTCTACATCACAGCCGTCCATGTGGCACTTCCAAATTTTATGGAGCATTCCAGATTATGGTCAAATGACCATTTCGCCCATAACTTCGTTCGTTAATAACTCCTTCGTTATAACTCCAAATTACGTTCCGTTTGCACCCACGTGTTTGTATCGTCGAGTACTATGCAACTACCCAAAAGAATAGGTCAGACATCTCTCTAAACGATGGTTAACGGAAATCAAAATCCTTGCCTATAGGAGCATTTTCGTCAATTCACTCTTTTAAAATTAATAAAATCATAAAAGTAGGGACGAATTGTCACACACGGTGTATTGGTTAGAACAATAGGTATTATCTATGAAAAATCTCGTGAAATTATGTTCGTCCCTCTTAAAAAACTGCATAGATTTGATCTTATCGAAACAAAATGACCTCAGATTTTAATTTTTCTGTTACTCTTTTTCCTTATTAACTCAACGGATTTCGTCTTATCGAAATATAAGGACCTTCCCTCTTTTGGCATCTTTCGTTGGTTCAATCTTTATTTCAAAGAAAAAATTCACAGAATTACTATTATATTGGCCTTCCAAAAAAGAACGCTTCGATTTGATCTTATCGAAACATAATGACCTTATATTTTAATTTTTCGGTTACTCCTCTTTAACTCAAAACGCATGGATTTAATCTTATCGAAACGTCTTTCCTCTTTTGTCATCCTTTGTGGTCCACCTGTGCATTTTGGCATCTTCCGTTTGAGCAGTGAGTATTGTTTGTGAAAAAACTTGTAAAATTATAGTTGTGGCCTCTTGAAAAAATGCATAGATTTGGTCTTATCGAAACTAAATAGCCTTAGATTTTAATATATCTATTACTCTATTTTCTTCTGAACTCAAAACCACGAATTAAGTCTTATCGAAACATAATGGCATTCCCTCTTTTGGCATCTTTCGTTGGTTCAATATTTGTTCTCCGTTGCAAAACTCGTGTAATTACCATTGTGCCAGCCTCCCAAAAAAATACATATTTGTATTGTCGAAAAATAAAGGTCTTATATTTTAATTTTCAATTACTCTTTTTCCTTATGAATTCATGACACGCATAAATTTAATCTTATTGAGATGTCTTTCCTCTTTTGGACATCTTTTGTGGTCCACTATGTATATTGGCATCTTTGATTAGTCATACTCGTCCTGGAAAAACTTGTGAAAAGACCATTGTACTCTAAGAAATTATCTAAACCTCTTTATATAACCCAATAGTGTGAAAGCTAAGATGAACAAAGAAAACAATCGACACTTCAAGTAATTTTCCTTGTGTACTCGCTCAACTGTTATCTTTTATACAATTGAGTTTCGATCTCAATTCTTTTCACCTCCCTCCAACTTCTCAAGTTTTCACTTCAATCAATCACATCATGGATTCATTCACAATCACCATCACCCTCACCCTCACCTATGAGGAAGTCATGCCTAATGATGCCAGTCCACAGTATGTTGCCCCTTCAATTGTTGATATCCCAGAGTCCAGTTATGCCGAGGAAGTGGACCGTCCGTCAGACAATGACGAAAACATTTCCCTTGATGATGAGAACAATATTTCTCATCTGGAAGATGATGAACAGATTCAAAGCCTGCCTCAAGGAGAAACGGATTGTGACGATTCCGTTGTGCCGTTGGATCACCGGAACAGGACCACTATGGTTGTGGGTCATCATGATTACCATGCAAGTACTTCAAATCCATGCCATGAGTCAATCATAGCTAAAAAAAAGCGAGCTCGGGCAATGGGTGCTGCTGCTGCTGCTGCAGCAGCTGTGCCTGATTACGGCGGAGGATGTGACGACTGTGTGGTGTCATCTGATCACCGGAATGAAACCACTGTGGCAGTGGCTCAGTCTCAGCATCCTGATCCTGGTGCTAGTACTTCCAGACGCCCAGGCCATGTGTCGCCGCGAGAAATGAAGAGAAGAGCGCGTGCGATGAAATAGTGTCACTGCTGCAGCTGAACCTGATTCCGGCTGAAGGCGTGGTGACGAGGCGGCTGTTGAGAATGAAGATAAGAAGGAAGGAGCCGGTGAAGCGGTTTTGGAGGTGATTGACGTAGAGTGACGGTGAGATAGAGTACTGAAATAAATATGTTGAATAAGAGTTGGAATGTCTAGTTCATTTGGTGATAGACCTCGGGAATTTAGTGGAGAAAAGAAGCTAGGGCAATGAGTGTTCCTGCTACAGTTGAGCTTGATTCCGGTGGAGTACGTGACGACCCGAAACCTAAACCCGAAAATTTCAACAGGGTGCAATTCGTGCTACTTCATTGACAACGAGCTCACAGATCGGGAAGCCGGAAACCCTAACAAATTTCCACCATTGGTTCATCTAATGTTGAATTTCTCCCTACTGATTGCACTATGCCGCTATGGTCTCCTCCAACAAACTGAAAGTTCAAATCAATTTAAATTTTCAAAGAACATGTCGTCTTTTTATTATCTTTTTTTATTCAAGTGCCATTGCAAATCATTCTCGAAAATTCCATTTTTTACTGCTCTAAGGGAGGGATAAAGTTCTTACGGGATTATGTGTTTACTTAAGCGTTTGGGAGATTGGTAAGAGTACGAGTCTATGAATGCAGGCTACATTGTTTGAAATTGCTTTTAAAATACTGAAAGTGCTTTGGAAAACAATTCTTAACACATATGCAAATGAATCCAAAAATAAAAAATTAAAAAAAAAAAACGCTTTCTGCAAGATGCACATAGCTGGTGTTTCTTTCAAAATGCAGTTCAAGTGTTTTGGACCCACAAATCACTTTCAATTGTTTTAAAAATACTTCTCACTTCCATTTGTTGTCTGTTTGAGCTGATCTTGTGCACCTTTATATATACTTGGCTCATTTACATATACCGCTAAAATGCACAAATTTGGTCTTTATAGAAACGTAATAGCCTCAAATTTTAATTTTTCAGTAACCTTTTTTTTTTTTTTTATATATACAAAACGCACAGATTTAGTCTTATCAAAACATAATGCCCTTGGATTTTAATTCTCCAGTTATTCAATTTCCATATGATCTTAAAGGTTTTAACACACATAATTGGCCTTGTGAAAACATAATGGTCATGGATTTTAATTTTCAGTTACTACCTTTCCTTATGATGAACTCAAATTCAATCTTATCGAAATATAATGACTTCGTCTATAATTTTGTCACTTACTCTTTTTCTTTTTGAATTCAAAACGACATAGCGGTCTCGTTTTTTAATTTACTAGGTACACTTTTTCTTTATAAAACTATAAATGCACAGATTTCTTCTTATCGAACCATAATGGTCTTAGTTTTAATTTTCAGTTAGTCTTTTCTCTTATGAATTTAAAACGCACAAATTGACAAGACAGAAATATGACGGTCTTGGACTTAGTTTTTCTTATGAACTCAAAGCGTACACAACCAGTCTTATAACAAAAAAATGGCCTCGGATTTTAAATTTCTCACTCAAATTTTTTTCTTCTGAATTTAAAACTCATGTATTTGGAATTTTTGAACAAAAGGATTTTCGTGCTTCAATTTTTTCAGGTACTCTTTTTTCTTCAACGCCAAACGCATGCTTTTGTTCTTATCGAAATGGCCACATATTTTATGTTTTTTCAGTTACTCTTTTCCTTTATGAACTCAAAACGCACATATTCAGGCTTATCAAAACATAACAGTCTCGTGTTTTGATATTACAGTTACTTTTTTTCCTTATCGCAAGGTGCACATACTCGATCTTATCAAGGGATAATGGCCACCGGATTTTAATTTTCAGTTATTCTTTTTTCTTACAAACTCAAAACGCACATATTTAGTCTTATCATAGCATAAACGTCCCTTGTTTTGATATTTCAGTTACATTTTTTTTCCTTATGAACACAAAGTGCACATACTTGGTCTTATCAAAAGACAATGACCACGGGATTTAAATTTTAATTACTCTTTTTTCTTATGAACTCAAAACGCACATATTCGGTCTTATCGAAACATAACAATTTCATGTTTTGATATTTCAGTTACTTTTTTCCTTATGAACGCAAAGTGCACATACTCGCCTTATCAAAAGATAATGGCCACCGGATTTTAACTTTTAGTTACTCTTGTTTCTTATGAACTGAGAATGCACAGATTCGGTCTTATCAAAACATAACATTCTCGTGTTTTAATTTTTTCCTTATGAAATAAATGTCCAGAATTCTTCATAGAATCATAATGGCATTGGTTTTAATTTTTTGGTTACTCTTTTTTCTTATAAACACAAAACGTACACAATTGCTTTTATCATAACATAATGGCCCTCAAATTTAGTTTCAATCACTATTTTCCTTTTAAACTCAAAACACACAGATTCGTCTTATCGAAATATAATGGCCTCAAGTTTTAATTTTTCAGTTACTCATTTTCCTTTTGAACTCTAAATGCACAAATTTGTCCTTATAAAAAAACATAAATACTCGGATTTTAATTTTCGATAACTCTTTTTCCTTTCACATATTTGGTCTTATCAAAACGTAATGGTATTGGAATTGAATTTTCAATTATTAATTTTCCTTATGAACTCTAAATGCACAAATTCGTCCTTATAAAAAAAAAACATAAATACTTGGATTTTAATTTTTCAATTACTCGTTTTCCTTTCCCATATTCGGTATTATCGAAACGTAATGGTATTGGAATTGAATTTTCAATTACTAATTTTCCTTATGAACTCAGAATGCTCAGATTCAGCCTTAATGAAACATAATGACTTTGGATTTTAATTTTTCAATTCCTCTTTTTTCTTATGAACTTAAAACGTACAAAATCCAGTGTTATCGAAATATAATTGTCATGGATATTATTTTTCAATTACTTGTTTCATATGAACTTAAAACGCGCAGATTGAACCTTATCATAATGGTCTCGGATTTTAATTTTTTAGTTACTATTTTTCCTTACAAATTGAAAATGCACAGATTCGGTCTTATCTAAACACAATGGCAGCCCTCCTTTCTTTTGGCATCTTTCGTTGGTCAAATATGTATTCTCCATCGCAAAACTCGTCAAATTACCATAGTACCCTCCCAAAAAAAGAATTCATCCCAACCTCCCTATTTAACCCAATAAGGTGAAGGTAAAACAAACAAAAAACATAGACCATTCAAGGCTTCAAGTCATCAACCAGTATCGAACGCCGCTGTGAGGGGAAAAGAGTTGTGGTGACTCGTACACTCTGAAGCATATTAGAGAAGTGTAGGGCTCCTTCGGTTGTCGATGCAAACTTTGTATCTGACTCCTCTCCCATATAAGAAACAATATTCACAACATGAATGAAAACTGAGAGAGGAGTACATATACAGCCTGCCTCGAGGACTGAATGATCAGTACGCGTCCGATATGCAACGGGAGTGTACGAGTATTCACAACTCCTTGCCGCCCACATTGGGATGACCATTTGGACCCACGGGTTAGTATATCTCGAGTGTTTTATTCTAGTAGGATTCAAATTAAATTAGATCAAATGGGTTTGGGTTTTCATAATCCATATCTATTATGTCCTGTCTTAATGGAGTGGATATGGAGATACCTATAAAACGCATGAAATCTTAGAGAAATCCTAACTTACAAAAAGGCACGATGCTTCTTCTGTTGGTCGATCTCTTGCTCCCTCTTCTCTTTCCTGGTCTCTCTCCTCGTTGCCGACATCATAATATTCGGGTCAGGCATCGGGTGAGAATTGGTCGTAAAGGAGGGGTGTGACGGAACCGGAGAAGAAATCAAGGCGGTGGTGGATAGGATCAATGAGGTCGTGGGGGAGGTTGGGGCGCATAGAGTGCTAGGTAGAGTTGACAAACAAATCGTGTTTGTTGCGTTCGTATAGTTTTCATATTATATATGTCATTTCAAGTTCTTAACGAGTTATGCCGCGTCAAACCTGTTATTTTAATGGGTCGTTAACAAGTAACCCAATAACATCTGATTCGTCAACGAGTAATGTCATTTCGTGCTAGGTTGACTGGTAATGCAAGATATCTAGATTCAAAAATACTATCCTTTCTATCCAATTGTACTATCATTTGTATTATTTCTCTAATAGAGATGAGACTCACATGTGTTTACAGACCCTATTTCTAAAGAAATAGTACAAATGATAGCACAATAACTGTAGCATTACACATTTAGATTTGAAAAAAAAAATATCTTATTATATTTGAAACGAATGACCAAATAAGGATCCAATGAGGATCATTTTCCTAGAAATCTAAGAAATTCCATGATCGTGTACATTCATCATACATCATATGATCAATTTTCATTAAATACTAAATAATTTTTAAACATACAATGAACAATGAACAAACACAATCACAAAATTCCAACAAATTGATTAAAAATTTATTATTTTTTGTCATTTTATATCAAGGTAATGGGTTGTAAAAAAATTACCATGCCTAGTAGTAGGTGGTGTGGGGTTTATTGGGAACAACCTAGACAAACACTGTAGAAACAATTTTTATTTTGGTAAAATAGAATTACACGGTTTATTTAAAGAAACTGCAAATATTTCGATTCAAATCACAAAACAATATACAAATTCAAGCACAGCAGCTAATCCATGATTGTAAGCAACAACCAAATTTCATTAAAATCCTAATCGTAGATAAAAATTAAAACCCTAAATCGACAACAAATTATCGAAACTAGAAACCCTAGATAATGGGGAATTTTTTTTTTTTCTTAAGCCCTCTCGCCTCTGATCCTACGAGCGAGCTGGATGTCCTTGGGCATGATTGTGACCCTCTTGGCATGAATCGCGCACAGGTTGGTATCCTCGAACAGACCAACCAAGTACGCCTCCGCCGCCTCCTGAAGCGCCGCCACAGCGCTGCTCTGGAACCTCAGATCGGTCTTGAAGTCCTGGGCGATCTCCCTCACCAGCCTCTGGAACGGAAGCTTGCGGATCAGGAGCTCAGTACTCTTCTGGTACTTCCTGATCTCCCTCAGCGCCACAGTTCCGGGCCTGAAGCGGTGGGGTTTCTTCACTCCCCCGGTCGCGGAGCCGACTTCCTGGCAGCCTTGGTGGCCAGCTGCTTCCTTGGGGCTTTGCCTCCGGTGGACTTGCGGGCAGTCTGCTTGGTGCGAGCCATTTGGGATTGAAGGACTTTGGGAGGTTTGGGCTGTTTGTTTCTCGGGAAAACCAACGAGAAAATGCGATGAATTTGTGAATTTAGAAATATCTGATCGGAATTATTTATAGAGTGGAGGAGCAAAAGAAGCGCGAGTTGAAATATTTGGGAAATTTTGAAACTTTGAATGAGCGAATATGAAGCGTCGATTGGTTCTTGTTATCAACGGTGAAGATTTATCTGGTGGAGTAGAGCGGATAGGGATCCGTGTGCTCTGCGCGTTGTCCAATGGGATTGGTTTATTTCAGCGGCAACTGGATTTTCATTGTTTGTCGACTTTTTAAGTTGGCGGGTCAAGTTTCCAATATCGTTTTGTATCCAAAAAGTTGGCGGGTCAAGTATTTCATTTTATGGGGTCGGATGGCGGGTCAAGTTTTGGGTGTTCTGAATATGGGCTGGACCGGAAAATTATGCAAATGTGAAAGGGCTCAATGAGATAAGATTTCATGGTACATGTGAGATTAAATGTTTGGCCCAAAGAAGGGAAATGACTTGAACTCAAGAGAGGGAGAATGATTTGAACTCGAGATGCAGTTTCAGAGATGCATTAATTCTTAGGGCAATTCATCATTTGCAGGGAAAGGAAAATACTTGGAGTAATAGATCTTCACATTATCAATGACCATATTTTTGTAAGATCATTATTGTATCTGTATTGATGAGATATGATTAAATGTACGAAGATGTCAAACAAAATTGTCCATCAACATTGCTTGTCGTGTGAATCGTTGATAAGTTAATATACTGTCGTTGTTCTTAACTGAGACACAATTTGGATTTAATCTCGGAACCTTGTAGGGTTAGGAGTACTCGAGTAAGTTAGTTTGCGTGTGTAATAGAATTTTTTTTATTTTTATAGTAACTACTTGTTCATGGTTACATCGTCTACCTAACTTTTTGGGATGATTTCAAAGTAATCTTAACAACATTCTTAATAATAACCTAACATTTTGAACATATGTTAGGTTCACTAGCGTTCAATGGTGTGAACAATTATTAAAGTGAATCTTTACTCTTGAGTCATCTATGGAGCTTTAAATCTCCATATCAATATGGTTTAGCTACACAAATTTACGGCTTAACTTGTCTAAAAGGAGTTGATTTAGGGAATTAGAGCTCCAAAGACGACGATTAGTAGAGACCAATTTTAATTTGTCCACATCATCATTTAATGCTAGAAAAATAACCACTTTATGTTGTTAATGTCATCACTAAAGCCGTTGGCCTAACAATGTCTAATTTTTAAACCATTGAGTAGTTACTTAAAATATTTTAAAAAGTTGAGACAACTAATTTGAAATCACCTTTAATTTAAGATCAGATAGTTATCCTGTACTTAACTCTAGTTTGTACTCGATACCCATAACGTGTAACAAAACATATTACTGGCAACTACATTTAAATCATTTAAGCTTCCAACACTTTTCAAGTTAGCCTTTTGTATTGCATTGGTGTGGTGATTCTTCCTTGAATTGAAAACACAACTTTAGGTTCTTTCATATTAATATAAAAAAATATTACTTCAACGTAGTTGTTTTTTTTTACAAACGATAGTGTTAGTAGATTAAATTGTTCGCCATTGGTGAGAGAGGAATCTGTGGAGCTAGATTAAACTCACACCAAATTGCATATGCATAATTACATTCCGCAAACTGCAGTAAAGCGTCATCTGCACCTCCAAAGTAATTGTTGGGTTAAAAAGATTTTAACATAAAGAGTGTCTACTGCTTATACAGTGCAGTAGGACATCGACATTTCATTTTAGAAGCAAAAAGTTGCCCCATAAAGCTACCAAAACCAACTTTATAGAAAAGGGCTCAAAGTTGGTATACATAGCTCAGAAGATTGAAGACAATAGTGTCTAATTCATGGGTCAAGATTTAAGATTGGTACGACTAATTAGTCACCCAATTGATTACTTATCCTGTAGGAGATATTCAGTCTGCTTAATTTGAGTACTTAACCCTTGCTCAAGAATTCCAACCTCGAAAGATTCTTCCCTTGGAACTAATATTATCTTCTTTTTTTTGTCAAACAATAGATTTGTTAGATTAGATGTTAGATGAGGGAGCTGGCGAAATTTGAACCCATGTCGTGGTGCAAGAATAACACTCATCTCCATCACTGTGGTCCACTTGCAACTTTTTTTTATTAGTTAGAATGGAAGGGAATCAAAATTTTAAACTTATTTCTCCCTTACAGATCCTCACTACTACTAATCTCGAGGGCTCTTCAAATTCTTATAACAATGTCGAGATACGCAACATAAATGCTCAAATGGCAGCCTCTACAACCGTCATTTTCGTTTTGGAAGCAACTTCTCTTACTTGACCATCGGAAAATTTTCCTTGGCAAATACAAACACCATTGTCCTCAAAGGCTCTATTGCTCATTTTCTTGTTCATTTCATAGAAGTTTTATTTTATTTTTAACGAGTGATATTCTACACTAAATTTATATAAATTACGAGAAGGAGATTTGAACTTGGGTGCATATGAAACGGAGCGATCTTTTCATTATTGAATGGTGTAAAAGATTGAATTACAGAAACACAACTCTAGGTCTTGAGTTTGAAAAGAAATACTATCATCCATGTCGTCCAACAAATTTGGTAAAGGAGACTTAAAATAAAAGAGAAAAGGGCAACAAAATTGGACATTTCATAGTACAAGCAAAAAAATTTGCCCTAATCTACCAAATTAACCAACTTTGTAGAAAAGAACTGAAAGTTGGTATAACTCTGAATCTGAAGAAGTTGTGCGGAAGAGTGTAGACAGGAGTGTTGATTTCGTGGGTCAAGATCGATTAAGATTGGTATGACTAATGACATTGATGAGCTAGCTTAACTAATCCAACACTAGCGAGTCTTCCTTGTGGCCATAAATATGTACGTAGTATAAGAGCATCTTCAGGAGAGCTTACAAAACTAAATTTGAAGTTCAATAAAGATGATTATGCTCCAATAAAGTTGTTTAATGAGTCTTCAAATTTAGAAAATGTCATATACTCTCTAGATTTAGAAAATCTCTATACCACTCTTCAAATATTTTTTTTATTTTTTATTGTGTAATGTGTTTTTGTGAATTTTTTTTCCAAAAATTAAATATTAAAAAAAGTTCATATATATATGATGGGAAGTAATAAAAAAATACTAAGACTTGTGGAGTCTGTTGCAGCAAAATTGTGAATCATTTTCAAACTGCCATACGTGTGGGTTAACAAATATGTATTTAAAGACTCACATTTATAAAAACGGTTGAAGATGCTCTAAGTTGTAAAACTCCAATTTTTCTTCAATAATCTGGACCGCTCAATAGTATAGGGGAAATTCATAATAAAATTACTAATTATTTGCAACATCTACAATTCTAATTAATTAATAGGCCTAAGGTAAGGTTATTTCAATGTGGAAGCTAAATGGTAGGTGGAGTAGTAGTGCCTCAACTTGTAAGAAAGCAAATGAACGATATTGACAAGGCAATATGGTCCCACGTTCTCAGACCAAAATCTACCCTAAGGCGTGACATCTATACAAACAAAGAAGAAACTAAGGATATGTATTATATACTAATTCAGAAGATAAAAAGAAACAAAATAAGCACGTAACCCTGATTGTTTTAGAACTACAAGTGACAAACGTGGATCCCCACAGAAAAACAAAGACACGGGTAACAACAACGACATGAATACTATAATAACCCTAGTATTGGTAATGAGCGGTGGGTGATGAAAAAGAAAACAAAAACCCTAACGAATCCGCTTTTACTAGGATCAAACAATCAAAACATGACAAAATCCAAGCATCATACGAGCAAGTCCAGCAAGAATATTAGCACCTCCCCTCTTTCTGCTTCTTGCTTTAAGAAACTCAGCTTCGTGAAAAGAAATATAAATACTTAAAATGGCAGAGTATATTGGTACCATATAAATATGCGTGTGTATATATATATGTGTGTGTGTGTGTGTGTGTACATATATATAGATATATGTGCAGATTGCACAAAGTGGTAGGGGAGAAGGCGTTGTTTTGGTATCTGTGGCGGGCATTTTTAGTGGAAGATAAAGTACCATGCATCAAGCTAGGGTTTTGGGTTATCTGCCTGCTGTATATTATTTGCTGTATTCTTGTGGAGTAACTCGGTTGCATCTTTGCTTGTATCTAATATATTCCTTTTGGTACAGAGTGAAAGAGACCAAAGCGAACTCTCTTTGTTTCTCTCAAGAGAAAATGAAAACTAATAGCCACCGTACATTCACAATCTGCGATCAGAATCTAACATAAATTAATTATCGCACTCGGCCGTATAGAAATTTTCATAAAATTAAACAGTTACAATATTGAAATAAGACTAAGGGATGCCATATGTGAGAGGCACTGCCATTTGTATTATCTATGTCGTCCTTATTTTCGAAAAAGAACAAGAATGTCCCCATTTTTAAGAAAAAGTTCATGCATTCTTTTTAAGGGTACTGTATAATGCATTTTAGCAATTTAAACCATCTATATTTGAAGTCATGCTTCAATATTTATTTCTACCAAAAATCATCATCATTCTAAACCGTTTGGTTATATAAAATGTGTAACAAAACACTATGTTAGATGAAAATGTAGATCATCAAATAACTAGAAAAGCCGGTTTTTTGCAGGAATAATCCTCAGAAGAAAAAAAAAAAAAAAAAAAAAAAAAAAGAGATTTGAACGTCTTCAATAAATGGATTGCACCCGAAAAAATAAAAATAAACTTCATGTGGAACGAACATGACTGGCAGACAGTGTAGTTAGTAGCAAGCAATGGGAACCCCTAACATTGTATGAGTTATCTCGTTAAAGAAGGATGATTAAATATATAATGGATCATTTGCTTCTACAACAATTTAAGAGCCATCGAATGGGAATGAGTTAGGATTTAGTGTTTTCTATTAAAGGGTATCAACGTGAAATGGGACACAATAACAAATAGCCAAAACCAATAAGAAAACAGCCGTATGTCAACCCTACGTAGTGTTGTCCGCAGTCGCACTGAAAAAATACTGGTTATAAGGCATAAGTAAACCTTAAGACATAACAGAATTTGACATAAGCTAAGCCAACTTTAACTCATTCTAAAACTAATAATTTCCAATCTATTTTGTTGGGGACAAAATACGAGAGATTTCAAATCTATTTCAATTTTTTTAAAGACTACTTTGTGATTAATTTAATTATACTCCGTAGAATGCAGTTGATTTACAAAGAAAATAAATAAACACCTTTTTGCATGTGGAGGTTGACAAACTCTAGCATTTGGGTGGGGGGTTGGTGATCAGAAAGTTAATCTCATTTAAATAGTCACTTCTTCTAAACACAAATATTGAAAACAACGAACACAAACGTTAAATATTTCCTTAATCCTACATGGAATTCCTTTACCAAAATAATCAAAATAATAAGGGCTCCTTTAGAAGTGTATTTTTAAAATTACTGAAAGCGTTTTTGATGTAATTGATTTTGGGTTTCAAAAACACTTTAAGGACTTTTTGAAAGAAGCCTTGGCTATGTGTTTCTGACAGGAATCACTTTAAGTGCTCTTCTAGGATCCACTTTGAGTAAAAACTTAGTTTCAGAAACATTTTTATCAAAAATATTTTTAATCATTTTAAATATACTTACAAATGAGCCCTAATACATTAAACCTTCCAAGAAACTAAGTCCTGCGTTTTTCAAACTACCCATCCTTCTTACATGCCCATGAGGCCAACATAAAATTTAAGCATGGGCGGCTAGGTAAATCTACTAGTGCAAGTTGATGACCCATTAATTTGGAAAAGAGATTTTCTTTGGATCTCTTCCATCAAGGTCATCGGATCAAGTGATTCGGATCTTTAAAATTTCATCCAACGATTCATCTGTTTTGACCCTTTAAAAACTATAATAATTTTTTACCGTTAGATGAAATTTCAAAGACTCAGATTACTTAATTCGGTAATCTATGAATATCCGTAGAGGATCTCTTCTCATTAATTTGGTCCCCTCTGTTGCACTGGACTTTACAAGATTCGCTAATTCCAGAAAGGCAAGACAATGAGTGTTTGGAAGGTTTTTGGATATTTCTGTCCTCAAACCCCCACTCCCTTTCGGCCCTTGGATTGGACAGCTCGGAAATTTTTTTTCATGGACCAAAGTACCCTCCTCTCATACTAAATGAGTGTGCAAATTAAACTATGATCGTAAGTGCAAATATAAGTACTTTAGCGTTAATTTTTACTTTAACGGTAACTACAAAGATAAGTACTTTACCATTGATTCTTATTCTGACGGTAAGACATAGATAAATACTCTATCATTAAAATTAAAATCTCTGGAATAGAATTCGCATTACCTCAAATGTAAATATAGTTAAGGACAATATAATGCCAAATGATTTCTAAACTTATTGGGGATTAGAAGGTATCACCATGTCAAAATTTGATCTTATATATTTTCTCATATGTAAATTTTACACAAAACTATAGTTTCATGAGCAATTTACCCATGCGTTATTGTTTCTGACTTTCAATTTTGACAAGCTGAAACTAAACTGTCGTCGTGAGTTTGTTTTGTATTTTATTTGTACGTCAGTTAATCACATTTATTTTCATTCTTTCTTTGACCATTTTGAAAGAAAAAATAGCATGTGTAATCAATATGCACATGAAATTAAAAGGACCAACTCACTTAGATCATCAATTGCTATCATTACATAAAGTATTTCACAATTAAAGTGGACATCATCATTCATCACTTCTTCAAAGTTCAAACAATTGTTAGGGTAGTGGAACATAGAGTGGAGAACTTCTTCTCATGGAACCAAGCAATCATGTTCACAGTAGTACCACCACCTTATGTTGGTTGCATGGTTATTTTAGGAAACCATGGCCCCAAGGGCATTTCGGTCAATTTCGTTTATACCAAAACCATACCTCCTACATCGAGGAAGAGTTACCCCTCTCTCTCTCTCACACTCTCTCTCTCTCTGCTTCACATGCTCTCATTCTATCAAAATCCATAAGAACCAAGACAAAGAAGCTCATTGGCTTAGGGTAGCCCCTACTCTCTCTCTCTCTCTCTCTCCCTCTCTCTCTCTCTCTCTCAAATTTTCTGGTTTTCCAAGATTCCACTGTGGATATGATCATCTCTGCATACCACACCCAACCATTGGATTCCCACTCCTTCATTCTCTCTGTTCTTATCTCTCCCTGAACAATCTCATTCTCAGCCCACTCCTCCTCTGCCCTCCTCTGTTTTTCTCTTTTGTTTTTCATGGCTTCTTTTACTTCAAATACTAACAATTCTCAACCCCAAGAGAATAATTCCAATGTCAAAAACGATGTCAGGAGGCAGGAAATCCAAGCCGCCGTTGCCAAAGCAGTGGAGCTGAGAGCTCTCCATGCTGCTCTGGTTCAAGGAAGCAGCCCTGCAAATCTCAGGTTCCGTTCTTCTTCCCCTGCCTCCCGCCCTGCCTCCCAGTTCTCTGCTCAGGACTACCCCGTTTTCACTCCGGTGAGTCGAAATTTTCGACATTCTTCATTTTTCGTTCTCTAGTTTCCGGAATTTGCTCTTGTTTCTCTACTACTGTCATACAATTTGTTCTTTGCTTTATAAATATTTTTAGTTTATAAAGAGGGTGGTTTTTTTTTTTGGGTGTTGCGAGCGTGCCACTACTTCGTTTTCATTCTTTTTAGCATGGAATTTGCTTTGTTTTCTTTGTTACTGTGAGAAACTTTTGTTCTTTCGATATATGAAAAGCGAATCCCGAAGATATAAAAGAAACGACAGAAGGGGAAAATTAGAGCGTGAAAGTCACAAACCCTTTACAACCCAAGTCTAATACTGAAATGTTGTATTTTATGCATACTTGAGTTAGGCCAGTTGGTTACGGCCTTAAAAAGTTGGAACGCTCCCCCGTATATTAGAGTAGTTTAGATCTTCGTATTTAAAAAATAATAATAAGGATTGTATTTTGTGGTTAATAAGTGCTGGAAGAGTCACTAAATTTGGAGACATTTTACAGAGTTATGAAGATGAACCACTGCCGGATTTCAACAAATTCCGACAATGAATCGAAGGTTATCCGAGAATTGGGACGAGTATGGCGGGCTAGAAGGAAATGTGGATGAAACAGTTGCATCAAATTACAAAGAAAACTCATCTTCAAGAAAAGGGTTTCCTTCCGATTTTGCCAACTTAGAGTCCCATGCTTGTCCAGCTGAGGATCACAAATCTGTGACAAGCTCTTCATGTGCAAACAACATCACTGTGCTTCAAACATCGCCTGCCAAGGAATACTTCAGGTCGAGAAGGCGAAATAGTTTGGGGGATTTCAACTCGGTTTCATCTTGTAATCGATGCAAGCCTGCGATCATAACAAGTGAATCGGAGGTTGGGACTGAGGAACTGCAGGAATTCTAACAGTGTTGTGCCGTTGACAGATTCACATTCTTCTGTTCGGTCGCAACCAAAGAGTCGGGGAGTTATTTCGTGGTTGTTTCCCAAGTTAAGGAAGAAGCACAAGAACGAAAGCTCTCCAAACCGAACAGAACCAGAGGAAGTTTCTCAGGTTTATAGGGACTTCGGGGATAATGTCAATTGAGACGTTGAGGAAACAGCTCACAGAAGCGAATGAGCAGAGAGACGCCGCGTTAATGGAGGTTTTGGGGATGAGATCTTCGCTCGGGGAGCTGAAACAGAAGATGGACTACTTGGAAACTTACTGTGAAGAGCTGAAGAGAGCTTTGAGACAAGCAACACATACCAAGAATTCCCAAATCCCTGAAAAGCTTGGGAACTTCCCAAAGAGTGGCAAATCCAACGATGGGAATGCAGAAAACCTAATGCCGGTCAGCGAGGAAGTAATGGTGGAAGGTTTCTTACAGATAGTATCGGAAGCAAGACTGTCTGTAAAACAGTTCTGCAAGATCCTTGTAGCGCAGATCGAAGTAACAGATAACACCCTGGTGGATAATTTGAACATGCTTCTCGAGCCGTTCAAATTGTCATTGAGTTCTAAGCACTCCAAGGAAGTGTTGTACCATTTGGAAGCCATCATCAACCAGTCACTCTACCAAGACTTCGAGAACTGTATGTTTCAGAAAAATGGCTCGCCGAAGATTTTAGACCCTCACCAAGCACGCCAAGCGCAGTTTTCTTCGTTCGTTGCCCTCAGAAACTTGAGCTGGAACGAAGTATTAAGAAAGGGAACGAAGTATTACTGCGAAGAATTCAGTAAGTTTTGCGATCAGAAGATGAGTTACATCATTACAACACTAAATTGGACAAGGCCGTGGCCGGAGCAGGTTCTTCAAGAATTCTTTGTTGCTACCAAGTGCATTTGGTTGCTTCATTTGCTTGCATTTTCGTTCAATCCGCCTCTCGGGATTTTGAGGGTGGAGGAGAATAGGAGCTTTGATCCACATTACATGGAAGACATGTTCACGGACAGGCAGAGATCGCATGGTCCGAGCCGGGTTAAGATTATGGTAGTGCCAGGGTTTTATGTGCAGGATAGGGTTTTAAGGTGTAAGGTTCTTTGCAGATATATGTCTGCAGGTTCAGTAAATTGATCCCTTCTTTTCAATATATATATATATATATATATTTTAGTTTTTTATCAATCAATTATTGCCTTCTTTAGGTTTTTATTTATTTATAATTATTTTGTATGGATTAACTATTCAACTACCATCGATGCTTCAACTATACAAGGGGTCTATCTTCCTCACCACCAGGACTAACAATCCAATTAGGCCAACGTTAGTTTCTCCTGATTTTTTTTACCAGAGGGTCTATCTTCCTCACCACCAGGACTAACAATCCAATTAGGCCACTATATAAATGTTGATATTGTGTTCATAGGGTTATCAGTGAAAGTCTACGGGGCAAAGTACCAGCAATGTAGCCATCAGTTCATTAGGCTGTTGGACTAGTCAGTTGATCAGGCGGTATGACCCAAGTTTTTCCTCCTCAACCAGAACCTGCTTATAAGTGAGACAATCTCAACAATCTATGGATTCTTGAGCACAAAAAATATGACTGAAACTGTATTGCAAGCACGCAGAAATACCGTCCTACCGAACCAATTACAGCATACAAAACAAGGACAAAATAATCAAATAGAGCAAAACTTCAGGGGTAGCAAGTATTCGTCTCAAAACTTCGGTCGCTAACAACGTTATGACTAGAAAAAGAGAGGAAGAACTCATAACTATTTTTCTGCAACTGCAAACGCTAATCCCAAATATACGAGAAGAGGCCGGATTTATGTATGACCATTTGAACCCTCGCCGCCTCAGGGCACGGCGTCCATCAACTGAAGCTCAGTGCAGATACCTTCATGCATTTACTTTTACTTTCTTCATCAGCTCTATGAATTCGCTGAAAACTGCAGTAAAAAACAATCCCTTAACATTTTTGTAATTTAACATTACACGGTATGTAAAATTGTAAAGAAATGGTACCATAAGTGCGATTAAAAGTAGCTAGAAAGAAGCAACAGGAAAAAGAAAAGCTCTCGTAGCTATGAGCTTTAGCTTCACCTTTCAGTAGGTGATGAAATTCCTAGATTTCTTGTTAAAAGTGCATATCTCTAATTGGTGCAAGCATCTTCGGCAGATAAGACTAGTAAATTTAATGTTTACTTATTAGTATGTAGAAACATAGTTCACATTACCGTAGTCCGAATCATGAGGTCCTGGAGATGCTTCAGGGTGGTACTGAATAGACATGATGTTTCGTGCAGGATAGGAAAGGCCAGCACAACTTCCATCATTGAGATTGACATGAGTTACTTCTACACCCTCTGGAAGTGATCCAGCCTCAACTGCAAAGTTGTGGTTCTGCAACAAAATTAGAGGATGGAAAGGTTCATATATGTCCATTACTTCGACATGTTTACCTTAGACAGTTCAAAATTTTTGAATAATAAATTTCTAAGATTGACATACCTGAGCACTTATCTCAACATGTCCAGTACGAAGATTACGAACTGGATGATTTCCTCCATGGTGGCCAAACTTCATTTTGAAAGTTTTACCGCCTAATGCCAGGCCAAGCAACTGATGGCCCATGCAAATTCCAAAAACTGGAACCTTCCCAAGAATCTCCTTGACTGTTTCAACAGCATAAGGAACAGCAGATGGGTCTCCGGGGCCATTGCTGAAAAGGACCCCATCTGGTTTCAATTTAAGAGTCTCTGATGCTGGCCATGTTGAAGGCACAACAGTAATTTTACAACCATACGAAGCCAAGCGCCTGAGTATATTATGCTTGATTCCAAAATCATATGCAACCACCTACAATTCAGACAGACAGGAATAAGATACAAGGTCAACTAAGACCAAAGTACCAACATCGGAGCAATACTGGTCCTCTAGCAAATGTGTTTGCCTTCGCTTTATAGTTAAAGAGATAAAGGAAGGGATGGGGAAGGAGAGAAACAAGAGATGTGACATGTGACAAAAAGAGTATGCATAATAGGATACAATTAGAACTAAAAACCAATTTACTTCCAAAACAATCCTATATATTTTTTCCTTCATCCCTGTTCTCCTCTCCTTTTCCCCTCTCGTTAATTTAAAAACAAAGGAACGAAAATGATACCAAACATTCTGTTTAGTAATTCAAATTTAACTCAATACTGACTTACATGAAATGCATCTCCATCTCTTTTACTGGAGTTAAATGCCCACTCTGAATCTGTTTTATCAACCCAATCATGAGGGGCCTTACATGACACACCACTTATTAGATCGACCCCTACAAAATTAAAACAAGAAACCTTGGAATTTTAATCCTTAAACTTGATTTCTTTTTCTGTTACATCCTTTGACATATTTAACTAACAAACACTTACCAACAATTTCCCACGAACGAGACATTTCCAATAGTTCTTCATCTGATTTTGTCTTTTCTGTGCTTAAAACACCAATAAGGCTTCCATCTTGCCTTAATCTTCGGGTGATAGCACGTGTGTCAACATCATCTGTTTCATAATCAATCAGCACCAAAAGCAAAACGTCAGAAGTCATACACAAACAGCATAGCACACCAATTAACATGATTCTGCAAATTATTAGTTCCTTAAAGATCAATGCCCAGGTCTAACTTACAAATTCCCATGATGTTCCTTTCTGCTAAATAATCACCAATTGTTTCTGCACATCTCCAATTTGAAGTACTGCAAATTAACAATCACACAGTTTAGTTTATTGTCAAAACTGAGCATCACAACCCAATCACGGAAATGGCTGATATTAATGTTCCTATAGCAGTATTTGAAGAAGGACCAATTGGTCACCTGATGCTTAAACTTCTGATCACCAAACCGGCAAGGAAGCATTTCCTTGATTCTTCATCATCTGATAAAGATACCCATATCAGAATTCAGCATATCTAAGACGGTATAAATTTCAAAACTTGAGAAAGAAAACTTAACCTACCAAAATTTACACCAGTATTTCCAATATGTGGGTTTGTCATCAGGACAAATTGACCAGCATAACTAGGATCTGTAATAATTTCTTGGTACCTGCGTAAACATGTAAAATGCCCGTATATCAGACCCCATATATTACAGGCTGAAATTATGAATTCCTCGACATTGATACCCAACCACGGAGGAGGTAACTAGTTCCACTTATACAAGTACCAAATTTACGTTACAATGTTAACATATGCAGCTAAGTCCCACAAACGGAAAGAACCTGACACCAAAGTTCAAATGTTAAGTAAAATTGCTGGGAGATACAAAATCATATGTCATCTCACCCAGTCAAGGATGTATTGAATACAACTTCACCAACTTGGGTCCCTGAAGCGCCAAACGACTTCGCTCTCCAGATTGAACCATCTTCAAGCACGAGCCTAGCATCTGAGGTCTTCCAAGGTCTTTCTGCCAAATCTAAACCCCAACAAACAATACAAAACACATAGAACCATATATTTTTAATAATAAAACTACAAATTTAATCTGTATTATAAAGAAATTATCAATAATCAAGATTATAAACCTCCGAGAGTGAATTATGAGCATAAGAACAAGAATTTCAATAAAACTGAATAAACCCATCATTTGTTTTTCACTTTTATTAATTTTTTTTTCACAATCCTGGACATAAAACTGAAGTTCCATGGCACGCAATTAACTTGTTTATCATCTAATTACTGTAAAGACACAATCTTTTTTTCCAATATAAAACAAATATTTTAAATATTCATGTTCATTAATGTATTGGGAAAGTTGGAGGAGTGAAAGAAAAGCAATTGAAACAAGAGGTGACGGCAGAGCAGAACCTGGGACGGTGGTTGAGGTGGCGGAGGAGCATCGGATGGTGAAAGCTCTGAGCTTTGATGGGTTTGGAGACTTGGGATGGAATAAAGTCCACGAATTTAGAAGAGCTAATTCCATAGCTGCTGCGGCCATTCTCCTCTCTGTGTTGCGGCTGTGGATTGTTTGGCTTTGCTATGCGTCTGTGTTATAGAGAGAGAGAGAGAGAGAGAGAATAGAAAATAGAAAGGGTATATACGTACGATACATTATAATTTTTTTAGTGGTCGGACATTAAAAAAAAAAAACAAAATGTCATCTTATTATATTTTTATGAGTAATGTTAGAGATACTAAATTTTTAGATAAAATTTTAAAAACTAAAGGACATATGAGTTGATGATTGGTTTATTACTTACACGTTGATAAACATGCTTACTTTTATTGGTAACACATCATTTAGTTTGCAAATTTAATCCTTCTAGCATTATCCCTTTTTTATATCTTATTTGTAACCATATTTCATCGGGCCTAAATGTGTGTCTCATTTTTATCAGAAAAGTGAAAGAAATATAGTATGAAAAATGTGGTAAGAGTAGTATTTTTGAAAAAAAAAAATACAATAAGAGGTAAAGCTTAGGAAAGCAACTAATAAATTAATATGCGTAAGATTCAAATTCCAATATCCTAGTGAAGAGGGTGTTATTTTTTTTTTTTTGCAGCATGAGTTTGAAACTTTCCTCACCAAAACTAATGTAAAATTTGAGAAAAAAGACCTAATAAATTAGAGAATTTTAATGAAAAATCTGCCGTACTGTTCACCTTAACGAAAAACTATATTTTTACACTAAAAAGTCAATTCTTATACTATTCACTCTACCCTTTATTTTATCCTTATCGTTAAAACTAAAAGTTTTCAAACTTTTTTCATTAGTTTTCTTAATAATTAATTTAACGTTGACTACATGATGCCAAAGGCCAATTTAGAATTGGCATTTAAATATTAAAAATAATTATTGGCACTTTAAAATTTTAATTTTGTATAATAACTGGAAGAAACTAAAATATAACTCATCAGACACGACATTATAAAGGATCCCCTTTAAGATAAAAAAGGAGTCCCCTTACTCCGGGTGGCCTATAGCTACGGAACAGTTTTTCAACGCCGGTAGAGCAGGTCGGAGTTTTGCGCGGAGGTGGCGAGGGGGAAGATTTGCGAGGTTCTGAAGGAAGATAGTGACGGATACGGGTTGGGTGGCTGATGAATGAGATGGAGAAAGGGAAGAAAATGAGAAGGAAAGCTTGTGAGGCGCTTTGGAAGACCTTCTTTCTTACAGCTGCGGCAATGTCATACACGGTAGAAGAAAATGGTGGACTCAAAACCAGATGAAATTTTACCAAATAGACGAGAATAATTTAGCAAATGATCATTATACTTAATGTAAGTACAAATCAACTGCATGTAACATGCTCAGAAAATTTCCATTAACACATAACACCGTAAACCTAATTGAATGAATCTGACTCGATTAATAAAACGAGAGCAAAATAGCTTCCAATGATATATATATATATATAGAGAGAGAGAGAGAGAGAGAGAGAGAGAGAGAGAGAGAGAGAGATGTTGAAATGTTATCCTCAAAAATGTTGCAACAGTTGCTTCTAATTGAGACCTCTGTGAGTCTTATGATATGCTGTAAAACTCAGCAGAATTGGTTATCAATGAGAATGTAATCCTGTTGCAAAGTGCCCTGTTTATACCAATGATAAAAAACATAAGCAAGATACAGCTGAGCTTTCATACTTCGTCCACCAAAAGCTACGAACTTCATACTCACTCCACCGAAAAAGCTATGAACTTTCATGCTCACTCCACCAGAAGCTAACAGAGAGACTTGGCGTTAGAGATCGCACATAGTGCCACCACTTTGGTGGGATATAAAGCATATCACCTTCCTCTAAAATGCAGTCAAGAAATTCCAGGTCACGCATCTTTGGGAACTCGTTCTCATCTATGTTGTCTAGATCAACCTTCAAACCAATGTATTTTCAATCAGTAATATATTTGAGCTTTAGAACAGAGAATCCAATCCCATATATATAATCTACATTGACCTTATCAGAGATATAGGAATGGGCATGCATGGCAAGGCACTCATTGTTTAGAACAGAAAAATAACGTAGCATCAGTAAACACAACAAAATAATAAGGTCGAGAATGTAATTACCTGGCTCGAGTTGCATAGCATCGTCTCAGTGTATGGGTAGAGTTCCTCGGACAATGATGCAAGGTAGAGCCTAATATACTTTTTGCCAACTACCTGAAAAAGAGTGATGGATTTGAGTCATACAATTGTTTGGATCATTTTATTCTATTAACAAGAAAACAACAGCCATATACCAACAGACAATGGATACATGTGCTCGGGCACGCAATCAAGTACAGCATTATGTGCCTGGAATGAAGCATCAAAACATTCTTTCCATTCATGATGATTCAGCACATTGAAATTGTTCTGCAATGTGCACTCAAGACACAGTTTGGTAGCACCATGTTGAAGACACAATTTGGAGCCAGCGCACCCAGGCATGTTCTATGAAATTATCAGCTTGTTTAAATATGCACATGGTTTTACTTTTTAAAGATGGCAATGTAGGTCTGTGACAATGCATTTAGGTTACAATCGTTTGCTTTCTTTCCGTGAGACTCGTATCTCCACCATCACACGACTATCCCATTACAAATGATTTGTTCCCCGTGAAAAACCATGAACGAACTTTGGAACTCATATCTGAAACAATTTGATGGTAAATCCAGCTTACTGGATGATTATTATACTAAGTAAATTATAACACTCCAGAAGGCAACATCATGATGTAAATACCCTCCATTCAGGAAACTAAATCTAATAAGAAAATGCAACTCTTACCACATGTGTACCAGCTCTCAAAAAGAGATGGGATCCACATGTGTTGGTGGGCCCCACCTCTATTAGAAAGGTGGGACAAATGTCGTAAGTGTAGCATTACTCAAATCTAATATACCTGAGCAAAAACATTATGGTGTGGATCGTGGTGTAATGGAGTTACTGTCCCAGCTGGACCAAACCAAGCATTTAGAGACCTTAGTTCGCCACCACTGGCAAAACAATAGTCAGGAATACATATGTCCTCACGTAGCTCAGTTATCTGCATATCAATAATGGGATATAAGAAATACGAAGGTGGAAAATTGGCGCAGTCCAGCCCAACAAGTAGGCATATTGCCATTAAAAACATGGTAACAGTGTAAAATGAGCACACCTGATCAAACAATGGATGCTGAGCAAGATATGTTGGGGCAGCAGAAGTAAAGCCACTAGCCTGAATCCTCTCAAGAAACTGGGAAAATGTAATAAGCTCTTGCTTCCACTCTGGGTACAAATAATTTTTCCCGACCTACAGTGCATTCAAAACTTTACCAATTTTCAGTTATATAACAAAAATCAACGAATTAACGAAGAAAGTAATTCAATCAAGCATCAAATTTCAACAAACCAGTGGTCCAGTACTACTACATTATGAAGAAAATCACCTCAACTGGCACGGTGCGATCACCGGCAACCTTTGTTAGATAATCCAAGTCATTCCACTTACTACTGGCCGGCCAATGATCCATACCATCGGTTATTATAACCGGGCGACCTGGTAACAAGTATTCACTCAAAAACCCCTCCAAAGACAGGCCTGATCTCTTCACAACCATTTTACAAGAAAGGGACTTTCTGGGCAAAACTCCAAGCAACTGCCAATCAAAAAGTAAACACAGTAAAAATAAATGGTAATTTGCAAAACCCAGTAATCAGAAACCAATTTCAAAGCTACCCTTTAAATTGGAAATTAACATAAATTCTATGAATTTAGAAGCAAGATGTTGCCTTTGAGCTATAAGCAATAAAAGGCTAAGAATTTTGATGTGAAATGACGAACCTCACCTCCTTAGAGACGACGTCGTCACGGACCAATCGGCGGTCCGCATTGGGACATTTCTGCTGCTGCTGAGAAACCCTAGCGGCCCTGGCTTTGGCGGAGACGACAGTGACGAGGGAGTGCAAGTCGGGTTTCAAGAGCGGGCCGCCCATGATGAGGCCCATGTCGAGTGCCCGGAGAGCGTCGCTGAACTCACCGGCGGAGACATGGAGCTTGGACACGTGGAGGCAGGCCATGGAGTAGGCGTCGCGCCAAACGGGGACAACGGAGTGCCAGGGACCCGAGTGGAGCTGCTCCCAAGCCATCTCGCGAGCAGCCTCCGCCGCGCGGAGGTCGCCAGCGGCGGCTCGAGACGCCATTCTGACGTAGGCGTAGCCGCCTTGCTGGGAGATGGATTGGATAAGGTGAGTCCACTCGGAATCGAGGATTGGGGTGTCGAGGTGGTGGTCGGAGTTGGCGGCAGACATGGCGGTTGGAGGAGTGAGAGAGGAGAGATATTTCTAGCTGAGAACGAAAAGATATTTTGTTGATTAAAACTTGAAAGTGTATATGTAACGTGCTGGCGCACTTTTGGTTTCGATTTTGCTAAATATATTCGTACTATGTTTTTATACTATATTTTTATATCACTTTATATGATAACTGGACATCTACCTCATTTGAAAATTTTGAAAAACCAAAGGTAAGGAAGGATAAAGACTCATCGTATATCACGATCATCATTTAATTAACTAATTTTTCTTAATTATTAGTTTATTAAATAATGAATTAAATTTAAAATTTTGATTAATTCAAATGATGTGACTGTCCACTTCAAATATCATCTAAAATGATATGAAAATGGAATACAAAAACATGATATGAATGACATTACTCTTCAATTTTTTACTTTTACAATTTTTTTGTTGTTATATTTTTGGTCCATGTCGATAAAAAAAAGTTGAGAGATTTATGTTGCTGATGAGAAAATCAAATCATTAAATGTATTGAGGTTGCATTTTTGTTTTTATCTACGCGTGTCTTGGAATTTAGACAATCATTGTAACAATGCCATTAATGAAAGGATTGGGTCTGGGCCTGAAGCTATCGCCACAAGACAAGACGTCGTCAAAAGCATGAGAAAGGCGAAGAACTATTTCAAAATGTGACTCTATATGAATATTCTATCATTTCATAATTTCACATTATTTCTTAAACTAATACCATAAAATTATGGCAAAAACTTAAGATATCAAAGCATTGATGAAGAATCTAATTTGTCAAGAGTGCTTTCTTTATATTTCTCAAAAAGCATTGTCAGCAAGGGGGAGAGACAACTGCCTTTGTCCAATGATTTCAACTGGGGCCCAGTTGATCACACTGGTCTGGCTTTTTATTTCAATTTTAATTACAATTATGTCCTCAGAACAATGAAATTATTGATGGGAAGAAAAAGGATGAGAAAAATTTGGGTGGATCCTGCGATTAATCACACTCGTAATGTCAAAAGAGTTGGTCACACTCTCACAAGGTCAAAAGGAGCGGGACTACGTTCATTGAGGATTTTACATACATGAGGCTAAAGCGAAACTGTATTCAAATTCACGAGCACCCGTTTTTTGTTGTTTTCGCGAGAGTAGTTGGACTAACGATGTAACATGGAGTCAGATTGCTCTACTTAAGTCCTTTTAATACACGAATAGGGGCATGTATAGAAGAAATCAAAATCACAACTATAGTAAAAAAAATTCCTTTTAACAATCTTCATTTTTCCTATTCCTGTACAAAAATCTGTCTCGTAACTGAGTGCATATGCTCTTCTTGCTCTTTCACCGATTACGCAAATTACCTGATAACGTGATGAGTGAAATAGGTTGAGCACCCGAGAGGGTCCAGCATATGATCTTGTGTTTGGACCTAAAACATAGTCAAGATATCTAGATTTTCATCTGACCTAGTTGAGCTCACAATGAAACTGCTGAGGCTTGATCATCAAGCAAGGTGCAACTATCAGAGACATATTCATATGATTCAAGGCGGCCTTGGATGGATCAGGTCTTAGCCGGCATAGTTTTCTCATAAGTTGGAGAAAATCCTTAGCATGATGCATGATCACGTCATTCGTAGGGCACTCTCATAGTAAAGCTGGGTCCTTACATCGGAGGTTGGACTAGGGTTCAGGTGGAACAACTTCCGTTTGGCTGTGACTTGAAAACCACTGAACTTAAAAACCATGTCTTTCTTTCTAAAGGGATTAGTGTTTTAGCATGCTATCATTTGGTCTGCTTACCTTCATATGATCCTAATTCAAAGGATGTCATTCGTTTCTAACTTCGATTTATTCTATACGGGGGAGGGGGGAACGCCTCGGTTATACACTAAAGAAACTAGGCTCAATTCCTTTACATAAAGATACTACAACATAATAGCATATACCATTTCGACCTTACTGTGAGCAAGGACTAATACGAAAGCAGGCATTTTGTGAATTTGTGAATAAAGCACATTGCCAAAAACGGAAGTCAAATTGCAGGAAAAACAAATAAAATGGATGCAGTACAGTCAGCTACAAATATGAGCATCAAGATATCAGCATTGCTGTATCAAAAGTAATCTCGTGCAAAGAAATGAAGAAATCATCATAACTTAGTCATTTACCCAGTCTAAGAGATAAACTCATTTACATGAAACCGACATTTCATTCTTTTTGCAGATTATTGGAGAAAACTCAGATGTCATTCACTTTGGTTGGAGAATTATGAGTTCTAAAAAAAAAACGAAAATCATAACTTAAAGTTTCGGAATACACAAATGATTAAACCCATATAAGAATTTGTACACAAACAGCAACAGACTTATTCCCAGGTGGGGGATGATGCAACATTTTTCCAGTCCCTAAAACGAAAATAATGATCTAGATCAAATTTGAACACAAGTTATAGACATGAAGCATGAGACACTGAGAAGTAAGAATCTTGATCAAATTATTAAGACTAGTTATTAACAAGATGCCAGAGAAACATTGACAAATAAGAATCACTTGATCAAATTCTGAACACAAGCTATAAAAAAGGGTAGAATATAAGACTGAAACATGACTTACAATCTAAGCCATGCGGATATAGGATCTAATAGACTATGCTGCAAAGTACTCCATCATTTCTTCGAGTTCAAGATCATCTAATGAACCGGTGCCATCAATTCCAAAGTTGAATGGGCTGTTGAATAATCCATAATCTAACGACAGGCTATCAATTGGAGACCCAAAGTTAGCATTGGCAGTTCTGTCTTGCTCACTCTGAAATGTGTCTTGAACAAAATTTGGATCTCCTCCAGCAATCTCACTTCCATTTCTATGTACTGGTACAGGGATTCCATCCGTTGGTATAATCCGCGGTTTATTCATTAAAATCTGAGGCAGCTGCTGGTCTTGAC
Organism: Pyrus x bretschneideri; assembly: GCF_019419815.1. NCBI lineage: Eukaryota > Viridiplantae > Streptophyta > Magnoliopsida > Rosales > Rosaceae > Pyrus > Pyrus x bretschneideri. The sequence goes on along the minus strand of NW_025999787.1, from coordinate 11,479,508 downwards.
TTGGGGGATATTGTGCCGATGGATTATAGAGGTTAAATGTATCTCCATGATGCTGGTTAAATGTATCTCCATGATGCTGGTTAAATGTATCTCCGTGATGCATGTCAGCATCTTGCGCCCCATGATAAAGCAAGGGTGTTCCACCAACATGCATGCCCTGTGTCATAATTACATTCTCAGAAGGTACACCAGGGTAGTAATTAAACTCAGGCGCTGGCATTTGTGCTTGGACATCAAGATCGTTCTCCAGCGGCCGTAAAGTTGTAATGCCACCATTTTCCTGTTGATTCTCATCAACCTGAAATCCAATCATCTGTACATCAGTGTGGTTTATATCAGGCAATGCACCTCGAACATGTAGATGCTCATTGTGAGATGGTGCAGGAAGTTGTTCGACAGGGCTTGCTCTGACACGTGCCCTTTTTCTCCTCGGTTTCTTTTCACCTTGCTCTTTATCTTGGACATTCTTACGAGAATTATTGCGTAGTTTGCTCAATGGCTCTACATCCGTCACCTGATTCCTCATATCATCTTTGGATGAAGAAACCGACCCTAACCCATCATCAGTACCATCAACATCATAGTCACTGTTACTGCTAGCAGCAGCTTGCTTTTCACCACGGCCACTTTGTGGCATCTCAATAATGCCAGATGTCCCATTATCACTACTAGGCTGCCTAATGAGGGATTCTTCTCGGCTTAAAACCCCTAACCAAATTGCACTCTCCTTTGCTGTCATCTTATCCTGTAAGCATTTTGACTGGCGGACGTGCCTCCTTATCTTTGCAATATCAGGTGACATATGCTTTATCACAGCAGTTAGCACTCCAACTTTCCACATCTTCTTTAGGTCGTGCGGCTTCTTATAAGGAGGACTCTGACCATGGGCTAGCCCTAATTTGACCCACCAATCTTCATTTCCTGTCGGCCACCAAGGTGGCGGAACTCCCTTTTCTAACGGATACTTCCTTTGAGGGGGGTCACAGTGTTGCATCAAAGAAGACAATAGAGAACCAAGAGTTGCATCTTGTAGATCTTGGAGGATGCTCTGAGAATTCCCATTTCGATTATTATCTGCATCACTCATGGCAAGACACTCCGCTTCGTACTTGGCTATGGCTGCAGGCCCATTCTTATCGAACTTCACCTTTTCTTTCCACCAAGCCCTGACGTTATCTGAAGCACCGCTCACTGGCTTGCCCTTCTCAGGAATGATACCATACACAAAACCACGAGCTTTGCACACTTCCATCAGCTTCAGCATATACTTAAGAATCCCATCTTGTGCTCTTGACATTTTCTTCCTACGAGCCTGATCAGAGGTCTGCTTGGGCTTCTGCTTTTCAGCAGCTTGTTGAGCTTCAAGTTTCTGTCTTTCTCTAAGCCTTTTGAGTTTGATTCGATCCTTCCACATTCGCATCTCCAAATCTTCCGATTCAATCTCTTCGTCACTGACATCTTTCTCCGCAATATTATCGCACCTCAAGTCTTCTTCTATATCCGAACTGTCATTAGCAGTTAAAAAATGCTCCAATCAGTAAAACTACAATAACCCACTGTGTCTGGTTGCTGTGGTACTTGACGGCAAGAAATTGAAACGAAAATTTTTATTCTTAGCAATCAAAGGCAATCAGCTGTATTAGTCTTGGTAAAGTGCACACTTTCTCTTCTTTTTTTTCCCCACTCTTTCTCAGCAGCCAAACAGAGCTTGGGAAATTATGACAATACAAATCCAACATTTATCAACAAAAAAAAAAAAAACCCGTCTTTTTCTATGATTTACCTCTAACATTTCCTACACAATTAGATTACCACAAATGAAACAAATAGTATAAACTCCAAAATCTCACACACATAGAACATATACAAAAAAACCCACATCCCCAATTCCTCATATCGTTAAATACAGCAGATTTTGATCAACATGCAAACAATTCAGAGAGAACCACGAACAAGAAATATGATCAAAAAATTATGAAACATAAAAAAAAAAGTAAAATTTACAGAAACCCCATTAAAACTGAAATACTGGGCACACCAAAAAATGATTAAAAATGAAACCCAAAAGAAAATTATTTGAAATTCTTACCTGATATCAGGTCCAATCTCCCCGACGTCACCCATCTAATCTTAATTTGCATCCAAAGAATGCTGCAAACCTTAAAAATCTGAGCTTTTGTTTCTTCTTCTTCTTTTCTGTCACTGAATTCTCTCTCTTCCCAGAAGAAGCCGAGAATATAACGGACTGAAGGGCGAATCCAAATGGGGGAATTGAATCCCTAAAAGGAATTGTTTGGATACAAAATGGCTGGACAAATTCTGTACCGAAAATTAAAAGGGCAAAAAATTCAATGCGAAATTAAAAGAGGAGAGAGAAAGCAAATGTATTTTTTAGAGAGAGAAAGCGATGGAGATGCTAAAATGCCAGTTGCGAATTGGGAATTGTTCTCGGCGGCCGAAAAATCGACAAAAAGGGCGTCACAAATGGATGAGAACTCGTCTGAGTTGCCAATACAGCGGCCTCGATCCCCTGCATCGCGTCTAGGAAATTATTAATTTGTGGATGACCGTCGTTTTTGTTTGATTTTTCAAGAGGGTTTTGTTTTTTTTTTTTGAAATATCACTTAATACACTAATTATGTTTAACATGATAATCTCTACATTTTGACTTTATTTTAATAGAAAATTTATTAGTTAAGTTCTGACCACACATTTAAGGCGTCACATTTTGGCTCACGTCTAAATATTTTGTGGCTGTAAACCTCTTTTTAATGTGAGTGCATTCTCGATTTTTACGTTTGAAATTTGAGTGAATTATTTTTTAATATTTTATGTACAATTCTACAGTGTATTTTTTTTATTCTACAATTTTTTTATTTTTTATTTTTTTGTGGCGTGTAAAATTCGTAATGTGTAAAGAAATATTAACCATACAATGAAGTTAACTAATTTAACAAAAAAATTAACTGATCAATGTATCATTTTATAAGGCTACCATTTTTTTTCTTTCTTTTTTATATTTGTAAAAGAGAAAAAGAAAACAAAAATGACTAACCACTCGCTAATTAAGCAATTAGCAACTTACTACCTTATTTTTTTATTTTTTATTAAATTTCTTTTTTTATTTTTCATATTTACTAGCTGGTATATGAAGAAAATAGCTCGATGTATTTGTCCGTTATTTGGTCTACATACATGGTCAATACTACTAGATATCTTAATTGGGATCCAAGAAAGGAAAAAAAAACATATATATATATATAATATATATTTAAATATATATATATAATCATAACACACGAGGGGTTAAAAATGAACCTATTTCAACTAAATCAAAACAATTCCCGCTATACAAAAACTCGGCATAGTGACGTAATAATTTGGCAAAGGTGTGGTAGTGTTTAATGTTTTTCAACAATTAAACTACAATCTAATAGCATTTTTCTAGCTATTTGTAAAAGAGAGATCTTATATTTGTTAGAGAGGGCACTTGCTTGATGAGGCACAAACTTTATTGAAATACTTTCACGATGTAAGTTGTTGCCCTAGGAAGTGCAATGCTGCTACTCATTGGTCTCCTTGGTTAAAAGGGTGACCCTAAGCTAACAAGTATTTTTGCTTTGCGAGTATGTAGGGGAGTGGACGGGAATGTCTATCTTACGTTGTCTTACTCTTATTTTACAAAGATGTTGTTTCTACAAATCCAACATATGACCATTCAATCACAAAAAAACAACATTTCTATTATGTCAATTGTTAATTAAATCGATCGTTAATCCTTGTTATATAGGTGACTTCTATTTATAATTTTAATAACTAAAACCTAAACCTTAAAAGTTTCCTTCTTAATTAATCAATACCTTTTCAAAAGTAAACATCAGATGGATTTGGTTCAATATGACCCTGCAAGCTAGCTAGCTCTAAGTAATTATTATGCATTTTCGGTAACGGTTGTTGTGACATCCCACATCGCCTAGGAGAGTGATTCTTAAATGTATATTCTCATCCCTACCTAGCACGAGGCATTTTGGGAGCTCACTGGCTTCGGGTTTCGTTGGAACTCCGAAGTTAAGCGAATAGCGCGCGAGAGCACTTCTATGATGGGTGACCCACCGGGAAGTTCTCGTGTGAGTTCCCAAAAACAAAACCATGAGGGTGTGATGGGGGCCCAAAGCGGACAATATCGTGCTACGGTGGTGGAGCGGGCCGGAAAGTGATCCGTCCCGAGCCGGGATGTGACAATTTGGTATCAGAGCCTAACCCTAGCCGCGTGTGTGCCAATGAGGACGTCGGGCCCCTAAGGGGATGGATTGTGACATCCCACATCGTCTAAGGGAGTGATCCTTAAATATATATTCTCATCCCTACCTAGCACGAGGCATTTTGGGAGCTTACTGGCTTCGGGTTCCGTTGGAACTCCGAAGTTAAGCAAGTAATGCGCGAGAGCACTCCCATGATAGGTGACCCATTGGGAAGTTCTCGTGTGAGTTCCCAGAAACAGAACCGTGAGGGTGTGTTGGGGGCTCAAAGCGGACAATATCGTGCACGATGGTGGAGCGGGTCAGGGAAGTGATCCGTCCTGGGCCGGGATGTGACAGTTGTAGACTTGATTTGTTTATTTTGTTGTTGGTGAGGGTAACAAATTTCATGAAATTCCAACTTATGTCATCTTTTTATTTTTTTGGTTAAACAAAGTGACTAATAGCCTGACAAAAATGAATTTATAAAATAATGTCATGAGGTCGAGAAATTTTAGAATTATCGTACAATAATAACGGTTTGCAAATATTCATCTCACGATAGTTTTGTCGAATACTACATTCTCAGTCACACAGTAACATGGCATGACAAGTTTGAATCAATTTTGGATATCACTTGACCATATGTATAATGTATTAATTGACATTAACTAAATCTAGTTAGTTAATCACCATTAGTTGGAGTTGAGGGAGATCATTGGTAAAAATGAATATCACTTGACCGTATCTATAATGTATCAAGTGAAGTTAATTGAATGTACTTAGTTAACAAAAAGTCAAAAACCATTAGTTGGAGTTGATAAAAATCACTAATACCGAGAACTCAATTAGTGGGGTTTAAAAATCATTTATCCAAGTAATTATAATAATATTATACAATACATACAAGATTTACACGCCACCAACCACAATGTCTCTCTGTTTTTTTTTGTTCTTCTGGTTTCATAGGAACTATTGGAGGAATAAAATAATCAATTGTCACCCACTAAATCATGGCGTATCCAATAAACATTTCCTAGCATGCATGCTGATATTCAGATTGGATTCTACACTATCGTTAGAGGGTTGCCAACATAGCTTTGTTGCCTTTATCGTTTATTGTTATCGATCAATATTGGTAGTGATTATGCGTTTGTGCTTATGGTAGTCTTTTGGAGATGTACTCTTGTTTGTTTAATTGTGTAAAATTTTAAATTTATTCCAAATCAATTTATTGATCACTGAAACAATGTACCTAATGACACTCTTATACTTATTTGCGATGATTAATGGAAGGAATACCACTATATATATATATATAGGATGAATTCGTGACATCATTTTTTTACACAATATTTGTCACAAGTATGTATATAAAGAGAGAATTGTATGTCTAGACATACAAATCTGCAATTCCACTTTCTTAATCACCTCTCTCTACCTAATTCTTGATAGTTTGGAGGTTTGTATGTCTAGCTGCGGAAGAAAATATCGTGAAAGCTTATGATTCAATTGGGAGGTTGCACGTTACGAAAATCACTTTTGAAATTTAAAAATATTCTTAAAGTTCGTTTAGAAGTATTTTTAAAATAGTTGAACGAGATTTTGGTGAAGATATTATTGGAAGTAATCCTTAACAAAAGTATAAGTGAATTTAAAAAAAAAAACACTTGAATTGTTTCTTTCTGTTACGAGTGCTTTTAGAATCCAAAAACATTTCTCTATAAGCGCTTTTAAAGAATGAGCCCTCATGTTTTTGCCGAAAGTGCTATCAACTCTTTCATACGCAATTTCAACACACAATAAACTTTCTAATTTGTGTGAGATGGAACGAGAATGCAGTTGATTCGATTGGTGTAAATAGTTATTAATTATATCGTCAGTTGAATAGATCATTGTCTTGAGTTGGGAATGAGGTCGGGAAGCATCAAGTATTCTAGTGCAAGCTGAGTCATTTTATCCATATTATTCATAGTTAATATTCTTATAACAATTTGATCCATGGATTGCTTTCGGACATCCCAATTTGCTAGATGGGGACACATGCAAATCACTATATCCATATATAGAGTTCTGCTCTCTCGGTCTTCGTTTCGAAGAACATATGCATATTAGCTACAAAATTAAACTTAAAATATTTGACAACTTAATAAAAACATAAGAAAATGAGTTTTCTACTGATTCAAAATGAGAATCGTAGGAGACCAAGACTGTATATACCATAAATAAAGGCGTGAGGCATGAGAAATACCATCACAGAATTCTTCAAGCTTTTCTCTCAGTTTCCCTCTCCACTTTTTCTATCTAAATTTTAGGTAACTACAAAATCACAATTAATGGCAGAGGAAAGATAATAAAAATCTTAATTAAGGATTTTTTTAATGTATAATTATTTAGATAAAAGAAATTTAAATTGACATGGTCAATTAAAATGAATTAATCCAATGATTTAAAACTTGTGTCTAAAATGTGATGTCATGGATCCCGCCCTTGTATATATATGTTTATTGATTTACATATATATTGATAGAAAAGATGACTCAGACCAAAGTCATGTTGGAATCCCACATTCATGAGAGATTTTTCAGTGGGTTTGGAATACAGTTTGGTATACTAAGGGAATACAGTATGGTATACTCAGTGTCATGATACAATTAGTTGAAAACTTAAAAAAAATTAAATTAATTGTATTATGATAATTGGTGTAACAGACCGTGTTCCCAGCATATTAAAATTTCTCTACATCCACGACTTCTTAAGGTGTCATCAATTAATATATAGCATAATGAACTAGACTACACCAAAAATTAAGTACGACACGACATCCCGATACGCATGAAAAGTCAAGGATTCGAGTCGAGCTTTATTTGCTTGGTTTATAATGGGTTTAACACGATAAAATGTCAGAAATATGGAATAGTCAGAAATATGGAATAACGCAAATTCATAGTCAATATTATTTCTGATTCTGATAAGAACAATTGACAATTGATTGTATCTGTAACAGTAGAAAAAGAAGACCCAACTTTAAGTTGTTCAAAAATAGTGTCATTAAGTTTCTTGACCCCTTTCTTTAAGATTAGCCAGTTCTATTTTTCGATAGGAGGTAAAGATAAGAGAAGGGATATAACTCAGTGGTAGAGTGTCATATTGACGTACATATTTTTATAGGTCATGTTTACTCACGAAACATAATTTCGCAAGATAGCAACACTAATGCTTTCTGATACATTCTCTATATTTTCTAGATATATCTCTTTTGGAGAATTACCTTGAGGGACTTTACTGTGTAAAGAATTTTTTTTATTTCATTATTATGTAACAAGTTAGACATAAAATTTTATCGTGTAATAAGATTCTTTTATTTATGTTTTGTTGTTTGGTTGAATAGAAAGATGAGAAAGCAAGGTGAAAAACGACATGACATGTAAAATTTGCCAATGAGCTTGAGTATTTTGACACAATAAGTTAACGAATGTATTTAAGAAAACTTTCGCACATAAGCACGATAAAACACGACATATTGCCAGGTCTAAAATTGGGTTGCAACTGTTTTATTTATCATAGTATAAAATATATGCAATTGCATCAAAACCCTGTTCACCTTGACTTGATAATTTCTTCTTTCATGGCAAGTGAGAGAGCACTGAGACTTCCCCCAACTTCCACTCTCACTCCTGGCATTGCTATTGCTCTACTCCCTACAAACCCACCTTCTCCTACACTGATCTTTCCAAACTTCACTTTCCCCTCATCACCTTCATATATGTGTCCAAACAGAAGAGCTTCTCGTCCCACGCACCCGCCTCTCTCGATCTCCACCATTTCCGGGTTTAACAAAGCTCCCATGCTGTCTACATAGGCGCCTTGGTCCAGCTCAATCTCCGAACCCATAAGCTTCATCCACAGCACGAAGAAAATTGATCCGCTTGTCATTTCCGCGAAATAGCTCCCAACTAGGGTTCTAAATGCCTGCCATGTAGTGTCCAGAAAGACCCCTATGCTCCAAATATGCACAGTTTCCCCTTCTTTCTTCTTTCCGACAAGTAACCATTTAGCCACAACACAAGCTAATCCGGCCAAAAGACCCGAAGAGACCCAAAACAACGGAAACAACCAATGCAGGGCGACTTTTTGAGCATTCTTCAAGTGCAGCATCCAGTTCAAAGGAGCGTAGATTACTAACGCCAGCAGGAAATGAGGCAGCACTGTTTGTAGTAGAGGTTGAGCAAAAGTGGCCCACAGAGTCTGAAACGAAGTTCTTTCCAGCGTCACGTTTTGCGTGTCTTTTTTCATCAATGCTGCTGCCATCGGACAACCGGAGAGGTCTACTTTGACATCGGATTGCTCTATGAAGATCTTCCATGCCTCTGGAAGGGGTGCACCGTTCCTCAGGTGTTGGCATATCTCATAGATCAATGAACGCCCATGATCAATAGAAGCACTCTGGGAGCATGATGAAGCTCGGATGACATCCACTTCATGGCATCGAAGAAATGGATTGAAGTCCAACTGTTCTGATTGTTCTGCAGACAGATTATGGTTGATGTTAACCTCTCCAACATCAATATATGGGAACTCAGACTCACTCCATGGTTTCGTGCAGTCAAGTGCAACGTCACGCGCAGCTTCATCATGTGGAACTGGCCGGACCTGTAACTGGAAAATATAACGAACTCCTTTGGCATTCACACGACTTTGGAAATCTTCAGCAAGGAAAAGTAGAGGACGAGTATCATTATCATTCCTCGGAATTGCACCTGTATCAGGTGGAAGAATTCCAATTGGCTCCACCTTACCAGCTTCCTCACTAATATTCTCGTCAGAAGGCCTCAACTTGAACTTGACATACATTTCTTGTCCATCTTCGAACCGGAACAGCCTGCATATATTCGAGTAATAATGTAGTTCAGCATATGAGTTTGCATGGCGCAAGGAAGTCCATACTGCATCACGCACATGTGGGGCTCGCTTAACAAACTCCTCCCGTGCAGGAAGCCCACAGACAAGCCATGTTGCAAAATCGGCAATTGTGCGGGCGTAGAATGCATTTCCTGTCTTCAGTGTCAGGTCAAAGAGTGAAGAGTCACTAGTTTCATCTGAAAGTATTCTTATAGCTGCACCACGCGCATCAATCCTTGCATCATCATCAGCGCTCAAGCTGTTGCTGTGCCGAACTATGACAGGGTAGCTCTTTCCTGGGCAGAAGATTTTATGGTCTGGCAGGCCTTGATGTTGTCATAGATCTTCAAGGTTCCCTTCCCACTAACACCGATTCGATGGAAATATCTTGACTTAACCTTCAGAGTTGTGGCAGCCAAATTTGCAGCAAGGTTACCGACAATTTTCTTATATTTCATATCCATCTCTTCTATTCTATCGTCCAACGAATGCATGGTGTTCTTGATCATCATTGGAGTTTGAGACCCAATGTAAACACCACCCGCTTGGAGCACTGAATTCACCGGTGCAACTGACAGTGCACCAAGAATAACATCTTTCTGAAGAACTGAACCAGGAAGGACTACACTTTCACTCCCAACTACTGAATTATCATGCACCTCAACTTTCCCACTAACAAACCCATGAGAGGAATAATACCCAGCAATGATCCGACTGAAATCACCAAGATGGACACCAGAGCCGAGTGAAATCAATTTCAGGTCTGAAATTGGGTTGATGGCCCTGACAGAACAATGTTTCCCAACCTTTGCACCAAGAAGGCGCATGTACATGCAGAAGGCTTCGGTTCCAGACAGGAGCTTAGCAAATCTGAGGTGACAGGCAATGGTGATTCGATGGCAAAGCCATGTTCTAAAATGGGTCGTCTTTTTCTCTTGGTTACTAGAAATAAGGCGGGTCAAAGCGCCTGTGAGGAAGCTGAGCACTATGCCATAAGCCAAATATGCGACCGCCAATGAGATGGATGAATAAATTATGCCTAATGGGACATTAGAAAACATGGTGGCATACGCTATGACGGTGTAAGGTATCCAGTGAAAGGCCCCAAATAAGCAAGCAAATGCAAATTCTTGAGGGGAAAGAGGCTTCTGAGACATCCAAATGTAGACCAAGTACACAATAGAAGCTGAAAGAGTACTAAGCAACCCAACTATGTAGATGCCTATGAACTGGTAAACAGCCGCATCTTGAGTTTCCTTCGTAACATTTGGTAGCATTTTACCCTGAAATCATGTAAAGAAAACAATTGATTGATATCAGTTTCTAAGTTTGATTGGATGAAAAAGCATTCATGAATTAATATAAATAAACTATACAGCAGTGTTGTACCTCAAATATCTATATATAATCAGTGTAAGTCAGCTCCATAGGTAAGGAAATTAAAAAATTTAATTTCAAAATAATTACGAGATAAGAAAAAACTAATCATGATTTAAAAAAAGATTAGAATTCATGATGGTTGGATAATCATGCAGAAGAAAAGACTTACATTCTGAAGATTTGTAGCCTTGACAGCAGATTTACCTCCAGATTTTTGCAAGGCCATTACCTCAAGCTCTTCTCCCAGAATAGTTCCCTTTTGGACAACCGCGTAAGGGGCAACTGATGAGTTTTGGCCAATTCTTATTGGGAGGAAGCTTAACACTCCATTCTTAACTTCGTGACTTTGAATTAAGGCCCCTTCTGCGATCACCACTCCATCTCCAATTGAAACCAGAGACGGGTCCGTTATATCAACTGTATCAAGCAAAACTGAGGATCCAATCCTAGCTCCAAGCATCTCAAACCAATACTTGAGGAACACGGTTCCTCGCAGATGCTCTGCCAAAACTTTTGAAGCAACTTCTTGGGCCTTGTAAAGAGCCCACCATTTAACAAAATCCACAGACCAGATGGAAACCTCGGGGTTCAGGGCAAAGTTTGGTTTTAAGAAAGAGTTCCCTAAGAAAGCAATTGAAACACAGGTAGAAAGTATGCAGAAGATCCAAGCAAGGGGAGCAAAAGTTAGAAGGGTCAAATAATCTAAGTAGGGAATTCCTTCTACCAATGCATGGGTGGCTGAGACGCAATTCATAAAGGCAGATACGGATAAGTATGCAGGAATGGCGAGCATAAAAGCAACATAAATAAGAGCCAGAAGTTGGAATGACCAGATCACCAAGTGGTGAGATTCGGGAAGTTCCATCACAAGCTCAGCAGAATCAGTCTCAGTCTCAAGCTCTGGAACATTGGATGGAGTTGTTGACAGTTGAGGTTGGGAATTCATTACCAGATTCTCCGAGAAGCTTGCCAAGTCTGCAATGCAAGTTGCAGTGAAAATATCCACAGCTCCTACCGGCACTCCAAGAAAGTCAGAAAGTTTTTGAGCTGCTCTGACCACACCAATTGAATCGATTCCATAAGACACTAGACTTTCAGTATTTGAGATTTTGTTGATTGAAATACCAGTCTGCTCGGAAACCAGGCGTTTCAAGAAGTCTACAATATCTTTATTACTTATCTTGGGGCTTGGTAGTGGAGAACCTCTCACAAACTGAGGACGAGGGGTTATTCCCTCCTTGCATGTTCCTGTAGTGAAGGACCGCATCAGTTTTTTCTTTATTAGAATTGGTTCTGGAACAATGTTCAATGTTCCATCAGTAAACTGTTGTAGGCATTCGAATCTTTTGATTTTTCCTGACGTTGTCTTACTAATGCTTTTTGGCCTGATCATCTTGACAGAAGCAACGGTAACCCCATGTTCTTCTGCAACACGAGCTTGAATTTGTTCAACAACATCCTTGCCAACAGGTTTACCATCCCTAACCTCCGCAATTACAACCAAACCAACCTGGTCAGCATTATCTGGAACAGAAATACCTTTCATTGATAGGATTTCCATCGGGACAGCAATGACAGCACAACAACCTGGACGTACAACTTCTGATGCGCTCTCCACTGTCTTCTCTACATCTGCTGAGTAAATGTTCCTTCCAGCTACAATGATGAGATCCTTGATTCTTCCAGTGATGAACAATTTTCTGTCAATTATCCGTCCCAAGTCCCCCGTTCTAGTGTAGATGCGTCTAGGATAGTCAGGAAGCTTGTTTCTGTAAGTTTTCTGGCTTAGTTCTTCCCTACCCCAGTACCCAATTCCAGCACTGGGACTGCTGATCCATATCTCTCCTTCATTTCCTACTTCTTTGAGCTCCTCACATTTCTCTGGATCAACTATTCTGATGTCAACATCTTCATCATCGGGATTAACATACCCACAACAAACTCTTCCTTGCCAATCTACCATGATAGGGCTCCCTTCACCATATGCACAACTGACAAACACACAATTTTCTGCCAAGCCATAGCCAGGTGCCATCACCTCTTGAGAAAAACCAAATTGACGTGTGAGCTCAACAAATCTTTTCAGAGTTTTCTGCCTAACTGGTTCAGCAGCAACCATCAGGAATTTCATGGAAGAAAGGTCGTATTTCCTGTTTTTCTCCGACTCCAGCCTTCGAACGACTAGCTCAACGGCAAAATTGGGGCCAGCACTGTGAGTAGCTTGATATTTGCTCATGATTTGGAGCCACAATAATGGGTTCCTGATGAACTGTCAATGGGGAAAATAAAACTGCAGTTCCACCACTAACAAGAGCTGTGAAAAGTCCTCCGATCAGCCCCATGTCATGGTACTGAGGCAGCCAGCTAACTAGAACTGTCTTTGAGGTGCTCTTGTACCTCCTTCGCATCAACTTCACATTGTGAATGAGCCCACTGTGAGTTATCATGACTCCTTTAGCATCGCCAGTCGAACCAGATGTGAACTGCAGAAAGGATACTTCGTTGGGCTGTGGTTCAAATTCATCTTTGAAATCCTCCAAAACCACATTCTTGGAGTTCTTAATCCAAGAATCTGTATGTAACCAAGGAAGATTGGGCCACCGAGCTGTGGAATTTGGCTTTTTAGCTGTTAATGAGATTATATTTTTAACAGAACCTGCCTGGACAGCCCAATGATAACTAATGGTAGAAAGAATTGCTACTGCACCACATGATTTAGCAATGTTTTCAATCTTCAAAAGTGCTTGACCGCCTCTTTGTAAAGGATCTGGAGGTAGAACTGGGACTGGTAAGACGTTAGCTCTTAAGCACCCAAAGAAAGCATCTACAAATTCCAGACCTGGGACATGGACCAGGAGAACCCTGTCACGAGGCCTGATTCTTGGTTTCTTGCATGTCAAGAGCTTTTGAGCAATGCAAGAAGCATTAGCATGAAGTTCTGCATAAGTTCGCTGGCTCACTACCGCTCCTTCTTCATTGATCCAAGTATAGAGTGTGTTGTTTTGAGTGACTCCGTGAGCTCCCCAGTGCTTCAGATAGCCATCGAGGGAAGATAGATTCGGGAACTCCACTCCTGGTAATTCAGTCATGCTTTTAGGGCTTCCTCCCCACTGTTGTTGCAATGCAAACAAACTCTGCCAAGAGACATGTTTATACTATGTAAGGAATTTTTCATCAAATCTGATTTTCCATTCGTTCAATTTGAACTTTGTATGCATTACACTGAATATTTAGATGTGGGCTTACCTTAGCATAAGGAAACTTTGGCACAGGGTTGTCATTTGCAAAGTGCTTGCAGACTAAACCCATAGCATATGACGAATTTCTCTCCGTCAGTTCAAAAGCCATAAGACCGCCGACATAGTAAGTGTTCCTGAAGCCTTGAAGTTCAGATTCCAATTTCTCATAAAAGCCATCCTTCATCTCTGTATATAAAAAACTAAACTTAGCATTCCTAATCGGCACGGGATAAATGGTGTAAAAGCAAATCATTACGTACCTTGGCTGCCGACGTGAGGAAAATACTTAAATCGTCGTTGGAGAACCACCTCTGTAACTTCTGCTCCTATAAGCTTGGCAGCATCAATTGCAAGCTCTGTTACAGTTGGTCCCGTAACATCAACAGAATTTCCATAAGACCAGAATAATAAAACATCAGTGTCAGCATAGAACTTTTGCATTGCAACTGGATTTCCAATTGTTGCAGGATTGCTCATATATTCTTCAAAGTAGTAGAAGCCTATCGGCATATCTTCGATCCCTTTAACCTTAAAAACTGTAGTGTAGTAGTCAATTGTCTGTACTTTACTGAACAACTCCTTTTCAACATCACCCATCTCCATTACTTCACTTCCACGCTCTGTTACGAGAATTCTTTGTTAGGCATATAAAGAAGATAAGAAGGAATAGCAATGATAATAAATGAAGAAAAAGGGAGCGGGAGTAAAAAATAAACCTGTTGGATGTGAAGGTGGTGATCTGTAAATTTTTCCGTTATTTAAAGGGAAGGAACCAGAAATGATGATCTTATCAAATTCCAGAGCTTTAACTTCTCCATCACAACTTTTTACGTCAACACTGACACTATCGGAATAGCGTCTGATTGCCAACACTTCGGTGTTGCAGTGAACCATTGGGAGTGATTTGCTGATCTTCTCCCAAAGACTTGTATATCCACCTTTGAAACGGCGAATTTTTCCAGCCATGGAAGTTCGTGTGAACTCATGAATGTAGGCATAAGGCATGTCTTGAACAAACCCATAACCAGAAGCCGTGTATCCATAGGCCACAGATTTGGGAATAGAACTAAATCCTTGGCGTTCAAGATATACAGGAGTTAAGTCTGACGCATATTCACTCACAGCATGGACCCCAAATCGACCCGACTTTGCTGCCTTATCCTATCAAAGGTAAAATGGAGATATCAGTATTACGGAGCAGAGAAATCAAGAAATAAAACAGGGTGTAAGATACTAGGTACCAACCTGGAGTTCCAACGTCAGTGAGATCACCGATACATAATCATCTGCAACTTTAATATCTTGATACTGCCCTGATTTGTCAATAAGCGCAAGCTTGTGCGAGTCCATTTCTACTAGTTCAGATCCAGTCTCCTTTGCCAAGTGAAAGATGACAGGGGCGCTGTTTGCAGCAAGAACTTGACCGCCGAGATCATAAATTTTCCCTGTTAAGATAGTGTACATGTTGTCAAACTCAATTACATAACAAAGCAGGCACAAAAGACAGTCTTATGTTTCTCACCTTCAATATCGACTGATTCACACATGCCACCAACAGTATGGTGCTTCTCTAACACGGTCACATTGCTGTAACCAAGCTTCACCAGTGCATAAGCAGATGATAAACCACTTGGACCACCGCCTACTATCGCAATTCTTGTATTCAGTGGAAGGCATGGATGCAGCCTGGAGAACTGGTCTTCTACTGATTTTCCAGGGTCCATCTCCCTTGTCGTTCAAGCCTTCTGGCCGTGCCTATTGAGATCAAATAACAAACTGAGTTCAACTTTGTTCTAGTTCTAATTCCCAGTTAAGGTTTATAACCACAATTGGTGATAAACCCAAATCTACAGTTCTAGAAACCGAACTCTTGTTTGTATCATTGTTTGTTATTACACGAAAACAAGGGCATTTGTGCAACTATCCACTAAGGGCAGTGAGAAGAACGAAGATAAGAAACCGATGATGGGAAAACCTGATATTTCAAATGCAGCTCCAAATCTAGAAGGCTGAAATTGGAGCAAGGTGCGTATTCATACTTATTATAACTCATACAAGATTTCACGTGCAGACAGTCCACCAATATATATAACAATGAATGATTAGAACATCTTGGCTTACATTATTTATTATATCACAAAGAATAAAAAGCCATATTAGCTATTTGTCTTTCCTTATGACAAAAAATCTGTACAGTAGCCAGAAAAGGGAAAACATCAAGATGGGGAATATGGAAGGTTGGATCATCAAAACGAAAGAGGGCGAAAACCTTGCAGATCTTTCTGGATTTGGACAACGTCCAAGTGATCCATTGCTGACTAAAGTACAAATATGTTCTGTAAGTTCACATTTCATACATAAACACAGCACCATGTGCTTCGAAAATTCTCAGTCAGACTCGATATAGTATGAACTAATATAACAATCTGACTTTTGGCTATAAGAACAGAAGGTCATTTTAGTGCGCAGATTGGAATGGCAAGTAGAAGATGAACGTATGCTATTCAGATTGGAATGGCAAGTAGAAGATGAACGTATGCTATTCATACATTTGAGTCGAATAAGAGGGTGCAATAGCTATTGCATCTCACACGAGCGAATCACTTATCTTCTGCTGCATATAGCAAAAATGCAGACACAAGGGCAAAGACTAGAGAGGTGAAAAAAAAAAAACATACCTTGCACTCGCAAGAAATGCAAAGAGTGTAGAATATATAGTTTATGCCTTCCAAAGGCGGCAGCTTGATCAACTCGCTATACTCTACGAAATAGTCCCTGCAACACCATTACCACCTTAAATTCAGAAAACAAACACGGAAACAATATCGAAAGAAAGCACAGATGTTTACACACCCCTTTAGCATCACAAACTAGTTGTACACTCCAATTCGCAATATATCGCCAACACATTATACACAAACATAAAAGGAATATCGAAAGAAAGCACCGATCTATACCCACCCATTTAACATCAGAAACGAGTTCTACACTCCAATTCACAATATACAGCCAACACACACATTTCACTACTTCTATCACTAATATACTCTCTTTCGGACCAAAGATCAAACATTTCATAAGCATAAATTTTCCACCCACCTACACATTCATATGTACTACCAAGTTACCAACCCCCCCCCCCCTCTCTCTCTCTCTCTCTCTCTCTCTCTCCTGTAATTTTCACACCCAGATAATTGTTAAATCACCACGACCATGAAAAGGACTCACCTGGGCAATTTGGGTTGATCCAGTTGAATGCCAAATGGCATGTAACTATGGTAAAAAGCCGTTCTTCCACGCAGAAAAAAGTAAGCTGCTGATCTCATTTTTTTTCCTTACAATTTTCTCAGTATTTAAATCAACCCAGATGTCTCTTCCCGCCAATAATAAACAGACAAAAAACCTCCCAGAGTTTCTTTTGCTTCCGAAAATTCCAACGTCCTCGGTGACTTCGAGAACTTACAATCCAAAGATACCGATATTCCTGAGTTCCCTGCTTTATATATCACAAACGTTGTCATTTGTATTGAAAACGTCGGACACCTGTCCAATATTCAGTATATTCTCTTGGGAGAAGTTTTATCCGTATCCAGAATACAAAATTTAAACCGTAAAAATACTCGTAACATTAAGTACTATGTAACATTGAAATCACACCTTACCTTATGTATTATTTTCATGTTATAATAAGAGTGAATGACATAATTAATGTGTCACACTAGTAGAAATATTGATTAAAAAATAATTAACCTGTTATAATTTGAATAAAATAATATCACATGCATGTGTTTACGTATCAGTATATTTGTTTACACTTGTGCAATTATTGTTACTCGTTTACTTATCAGTAAAATGAATGAAAAGAAAGGGAATGAGTTCCCTTCATGACCTCCCCGTGTTTATTACCAAAAATCCATGATGGAATAACCTAATTTGAAGAATTTAATTAACTAGAGTGGCTTTTAATTTGATTCCCGTTCTTTCCCTCTCATTGTCTGCTTAAAATAGCGTCATTATTTATAATAGTTGAAATGTACCCTAGCTAAACCTTAGAAAATACCCTTTTGAAGTATAAAGCGGTTTCGTATTACCTAGAACTACTGTTCTAAAAATCGTCCTAGGCCGACACTTAAAAATCGCTTAGGTGCTACGTGGTTGTCATTCGCCGGAATTAAGCCCAAATCAGAATCCTTACTTCCTCATTAATGACACGTAACGAAAAGAAAAAACAAAGGGAATAAGATATGCTGGAGAATAGACGGATCTGTGGGGACTATGTAATATGCAAGTTGGATTTTGGAGAAGCATACTGTCGAGGGGCGACGGATATTACAAACCAATTTTAGTGTTTTTATATGATTTTCTTTATCCTGTTCTGCTACTTTGTGACGGAGGGGAATATTGGAGGGTGGGTTGTGGTTTTAAGAGCGTCTCCATTGAGAGTCCTTGTTTAGGGACTCTCACAACTAACCTTGAGAACTCATTTAGAAATTTTAAAGGAATATTATCTGCAATGATAAATTTTTACAATATAATTTCTAATGTAAGGAGTCTAGGGACTAAAATATTTAAAATTATTGTTTATTTCTTTGGAATATTGTAGTCATACAAAAATACTAGTCTTACCACATATTTGTATCATCTCTTTAATACAAACAAAACCCATATGTATTGATGGACCCTAAATAGCACAAATATGTGGTAGATGTATAAAAAATAATAGAATAATTTCTTTTATTTTCCTTTGACAAGTGATTTTTCAAAACATACTAATTCGTTCTAGTGAAACTCAAATTCGGGGAAAACGACGAGTATATTGTCATGATTAATTGGTCTAAACTGCATTTAAAACTTAGTGACCAAATTAATTAAACGTAGTGACCAATAATATTTTAAACGCTGTATTTTTTAAGGGAGGGATATATAACTTTTAAGTAAGACCATTTTAGTAAAAATGACATTACAAAATAAATGGTGGAACATTAAGATGTTGTCAATAATTTTTTTTCCTATAAAATAAAATGATGTTATTTTTATATAAAAATAAGATGATGTCGATATATATGTGTTTCCTTATAATTTGTTTTCAGAATCTCTATATTTGAGTATTCTTTGTCCAACTTGGTGTTGTATTATTTATTTTTGTAATACAGGTTGTTCATTTAAGTTGACATCTTTTTATTTGGTTTCATCATCATTTTTCACACATATTATAAAAAAGATAAAAGAAATGTGTGGATAGCACCACCCCTATAAGTACTAGTCCAAATTGACATATACAATAAATTATATTTTGCTCAATTAAATGATTGACCTAAAAAAGTTCCGTTAAAAAGAATTTGACTTTTAAACTGTCATAGTGCAGGTGGTAGAAAATTTCTTTTTCAAATATCTAAACACTGGTATTACGATACTTAGTGTATTAGATCGTGTTCTTAGCACACTAAAAAATAACTCGATTAACATGTATCATGTAATCAACAAGGTACGCATATATAATAAGGAGGAAGCTATTTCTGGTAATTGGGTTCAGTTTATTTTAATTAAACTTTTATCTAAGCTTGTAAGTTGTCATTGTACAAAATTCAGTAAGTTTGAGGGTGTCTAATTCTCCAATTTGGGTAACACGTGAAGTTATAAACAAAGAAACCTTTTTGAGAAAATGACATCCTAAATTTATATGAAAATTGAATTAATCAAATATTTTTCTTTCATCATTGCAATTGTCAAATCGTATGAACGGGAAACAGAAAGGGTATTATGCTATATCCTATTTGGGTCCGGCAATTTGATGCTACTGCAGCCAAATCGAAAGGGTATCTAGTTTTTTTATTTTGTAAAACACTTAATAATATTCTCGTTTTCAATTTTTGTTTTTATTTCATTTTAGACAGTTCGATTCGTTACTACCTTTGGCCTTTTTTTTTTTTTTTTTTTTTTTTTTTTTTTTTGTGAAATGAAAACTAAACTAAAAGTGAAGACTAATCTTTTGATTTGGCTTCAGAATTTTTGTGTGGTTTTTTAAAAACTAAAGTTGAATCTAGTTACCAAATAAGTTTCTAATTTCTAGACTAAAAATTAAAAACGAAATGGATTAAATGACCCTTTAATGTTATCTCACAAGATTTTTTTATTTTTGTAACAGATACTGCTCAAATTAACCTTATTTTTTAATAAATAGGAAAAAATGTTTTTTTTTTTATTACAAACAAAATTAAAAATTTAAGCTAGACTCAGAAAAAGGAGAATGTTTAAATCCGGAAAACAGAAAAACCCTGTCAACTAGCGCAATTCACCTTGTGAAACGCTTCTTTTCTTTTTAGGTTGTAAGCTTTTATTTTGACTCTAACCCTTAAAAAAATGAAAAGGAAATCGTTGCTAAAAAACTATTGAGTCATCAACGTTTAATTTTCGGAAAAAAAAAAACCATTAATTTATAAGGATTACTAGTACGTAGCGAGGACGGCAGAGTGATAGTTTCTTTCTTAATCTTGACATGATATGATGGCATCATCCCTCCATGTCTTTATCAACAAATGGGATTCGGTCGTGAATGACCGAATGCAACATGCAATTATCAAACGATACCACCCGCAGACCATGAAACCCTAGCTAAGCTTTGTTAACCATGACACTACATTTTTATTTGGAACATTATATCATATGCATGTTTGACCTTCCAACATTTTAACTTAATTTGTTTTATAATTTAGTCCATATATTTTTAAATTCAGTGAATCACTATATATGCTTATGTCATTCTTATGAACATTATAACCCAACCCCCACTAAGACTTTTGATTTTTTTTTTTAATTTACTATGAAGCGTAAAAGTATCGGATATATTGTGCAATCATCGTATGCGCTAAAACTCAAATAAATTTTTTATAGGATGGCAATAAGGCCTAGAAAGACTTGGAAATAAACTTAAACAAAATGTATGAAGCACTTTGAGCTAACGAAAGAATTGGTGCAAAACTAGCGGATGGTGTTTGAGAATTCATACGGTCGACGCCACTCACTAAATGAGATAATGCTTGATTGTTATTATTGTTGTTGTTTTTAGTTTTTCGCAAGTTCAGTGACTATTTTACATGCACGTTCGACACATAATCAATACATCAATTAGTTTGAAGTAAGTTGTGGATTATTTTAGTGGTTAGGGTCTTTCTCTTCCATCCACGTCTCAATTTCAAACTCTCTCCCTTCCTTTATTCTAGAATATAACTTGTAATAAATAAAATAAAATAAAAGTTTAAAGCCTAGGGAAGTTTACTTCACAAGATCTTCAAAAGGCCTTCCAATGAATTATTCAATTGACTATATTTTGCTCCTTTTTGTTTTAAACAATTGAGCACCACATATATTTGAGCAATTGACTATATTTTTGTAAAGTGTGTACTTGGTACATTGGCTGGCCTAAATACACAACTAATCCCATATGTCACTACTTTTTGCAACATTTCAGCATATTTGGGCGGTATTTGCATGGGAATCTTGCCACACAAGATCTTTGGAGTTGAAGGAATAACAACTGCAAATATATTACCTAGGAACACAAGAATTACAATAGTATTAATTCCTTGCAGATAGTCGATACGCATTCAAATTAATTTAGACTACTTAACTTAGAAATATGTCACCACTTTTAGCATCTATTTGATTTTTATTATTATTTAAAGTCTTATAACCAACAAGGCGACGACACTCAAAATTTGCTAATCTTTAAATTTATTGAATGATGATGTAATGAAGCTCCCATATCTTTCACGATCGAGAGTGGTGTTAAAGAAACCATAATATTTAAGATAGTTATTGCTCCACTATATTCAGGAGCAATAAATACTAAGAAAATTCTTTCAAAAGTGAGACTTCATAGACTTCTTGCCACCTCATACTTTTGACAAAATATTTTATGATATTGGCACAAGAATTGACGTTAAACTGTGAGATAACAAAGAGTTTATGAGAAGTCCTACTTTTGAGAGAGTCCCCTTAGCATTTCTTATCTGGAGATTATGTTAAACAACTATTTGGTTCTAAGGGCTCTTACCTCTAATTAATTCAGCTCCAAAACCTTTTATAAATTCATCACATTCACCATCACCACTCTACAAGGGTATGAAAGCCATAATCTTAACTACCATGGCCTCATAATAGCTTCTTAAATAGACAAGGTGATGCAATTATATATGTAATTCAAAATATAATTAAAAAGTTCCAATTTGGTAATGCAACGCTATAACTTTGATAATATCTCTGTGTGGGCTTCAATGCTACGTAGCATTTAGTGTTACTAGTGTTTTAGCAATTGTATTTGATTTCCACAATCGTTAAATCTTTTATTTTCAATTTAAACTGTTCATTTATTGTACTACGCAATGCTACTTAATTATCATTAAAAAAAATTGGTATGTCTTCTTTAGAGGTTACACAGTCACAATCACAAAGAACCCCTCAGAAAATGTGGATGAATTCTGTGCATGACATAATGTTGCAGGTCATGCATGACATAATTTTTTATTTATTCAGACTGGTGTTACATTTTTGCGAATGAGGATCCTCTTTGTGAGGTTCCTAGAAATCTTCAAATTGTGTCCGTTTATCGTATATCATATGGTCAGTTTTTATAAGATCCCACATCGTCCAGGGGAGTGATCCTTATATGTATATTCTCACCTCTACCTAGCACTAGGCCTTTTGGGAGCTCACTAGCTTCGGGTTACATCGGAACTCCGAAGTTATGCGAGTTCGTGCGAGAGCAATCCCAATATGGGTGACCCACTGGGAAGTTCTAGTGTGAGTTCCCAGAAACAAAACCGTGAGGGCGTGGTCGGGCCCAAAGCAGACAATATCGTGCTACGGTGGTGGAGCGGGTCCGGGATGTGGTGGACCCCGGGCGGGGATGTGACAGTTTTCGTCAAGTAATATTTGTATTTAATATTAAATAAAAGAATTTAAAATGATTTCTGACCGTTCGATGTACAATGAACATATACAATTTGAAGATCTTCGGAATCCTCGATATAATTTGAGGATCTTTGAAATCCTCACAAAGAGGATCTGGAGAGGATCCTCATTCCATTTTTGCTTTCAGTATTTTTTGAAGTCAATAAGTTACAAATAATGTTAATAAGTGAGTATCATTAAAGAAATGTAATAGGTGATGAATTAGCAACTATGAGGTTTTCTTTGGAACTGCTTTTAAAATGATTAAAAACGTTTTGATAAAAATGTTTTGGAATCAATTCTTAGTAAAAATACAAGTGATCGAATCTTGAAAAAACACTTGAAGTGTTTTCTACAGTAAACATATACAGGTGCTTCTTGCAGAAAACACTTCAAGTTTTTTTTAAACAAAAATATGTTCTCTAAAAGCACTTTTAATCCTTTTAAAAGCACTTTTAAACAAATAGTGATTCTTTAATGAGCGATTTATAGAACTTCATACTTATGATCGGAAACATTTAATATTATAAATCACTTTGTAAATATCATTTATTGTAAAAGATCAATAAAATATGAGATCGCTTAGTCTTTGAATTGTATAAAATCAGATGGTAGAATTCGACAAAAACATTACGAACTGTCTATCTATTCACTACAATTGATTAACTAAATGACCTTAGTTTTAATTAATTGTTTGACAAAAACGATCTTTACATAATGATTTATAATATGAAATGATTTCGATCATAAACACAAAAATATGTAATTCAATCAGCGAACGGTTTGAGGAAAAACCTATCCTAACCTTGAGGAGCCAAGCATTACTGGAACCAGAAATGTCTCGGCGCATGTACCAAAAGGAAATTCTTGTTTACTCAATTTTGTTGTTGCTTTGATTTGTGGACAGGGAGGGGAAGAACAATTAGATGGGCCAACCGTTGTAAACACATATCAAGGTGAGCTTACTCCTTGGGTTGCTTAAGAGAGGTTTTAGAAACTTTGTTCTGTCACGCAATTTTTCATCAATATTACGTAGTAATGAGTAATACAAAAAATGAATGACTAAGATTGAAAGTAGAAGATCTAATAGTTATGAAAATAAAATCTAACAACTAAAACACTCGTAAGGTATGTAGCAAATCACATATTTCTTATAGATTCCTCAACAATTTGAGATGGAATTGTAATGCCAACAAGAAGCACTTACAACATGGGAAGCTTTTACAATCTATTCAAACTATTTAGGGCCTTGAGCTTTCATTCTGCAGCAAGTTCCTCCAACTTCATGTTTTCTGGTAAGACTAGTATACTAACTTATCAAATTCGATCTACGCAAGAAACTCAACGGTGACAAGAGAAAAACAAGAAACATGAGGATTATGTGGTCTGTTGTTAGCCCCTATGATTCAACTTCGTGTCACATACACTCGGACGTTTCTATTAACCATAAGTAGCCATCGACACAGAGAATGCATAATGTATCTACCGGAGTTTAAGATTTTAGGCATTATATACAGGTAATGACAAAATCGAATGTTCTGCACTGGCTATATTCAAATTGAATCCTACAAATTACATGCATTGTTTACCATACGCAGAAATTAAAATTTTAACTACAAAGATGTAAACAAGTTCACAACATTACCAATTTACCACTTTATGTGGTTGGAAAATGCCGATTTGTTACTTTTCACCCTGCTTCACCATCTGCACAACTCTGAAACACAGATACAATGATGAAGAGGAGAATAGTGATTCGTAAAGGCAGTTGTGCTTATAGCATGCTGTCTGATCTTGCAGGCAGCCTCCTAAAGAAGTTGAGTGGCACTGAAGGAAGTTTGTGGCGGAATTTGGGATGCCTTAACATGTAAATGCCTGCTAGAAGGGCCACAACTTGGAATGGAGTAACGTAGAGAACAATGGCGGCAATCAAACAGAAAGTTACGAACAGGGTGGTGTCTCTAGGGTCTCTCCAACTCAGAAGAGACTGAAACCTTTCACCTTGAGTTGCCAGATCACCGATAACAGTCTGAACCCTCCCTACTATGCTTCTTAGTCGATCATATCTCATGCTCACTATATCTGACTGACCGAGAAGTTGGGAACGTGTCAAACTCTTCATCTAGTTCGTCAGGATGAGCAGCGTCAGCATGAGATAGCCGGATGTCCACGTGAGGAGGGTGCCTTGGCCTCCACCGAAAATTCCAAATTGCAATCAAGAATAGGTAGATGACAAAATAAAAGGTAAAGTGAATAGTTCAAGGATTGACTTTTTAGTGTAAAAATGTGGTTTTTCGTTAAAATGAACAGTACTAGAAGCTTTTCGTTAAAGTTCCCTTAATTTTTATCTTTATTAAAATATTCAGGCTATAGGAGCTATTAATTGGACTTGGATCCTTTCCAGAGCTCAAGGAGAGAATCCTTGTCACATCCCGGCTCGGGGCGAATTACTTCTCGACCCAACTCTACCGCCGTAGCACGATATTGTCCGTTTTGGGCTTACCATTCCCTCACGGTTTTGTTTTTGGGAACTCACGAGCAACTTCCCAGTGGGTCACCCATCATGGGATTGCTCTAGCCCCATTCTCGCTTAACTTCGGAGTTCCCATGGAACCCGAAGCCAGTGAGCTCCCAAAAGGCCTCGTGCTAGGTAGGGATGAGAATATACATATAAGGATCACTCCCCTGGGCGATGTGGGATGTCACAATGCACCCCCCTTAGGGGCCCTACATTCTCGTCGGCACACCACGGCTAGGGTTAGGCTCTGATAATCCTCCTGACCAAAGGAATTAGGTCGTTAGTTGAAAATCCAATAGCTACAAATCGGGGGTTCAACGGCCCAAGTCCTTTGGTCAGGAGGATCCTCTTCTTGGGCTCAGGAGAGGATCCAAGTCTCTATTAATTGCATTATACGGAGACCAACTGATGGGAAGTTATTTGGGTTCAATACGGATTATGTACTGGTTTGTTATTGAGGTACTTTTTATATAAAAAAGGGTATAAAAAAAAGGCTGAGCTCAAAAAGGTGTTTGGTAAACACTTAAAACCAGCTTATTTTCATAGTTTTGAGTGAAAAAAAGATGAAAATGTGAAGCAGCAAAAATGAGCTTATTTTCACAGCACAACAAAATCAAATTTTTTTTCAAAATACAGCAATACCAAACCGTAGGGGCTATCTCAGCTATTGAAGACGGACTGAAAGGTTACTATTATGTTGTACTAGCTAAGTTTTTTCTTCTTTCTTTTTTTCTGGCAAGAATCTTCTTTTTTTTTTTAATGTGTTCTGGCTTCCCACTTTTACTTTACAGGTTCACATAATAATGGCAGTTTAACTGTTTCACCTTTAGCTGGTAGGCTGTTTGTTGTTATTGGGGCTGGAGGTGCTGGGAAGGCACTTGCTTATGGTGCAAAACATAAGGGCGCAAGGATTGTAATTGCTAATCGCACTTATGGTTGGTTTCACTTTCTTTTGTTCCGTCTTTTATTAGCTCATAAGCTATCTGCTTTCTTGATCTATTTTGTCATGGCATTTCTTTGACGGTTAAAACACCCGTAACCTATGTAGCAAGTTTACATATTTCTTATAGATTCCTCAACAATTTGAGATGGAACAGTAATGTCACGAAGAACACCAATTATAACATGGGAAGCTTTTACAATGTGTTCAAACTATTTAGGGCCTTGAGCTTTCATTCTGCAGCAAGTTCCTCCAACTTCATGCTTCTGGTAAGACTAGTTTACTAACTTATCGAATTCCATCTCCGCAAGAAATTCAAAGGTGACGAGAAAAACAAAGAAACACGAGGATTATGTGGTCTGGTGTTAGTCCTATGATTCAACTTCGTGTCACATACACTCGGACGCTTCTATTAACCATAAGTGGCCATCGACACAAAGCATGCACAATGTATCTACCGGAGTTTAAGATTTGCTCAACACCAGATATGCAGATGACTCAAAATCCCAGGCACTATAATCTCCGGTCTATGTTATGAATGCCGTAACTAGGTGTGTTTCATATTCAGTTTCAGAAGCAGCAATGGTGAGTTGGAATTCCAAATTTTCATACGTTGAATTGCGCGGTTAATATATGCTGTTAAGGAGAGAAATCGAATGGTTCTGCACTGGCTATATTCAAATGGAATTCTACAAATTACATGCATTGTTTACCATACGCAGAAATTAAAATTTTAAATACAAAGACGTAAACAAGTTCATAAAATTGCCACTTTATGTGGTTGGAAAATGCTGATTTGTTACTTTTCACCCTGCTTCACCATCTGCACAACTCTGAAACACAGATACAATGATGAAGAGGAGTGATTCATGAAGGCAGGTTGTGCTTATAGCATGCTGTCGGATCTTGCAGGCAACCTTCTAAAGAAGTTGAGTGGCGCTGAAGGAAGTTTGGTGCGGAACTTGGGATGCCTCAACGTGTAAATGCCTGCTAGAAGGGCCACAACTTGGAATGGAGTTACATAGAGAACAATGGCGGCAATCAAACAGAAAGTTACGAACAGGGTGGTGGCTCTAGGGTCTCTCCAACTCAGAAGGGACTGAAACCTTTCGCCTTGAGTTGCCAGATCACCGACAACAGTTTGAACCCTCCCTGCTATGCTTCTTATTCGATCATATCTCATCCTCACTATATCTGATGGCCGGGTAGTTGGGAACGTGTCAAACTCTTCATCTAGTTCGTCAGGATGAGCAGCGTCGGCATGAGATAGTCGGATGTCCATGTGAGGAGGGTGCCTTGGCCTCCGCCGGAAGTTCCAAATTCCAATCAAGAATAGGTAGAGAAAAATAGTGGGAAGAATTAGTTCCGGATAAAGAACCAATATAATAAAGAGGATATGAATTAAAATGGTTGTGAGAGGATTCTTCCAATTGCAGATTTGATCAAGCCATTTTCCTACTGCAATCAACCCGCTTAAAACTCCCATTATTCGGAAAAAATTGGCCTTGCTTCTTCTCATGCTCCACATATGTGAATCAACATCCAGCATATACTCCACAACCTCTTTCCTCAGGGGAGGCTCAGCCCGGTTCAGCCTCATCGAGACAATCTGCATAGCCTGGTGCCTCAAGCTATCGAGCTGAAGCACGGACAATGGATGAATGTAGTGCATTTTTGGCAACAGGGGATTCGAATACATATACAGCATATTAATCAAAGATGAGCATGTAAACCTCACTGCCAGCTGAATTTCACCCATTTTCTTCACCCCAGATGGTTGTAGGACCAGAAGAGGATACGAATGCGTGTAAACCCTGTCAGCTTCAAGTGTAGATAGCCGAATTCTCACTTTGCCAATTCTTGAATCCTTTCCCCCTTTATCACCTCCATGTCCATGTATATGACCATTGTCAAAAACTCCAATTGTAATCACAGTACACGGGTCGAAAACCTCCCAGATGTACTGCTCATTCCACTTAGGATTGAAGCTGTCCACAATTGTCCTTGTTCGAACCCATTTCCTCCCGTATTTTGCTACACAATAAGCATCTGTGGTACCTCGGCCATCTTTTGTTTTCATTGGCATCAGACCAACGGCAGCTTATAACCCCTACCTCAAAAATCCCAATGCTTGACTTCCACAACTGCCTTGCTGTTGGCCTGAGATCGCTACTGTAGTGTGTTGATTCATCCAAGACATGGTACCCGCCATCCAAACAAATCCGTAAATGAATCCTGCTCGCAAATTTGACCTCCCTCTTCTGTTCCCCGTCTACGATAATATGCTTCTCAAGATTATACCACCTAGTGTGCACAGGTTTATGGTCTAACCTCCTCTGCACATTCTGTAAAGGAATCACACACCTTCCCAAGATGTCATCTTTGCCAGATCCCACTCTATCTTCCACAGTCAGATACAACGGTTCCTCAAACGGTTCAGCAGCAACAAACATCAAATCCTCATTCCACATTGGGTTAATACTTTTGCTCTGTGATATTCTGGTCCTCAGTACCTGATTTCCACAGATAACCTTCACAAAAACTTCCGGATACCTACTCTTGTCATTTGGTAGCAAGTCCTGAGCTTCAATAACATTCACCCTCACATACCAAAGCTTGGGGGAGAGGTATACCTTCGATCGAATGTTATTGACACCCTCAGGCCCAACTGTTGCAGCATCAGAATGCCACGCATCAGGAAACGCCTCGTCTGCTTGAGTTCCCATCCAAACTGCCAGCATCAGCTCTCCCTTGACCTTATCCCCCTTCCTGTCCTCCAGCCTATACCACTGTGGTGCCAATGGGCTATCTGGTGGTACGCGTTTTGGGATATCAGTGAGATCCATCATAACCCTGCCCATGAAATCATCCAGCACAACATCCTTATCTTTCACCACAACTTCCAAAACTGAAGCTTGAAGTCGATCTTTGGAGAAAGCAAACACCTGATTCCATTCAGGGTTAGACTTCTTCTCGAAATGCTTAGTAACTCCCTTATAGTTTCCGAGTTTTACTTCAACATAGGGATCAGAACTACCAGTGACATCTTTTGCAGGCAAATCCTTTGCTTTCACCACGCGAACGTAAAGGTATTGCATCTGTTCTACAAGGTCATAGGTGCATGAGAGCTTGTCGCCCGTGATAGAGCCCGCGCCAATGTTTGGCGAGGTCTCTTTCAGAGCGAAATCTTGAGACGGTGGAGGCTTCTGCATTTTCTAGTTTGTGGGAATAGAAAGAGAAGCTACTCCTTAAACACCAAACCGAGGTACACAAACAAATCGAATTTGATTTACAGAGATGCTATCAAAGCAAGTGAAACCTCAAACGATTTCCACACCAGCAATCATTTCCTTCCTAAAGATGCATATTTTTTCTGTGAAATGGAACAGAAATTATCTCAAAGGTAAAAGAGATAACTTCACCAAGAACTTCAAAAGAAAGAAACCCTGAAGAATTTCTTGACAACCTGCAGATTCAAAGAATCAATGTATTACTCTTCCATAAAGTAACCCTCTTTTGGTTTCTTTGAAGAAGAGAGAGAGAGAGAGAGAGAGAGAGAGAGAGAGATTCAAAGGTCACTTCCCTTTTCCATTTTTGGATCACTGAGAAAATAAACTTCAGAACAACCAATACATATTTTCTATTCAATCAATACATTTTCTGAGCAACCAACCACATTAACTTCACAGTATAAAAAACCAAATCAGAGAGTGTACTAAAAGAAGAAAAATAATCAAAGTTAGCTTTATATGAACAACTCACAGATCCAGTGCAGAAACCCCATCAAGTCAAAGACAACAAGTAAGCTCAAATTTCAAGGAAACTTGCACATAACTAATCACACCTAAAGAAAAAATGGGTTTTCAACAACTCGTAAAAAATACCAACTTCTAGAAAATCTTAAACGCAAGCAAGCATTCATTGTTCATCTTCACAAGCAAATTAAGTGACCTACAAAAAAAGAAGAAAAAATGGGAACAGAAAACTAGACAAGTAATGCCAACTTATTAGAGTTACACACTGACCTGAGGTAGCTAAAAGTGCTTCTTCAACGTGCTTCCATGGAAAGTCTTCAAATTTAAGAAAACCAAAAATGGGAAAATTCAGTTTGTAAGAAAGAAGAAAAAAGGGCAGCTGAAGAGAGTGAAGAGTGTGTGGGGCTGAGATCTGTGAGAAAGACTGAATCTTCTCTCTATAAAGAGCATGGACACAGAAAGAAACCTACTGAGTGCCAACTTTTCATATTTTTTTTACGAATATTTTTTAGTTCTTATTGTTTTGTGTAAGAGAGGGCATTGCACACGAGAAATTTTTTAATGTAACGGGAACAAAATCTGATACATTAAGTATAATAAAATAATTGGTTGGAAGTTTTTCTTTGAAGTATCTGATCAATTATTTTATGACACTTAATACGCCGAATCGTGTTTTATATACCCTTTAGAAATTTTCGTTACGCATGTGCGAGTAGATTTCCTCAGTGATATGAGAAAATTTCTCTCTTTTATTTTATATGTTTCTTGGTTTCCTCATCACGTGTGTTGGTTTGGTAATGAATTGAGCATTTTGGTCTCGCATTTGTAATATTTTAACATAAACAATGTGCAGAAACTCTAAGATTTTTATGCGGAAGTGCTTGTATCATCCATAACTCCTAACATCGTAGTATTGAAGAATAGAAGCACATATCGGTAAATGATAAAATAATACATATATATATATATATATATATATGAGAGATTTCGTCTTTAATATCATCGAGACTTTTACTTAAAAGGTGAAAATTGAAATATAATATATCAAATCATGCAAGTTAGGAGAATTCGAAGGACGTTTAGCCTTAATTGCAAGTGTAAATTAATTTAGTCACAAAATTACAAGCCTACCACAAAACTATCTTATAGGGTAAGTAAAAAGTTTCAATCACTTGATTGCCAGTTCTAGACATTACCTATGGTTTTTTTTATTTCATTATACAATGATGTTCTACTATAAAGAAAAGTGACAATTGTCATACGGTCATGAACTACCAGCCTACCAACCTTAGATTTTTTTAATTTTATTTTTATAATACAAGATATTCTATTCTAAAAAACTAACGACGAACCAACCTTAGATTTTTTTAATTTTATTTTTAGGGATAATTTGATATAGATCTAATTTTGTGAGCCATTACTATAATTAGTCCACTGCATTGAAATAGGTCCAATAATTGATATTCCACGTAAGCTTAATTATAATTTGTACCATATTTATCCCTTAGACTTATAAATTGTAGTAAATATTCAAAATTTCTTAATTATATGATTATTTGTGGTTTAACTAATCCCTTAATTGTAGGATTAGTTATAGCAATAAAATCTCAACCCCCAGTCTGTTTTATCCTGCCTTTTTTTTCCTTCTTCTAAACAATTCCCTTTGTTAGATCATGGAATCAATCATCCTCTTCTCTCATCTTTCATGGGTGATATTTTGTGTTCCTCCCTCCAAATTCCTTCATGACAATCTCAGTTTTTACATAGCTTTCACAATTTTTTTACATATTCGTTCGGCAATACAGTATCAATTGCAAGCAATAATACAGTATCATGCATTTATATTTGCTCTATTATATTTTTGTGCGTATCATAAAGGTAAACTGAAACTTAGTATTTGTTCCTTTTTTTTGTTTAGTATTTGTTCCTTTAATGAAGGTATATTATATCATATTTCTATTCTAATGTTCTGCCATGGAGGTTCAACATTTCTCTTCCTATACAATAGGTAGTTTATTTTTATTTTGTTGGTAGATTATATCTATTTTGTAGGTATAAAGCATTTTCCTTCCTATACAATAGGTAGTTTATTTTTGTTTTGCAGTAGATTACATATGTTTTGTTGGTATAAAGTATTTTTCTTCCTATACAATAGGTAGTTACTAAATTATATCGGTTTTGTAGGTATACATCATTAGGTGGTTACTAGATAATATTTTAGTTAGTATTTAAATATTCAAAATTAAAAACTGAATAAATGATACAAAAAGTAAAGAATTTAAATATTTTTATATCTAAAAGGGCAAAATTGGTATAAAAATATGTAATTGGATAACTGGACTTAGTTAAAAAACTACCAATGTTTTTGGACTTAGATCGAAAAGCCCCTTATTTTTATAATACAAGATATTCTATTCTAAAAAAACTAACGACGAACGTTTATTACACAATAGATCAGCATTAAACTCGACATTTATCAAAATCGACCTTTACCTATGCCAATTTTATATTCTTCCCATATAGCTTGTTTTACATACTAAGGTTGAAGACTTATTAATTGATTTTGAATAATACTTAGCTGCTGAAAAAAGAGCAGCAAATCTTGTTGAAATGAACAAGTCTCTAATCACAAATAAACATATGGTTAAACAAAGAATTGAAAATTTGAACCAACATCACTCCATACAAATGAACACCTATCCCTTTTCAGCAGGGCTTGCTATTTTTTTTTTTCGGCAGTCAAACATTATTCTTGATTTTTATGAGATGTTACCTTGGAAAAAGGCCAATAGCTTTACTAATTCTCGCATGGGAAATGAAAATATGAATTGATTGATGAGGGTACATATCCTTAAAAAGGTTAAAGTCACATCATTAAATTGATGACTCACAGTAGTTGTGTTCATAGCAGTAACATTTTCTTATGTAAAGGACTACATTAGGGTGAGGTTGTTCCAAAATGATTGCATTCGGCTCATGTCATCGAGAGAGTTTTCAATGTATTAAGAATATGAACACATATGCTAATACATTATATAAGTACAAAAACAGTAAAAAAAAACTTATTCTCTATTTATTTATGACATATAGTCACATGTTATAAAGACCTGGATTGTTTGCCCTACCTCATCCCATAGCCTTCCTATCTCCTCCTATTTCTGTGGTCACGGTTAAGCCACGTTAATATTTTATATTCCTATTGCTTTTTGTCTTATTATTTTTATAAAAAAATCAATATAAAATGTTAATATGATTAAACCATGACCACAGAAATAAGAGAAGATGAGAAATGTATGAGATAAAAAGGGCAGACACTCAGGTCCATGTTATAAATACATTGAAAACTCTCCAATGTCACCATCATCCATGTTTGCGTAAGTGTAAATAATATATATTAATTTCCTTAATTGAAGGAGAGAGAAGGTGACGTGAACTAAGGGTATATACTAATATAACATTTAGTTTGGCACAACTCTTGTGTTTTTTTTATTTTAGCAAAAACTCTTGTGTTTTGTTCTGCAATTAAAATAAAGAGGAGAATAATTTAAGCACACGTCTTATTTTCTCATGCACACTATTATTTAACTATAATTTTTTATTTATTTCAAATTTATCAACTTTTTATTTTTATTTTTATCTATAAAAATTCATTCAAATCTAAAACTATATAACTGTTGAATCAAGAGTTTAAGATTTCTTTTTAGATCATATTCGGCTATTTTCTTTATTACAAATAAATGTCTTAATGATTTTGGATTTGTATAATTTTTTTTGCAAAAATGATCTATGAATAATGTTATAAAAGATAGACAGTTAAGATCATTAAAATACATTAGAGAGTGGATTCTATAAAAACGTGTGTAAAAAATTGTGTAAAACAAGTGGTGCCACGAGATCCGCTCTCATACATAAATGAT
This sequence comes from Pyrus x bretschneideri, assembly GCF_019419815.1. Taxonomy (NCBI): domain Eukaryota; kingdom Viridiplantae; phylum Streptophyta; class Magnoliopsida; order Rosales; family Rosaceae; genus Pyrus; species Pyrus x bretschneideri. The sequence goes on along the minus strand of NW_025999787.1, from coordinate 11,445,670 downwards.
TTAAAACTTTGTATAAAGTATTTGATTGCATGATTATTGGTCACCATGGATACAACTTCAACTCTGAAAGTGATATATGCATCAAATTATATGTCACAAACTAATTTATTTGGCCATACCGATGGCCAAAAATTTAATTTCTTGTGATATGGATGTTTCATGGGGCCACTATTGAAAGCAAAAGATAACCATCCACATTCATATACAAGAATTAAATTTGCAAAACTTATGCCCACAATGCTGGCAGTTGAAAAATAATGAGAAAGAAATTGTTGTTAGGTATCATAGGATAATGAATTAAATTTCTTTTTTTTTTAGATATTAAAAAAAGATAAAACCTTTCTCTCTTTTGGTATTTAATTTATTATTCAGCAAGTATTGCTAAAATTTTTAACGCTTGAAAGACGAAGGTACTCATAGGTGCGGACAATCAGACCATATGATCCTCCGCTCATATACACAAGAAACGCCTCACTTCTTTGAAGTTTGAATCCCATTCCTTATGTTTGATGCACGTAAATGGATTAAAAAAAAAAAAAAAAAAAGTTAACGAAAAGTCCAAAAAAACTTCTCTTCTAATGAAAAATCATTTTTAAAGATATAGTGAATAGTACCAGAAAAAATGTATAAATGTGACTTTTCGTTAAAAGTAAACAATACCGGAAGTATTTTGTTAAACTTTTCAAAAAAAGAAGTAAAACGTATGAATATGGAGAATATGAGCAACTATTAACTAAATTAAAAATAAAGAAACTAAACAAAAAGAAGAAAATGAATTTTTTGTTTTGTTTTGAAGTTGGAGTCGTATTTTGTAGGTGTGTTAGGTGGAACCGTCAAGTTCGCCAAAATGGCGAGATGACCAGAAAATAAACCCTACTTCGGTGTATGGTTGTTGACCTTTTCCTGATGTGACACACGTAGTTGTCATGATTTTTGACCATGCACAAGCACATGCCCAAGACGTGCACTTTAGGTTATGCAAAGCCAAAAATAAAGACGAGAGTTGATTTTCACGCGCTTAGTTTTTTATGCATATTTTGTTATTTTAAGTCATTGGATTGAATAAATAAAATAAAATATGTCCATTAACTCAGACAATTGAATCTTTATCCTCACAGGAATGTATGTACATTACTTTTTACTTTCTACACATCCTCTTTTTTTTTCTTTTTTTTTCTAGCTGTAGGATTGAAATGGGCTTGTTGGTAGAAGAAGGCCATTTGTCCACACAAGTCTCGTACATGAGTTTACTGCTCATTTGTATCCTCTTCGGACTTTAATTTCTAGAGTCTAAAGACTAGGAATCTCGAACCTTGATTTGTGTGAAAGAGAGATCGGAGCTATTGGTTTGTATGAGGTGGACCAACAAATTTAGTTAATAAGGACCATCAGATTCAATTTAAATGATCCGAATTGCCTAGTCCTTGAACTCTGGACATTGAGATCTGAAGAAAATATACGTCCATACTTCCATTGCATCTCAAAGGAAAAGCAACTTTTTGATAGTAGAAAACCTTCATTTTAGTACGTTTTGGTTTAAGAGGCTTTTAGGGGTTCCATTTTTCGGATAACTAAAAATTGCTCTCTAAAATATTCGGTTTGTATCATTTTGGCTCCTAGATTCTTTTTCATCCCAAATTGGTCTGTAACCATTTTGCTTTCACCGGCTTGTAGATCTTCCCAGCTTAGGAGGTGTCATGGTGACAAGAGAAACTAACTCGAAACCCGCTGTACTTCTTTCCTCTGACATGATTAGTCACGTGAGAAGAGAGATAAGAATGGGTACAAATTCTCCCCAAGCTAGGAATATCAAACGAACTGAATCAATCATAAATTCATAATTCAGCTTCAAGGATGCCTTTCAATCATTAGCCTTGAATAACATACAAACTGAAACAATCAGTAACAGCATGATTCTCAGACATAGTTTGCAGTTAGAAATGAACTAGAAGATGTTGAAATATCAAACCAATTCCTAGCGGAACAGCCGAAAGACAAATGTGGGACTATGCAAATCAATAAAGCTATCTTCAGCTGCTTCAAGTGACTGCAGAAATATCGCTTCTCTGGGTTCCTCACTCACTCCGGTTTGCGTAGCGTACTCCAATGCCATCTCATAGTCCACCTGAAAATTTTGAGTAGGGTATGTGTTTAACATCAGCTTATCTACTGGACTACATAAATGTCTACATCCACCTTCGTCCCAGTTTCTAACCAGATGTTCTCATAATCACATTGGTTTCAAGATACAAATACCGTTAGTTCCTCACTACAAGCAATGCATAAGTAATAATAAGCAAAGTATAGTTGAGTACCAATTTCTCCACAGCTACCGATGATATGCATACTGACCCCCGACACCAAAGTAAATAATACAAAGTGCCGAAAAAGGAAAGAAAAGCCATACGAAAATTGTTATATGAGCAGTTAAGGCATCATCCCACCTGTTCAACATGTTGTAAAAGCTTTTCCTTAAGTATTTCTTTTGTAACCGTTTGATTTGATATTTCCTTGTACATTTCATCGCGTTGCTTCTTTGCTGCATGTGATTGTTCCTGTTGGCATGTACAACTTTCATTAAGTTGTAATCACTTTTCCTTTTATTGTTTCCTAGCCTTATTTAGAAGGACCTCTTGTAAATCAGTTTATATACGTCTATGAGAGATGAAAAATAAAATCATTCTATTCTCACCGATTTCTGCGCTTTGATCTCCTTCCACACATCATAAAAAACAGTACAAGCATTATCGAGATACCTGCAAATTCACAGTTAGATTGCTTCAAATCGTACAGGGAGTGGAAAATGATCATTCGCATCAAATTAAGAATAAAGGCCAAACGAATGATTAGTTTTACTTGCTCAAACTTCGCTTTCTCTCCTGCTGTTCACGAGCTTGCATTTTCTTCACTATCTTGGTTTTTAGCTGGATGCAACACTGTTGAAGGGCAGACTGTCGAGGTATCGTTGTTACATAATTTGATTGTATATTATACATTGAATGAAGAAAAATTATAATATAGCCACTGACCTTGACAGCTGAAGCTATTTCAGTTATATCATCTCCGATATACTCCTTCCCTGTTCCTTTAAAGGGTATTTTTGTGCTTACAATGCTCACAAAGACACCAATCTTATCCTGAGTTTGGTTGATCTTGTAACTACTCCAACTAAAAGAATATTTTTCACATTGTGTTATATATAAAAACTAGACTGCTATCTCCCTTCTTTTTTCTACACAATTCTCAACCTAAAAAGAATAGAATTGCAAACAATGAGAAAGTTTACTATGACTTACTTGATTCTCTTAAGAGCGGTCCTGGTGACAACATCAGCACCTTGTTCGAAAAGAAGTGGAATTCGGTTTGCAAATCGGAAAATATTCAAACCCTAAAATGGAAACCCAAAAACTTCATAAATGTTCATTGGATAAACAAATCAAATTCTAACATACATTTTGTAGTACTCAAGTAATAATCAAGTAAAATGGCATCTAAAGAAAATATGAGCGAGAAGAACAAAATTCCAGTTTACGATTTGTTAATTCCTTAGTCTATATTAACCATCATTATTAATACAGAATCACCTACTTGCTTGACATCTTTTCCACCCACACTGACACCAGCTTCCACAATGAATGGGTGGCCTTCAAAAACTCGGGCACTGTATAGAATATGAAGTAAAGAAACAGCGTTTGGGTACAAAGTCAATCATGCTTGTGTACAAAGTCAATCAATTAGTAGAAAACACAAATAGGCGCATAAAGAATAGTAGCAGTCAGCTATTTACAGGAATTCTTAGAAAATAAATCACATGAATTAGCAAAGTTAGAATTCAAATAACCTTCCAGAATAAGTTGCGACCATGTCTGGATGCAGCTCCTTTATAATTCCTAGACGAAGATTGTATTCCCCTGCAGGACTTAGACACTGAAAACAGCGAGTAAATAATAGCCCAAAGTTCCAAACCACATAGCCAAGACTATCTATTCTATGCTGACTGATGTAAAGCGAACAGAGACCAAAAAGAAATGCTTACATCACCACTAGGATCATCAAATTTAGCTTGACGAAATAACTGATGGATGCGAACAATTTGTTGAGAAGTTAGAGACTTAATAGGCATTTTTGGACTGAACTCAGGACCCAATTCCCCTGAAAAAAGGAAGAAATATCAGCTTAAGCATCTAAGCAATAGCACCACAATCATGACAAAAATCCAACCTTTAATAGTGTACAAAGGATGTGCACAGAAACTCTGCAAGAATGTAACAGTACAACTACCTCAAATTCTGTTTACACTAAATATTATTCAGATCACAGTGAAAAATACTTACCAATTAGTCGTTCAGCATATGCTTTTCGTATATTAACAAATTCATGCTGAAGAAACTGTAAAAGGTTTTGCTTTGGATTTTCTTCAATGAGGCGCTTTATTAGCAATAAGTCAACAGATGATGGATGGTGCTTTGTCTCAAGAGGAACTGGAGGCATCACATCTGTTCTCCGAGCAAACCTTATGGTAATGCTTTTACTGCACGAAAAGTAAAATGTTAGTACGAATTTGTTCAGGACATAAATTCTAAAACTGCGCCTTTGTGTGTATGTGCACGCGCAGCGCGCGTGTGTGTGTGTGTGAGAGAGAGAGAGAGAGAGAGAGAGAGAGCTTACTCTGCTGCACCTGATACAAATTTAAAAAGAAACTCGGCATAAGGAGTTATAACTGCCATTTGTCGCATGTAATGCAATATCTTGGACTGCACATGCCAACATTTTCATTAGCTTAAAATGAAACGAGCTTAGTGAACTACACTGAACAATATTTTTCAAAGCTAACCATAACACATCAGATTGACATATATGGTTAAGCATGTATGTATCTGTAATGAATTAAATGTCATTAGTCAGTGACTTAGCACATACACGGTAACTTGTCCAGTTTCCTTCAATAACAACTTGGATCTCAGCTCCATGCCATTGAACCTTGTTATCCCGTTTTTCATGTAAATGGACATGAGGAATGTTCCTGAAAGCATAAACAAGCATTATTGTGATGCGTAACAAGCGCCTAAACCTTAAAAATAAAGTATATTCTTTACCATTGGAACTTCCATTTTATGATATGAACAAAATAGACACATTAACTTCTTATAGGAATGATATAAACACTAATACAAGCATATACGGATATATATGATAAAAATAAGATTCAGGTAGCAACCACTAATCCAGAAATTATATCTTATACTATGCCCAAGTCATACCTATGAATATCTATATCCAGCCTGCAAAATGAAGTATAATTTTGGCCCTTCATAGATGACGAGATCTCTATAGGAAGCCCTGTACTCATCTTTGACCAAATTAATGCCTGCATAAAAAAAAACATAGGTCATAACTGGGGTTATACATATGCATGCAACAATTATATAACAGAAGAATGTCATGAACATATACATGATATGCCAATAAATACCATCTTTGCACCTAGACCGAACTTCCCACGTGTCTGCTTCAAGCCATATTTTGTTCCAGATAACACTGGAAGAGTTCATAAACTCACAGAAAGATTAAGATGTGATAAAAGTGACATGCCATTGAGGGTCATGTGGTTTACTAGTTAAAAGACAAAACCAAACGAAAAGTTTTGCAAAGTTACTTTACCTCGTCCAAACATATTTGGAATGTCAACATGTGGCATCCCTTTTCCATTATCCTGTATTTAAATCATAAAACCAATCATGTGAGTTACAGTTATAGTGAATAAAAAACAACACATACGCTGTATGATTGGAGACTTGTTGATGGGGAGCACATCATACCTTGCACGTAACCCTGTAAAATGAAGCCTCACCTCGACCCTTTATGGTCTTTGCAGCTGGAGGTTCTTTGACCATCTTTCCAGAGGAAGCATTTTTTGCCTGTAATTCTTGAGCACGAGCTTCCTTTGCTAATCGTTTCTAGATAGAAAAAACAAATAACAAGAGGAATATATAAGAGGCTAGTTATCTACAAAATAATGATAATAATAAGAAACAATGAGCTTAAAATAATATTCGCAGAATCTGATACTTCCTATATAGCGTTTTCCAAATTCATGAAGTTCATTTGCTGGTAAAGTAATTGGAAGACAAAAGTTATGATCCATTAAGAATGAACTCCCAAATCAAGACATGCAACAAAACACATAATTTGGAAGAGAGAAAATAATGTTGATGAAAAATAAAGCACCCCAAGTCAATACATGACTACATGTATAATATAAGATAATCAAGGAATTGGAAATAACATAGCAACAAAGTCACATCATAAGTATGCACACCTCACGAGCTTTAGCTGTTTCATAATCATCGTATAATGCCTCATCAACACGATCTCGATCAATAAGACCAATCATAGAATTGAACTTGCTTTTCTCAATATCTTCACTGCAATAGCCAGATTCAGTATATACAGAAATATGTCAATATCACAAAGGTGACAACAATACCAATCAGAAGACAAACTTTACCCACTATATTCACCCCTACTCATATGAACCAACATGCCCGACAAATTTCATAAACGTATAATAACTAGCACTTACATCGTTATTTCTATCACAGGAAGCTCCGATATGGACTCCGTGGAATCAAGTGAGTTCTCAACAAGTTCCCTTACAGTAGTGTAAAGACATTTCCCTGGCTGAAAATTCCCAAAGAAAAAAGGGGAGAAGATAGATACAATGAGACAGTTAAGGTTCCAAGCTCTTTGCTTTCTTGAATCAATCAATTATTTTTCAAAACAATCTAAGGTCCACATAAACTTCCATGCTTCTATATTTTAGAGCTAACTTCGAATTACGAAAATCTATTTTCTTTTTTCAGTTTACATGTGCGTGTGAAAATCCAAATTCCAACTCATACGATCATAACTGCATAAGAGATAACAAAATTATTTCCCAAATTCATCAAACATAGAGAATTCATAACAAAATTGTGGGAAACAACTTCAACCTCCACTACACCATTCAAATTCCTAGTCTTTAAATTAGAAACCATAAGATTCCAACTTTCGTCCAAAAAAGAAAGGTAAAACAATAATGTAATAGAAAAAGCATACATTATCGAACCCAGCAATGTTCTTGTTCTCCGCAAAGAACTCCGCCGGCGATTCTGCAGAAAAATTGAAAGCATGGCTAATGAATATTCAAACTAAAACATGCGTACAGAAAACGAATGCAGAGAGGGAGAGGAGAGAGAGAAACTCTGTTCGAGAACGCTATCTTTGAGCTTTCTGGGCGTCTTCGATTGGCGTTTCTTAGGCTCCGTCTGGCTCTTGCTGCTCCCTCCAGCTTCCATTTCAAATTCCCAATCAAATCTTCGCCCCCAAAAAACCCTAAATTTGAAAAAAGGAAAAAACCCCAAATTTGGATGATAGGAGGAGGAAGAAGAAGAAGCTAGGGTTTTGTTAGGTACAGTGTGTGAGCTATGGCGCGATCAGCTGCATAGCCGTTTGACGGCGGACTGTGCTTTTTCTCAGGAGGTGTGATGATAATGGACGGTGCAGATTGGGGGTTGGATTAGACATCAGCTGGACTTGTGTGCGTACAAGATCAGCATTTCATAGACCGTTTTTTCTTTCCCGCTAAATGTTGTACATGTGTGACATAAATTATAGGGATGTTATCCACACATTCTTTTTTAATTCTCACACATTTCTTGTTAATTTATATCCGTTGATCTTCCTCAATTCATCCGATCTAATTGCCGAAAACTAAAAAGGTGTGGGAAAAATAAAAAAAGGTGTGTGAATATCACATCTCAAATTATATCTTACAAGCATTTGGCCCTTCTTCTAAAACCACTATCAATTATTTTACGATCATTAGTGTTTTTTAGAGTTTCAAATGATCCTCACAAAATGTTAGAACATTTCAGTTTCTTGATTTGGCATGACAAACAATCAAAATGTCTTAAGATATCACGTTGATACAATCCATGAGTTACTAAAATCTTGCGTCGTCTTATTTTGTCTTAAAAGAAATTTCCATGCATGTCATCTACGTGGTAATTACTTGTTCAGAAATGTTAAAAAAAAAGAGAGAGAATAAGGGGGTGTGGAAAGTTAGTAAGTGCTAAATAACATCAAGTCAATTTATGCTTTTTGTTGACAAAATGAATTCTCTTAAGAGAGTTGTTATTAATATTTCAAAAATAGATTTATAAATAAAAACATGCAGAGAGTAATAACAATTTTGAAGTGTGGATAACAACATCATTTCTCTTGATAATATGGGTAGATAAACATATAGAATTAGGTTTAGTATCGTAGACTTAATGGCACCACTCAGACAATTTCAACTTTCATAGCAATTATTGATAGCATATAATAATAAACATTTTCAAAATGTTGGCCCTGGTCCCGGGCCCTATAGATATCGATTGTCATACCCTCTAGGAGAGATTTTTCAGCGTTCTCAAAATACTGAGGAGAACTACATATATCATTATAAATCTAGTCGAAAGTTTTATTTTCAAGTATCTTTCTAATTATATAATGATATATGATGTTTCAACTAATATTCCAGATACATCGAAAAATTTCTCTACAAGTAGTAGACTGGACGAGAATATCAATATCAATATCTTCTTCTTACGTTTAACAGTACTCATTCGATGCATGCTTCGTATGTATGTCTAAGGAATCTCTCCCTCCCCCTCTGGCTCTACAGTCTCCACCACCACTCCTGACGTCTCCTCCACCACTCCTCACGTCTCCTCCTCCAATCTTCACGTGCATTGGCTTTGGTGCCGACTTTGTTTTCCTGACTTGGTATTGAAGCGACTCATCGAAAGCAACTCATTACTTGCTTAAAATGTATTACCAAAAACCAGATAAAACAAGGAAGATAAGGTCCATGAAAAGCGAAGCTAGAACAAGGACCATCTGTGCCATTTTGCACTCATCGAAAGAAGACGATTTGATTCACATAATTTTTTTTTTTTGTGTGCTCTTTCACACATCACAGGTCTGTTATTTTCAAAATCAAATGCTGCACGTTATGATTTGAAAGAGACGAGCTTATAGCAGTGCATCTATGCCCCCTTTGCACTACAAATTTACAATAAAATACGATGAATTCATGATTGAGTACTGCTACTCACCAAAGTTCACAATATATTATCCATCAAATGACGATTGTGGTAACAGATCGGGCTTCCCGTAACTGGTATATGATCGATGCAACTTACCTTAATCGAGAGCCTTGCACGTTTCTTCAACAATAGCTGCCGACTACAACATCAAGGTAGAAGTTATGCCAGTGTAGAGGAGATGGAAAGCAGGAATCAAGTTTTCTATGTTAGAGTTAGTACTCAAGTAAAATGGGGGTGACGGGTGTATATCCCTTTTGTACTTATTTTGGCGTCTAGTGAATTGTTTTCTGAATGGCAAAAGTGTTCGATTACATTCTACAAGTGCTACGGTTCTACTATTGAGGGTATTAATCTCACGTCGGGAAAATGAAGGATCTTACACATGCTTATAACTAATTAAACTGTTTTCTATATTACCAATTGATTTTATGGTTTATTTACGTCATAAAATCTTTCTACACTATGAGTTAATTATTGTTCATGTATAGTGTATAGTTTTGTTGTGTGTAATATTGATATCCATTTGCCGTCTTATTATATGCGGATTTAACGAATTATTGCCATTTGCATTCGTGAATACAACTTATATGGAAACATTACATTTTGACGTATTGGTATCATGGGTAAATGAATATCAGTATAGTTTATTTGACTCTTCTTTGCATTTTTTTCTTAACAAATAAAACTCGTCTTTACTTGAGTACAAAAGAACAGCAGGACCATTTCTTTTGACAAAAAAAAAACTCTTCTTTATATATATGGACCACATTTCGATTCGGTAAATTAATAACTTTGATTATACAGTAGAAATTTGATAATATAATATTCGACAAATTCATAACTTCGATTAAATAACATTTTTGGCAGGTTGTGACTATAAATAACATACTTAATAAGTAATTAGCTAAGAATTCAGATCCCTGCTAGATTCTCTTTGTGAAGAGATTCTCTTTGTGAAGATTTCGAGAATTCATTAATTCTATCTGTTTATTGTATATCGTGTGGTTAAAAATTATTTCAAATATTTTTATTTAAAATTAAACATAAACAATACTTGACCGCACGATTAATGAATTTCTAAGATCCTCATCAAAATGATCTAGAGAGGATCCTGTTGGATTTGCTAAATCTAAAAGATCATTAATACATTATAAAAGATTATATAGGTCATCTTGTATATAAAGCCAGCAGGGCAATGAATAGTGATTTTTGGAGTAACAAGCTTCACCAAAAAATTTTAAATAAAAATACCCCCAAAACAAAAAATTTCAAAAGCAGCCCAAATAATAAAAGGGTATTTTCGTTATTTTACAGTGTTTTTTAATAATTAATTCTTTTTGTACAGTTTTTTTTAATTAGTACCTTACAATAAGATAACAATAATGTGATCCTATCAAATGTTTATTAAATATTATTTTCTCTATTTTTAAACATGTTCAAAACATGTTGACAGACGTGTAATGACAATTATAAAAAAGGTCTTTCACATGAGCATAATAATGTAATTAAATTAGTTGTTAAATGATTTTTTTTTTTGAACAAACGATATTATATATACTAAGGGGGAGGGGATGACCTCACAATGGGCTAGCAATATTGTGATTCAATCAGTTGTTTATAAATATTATTTTCGCTATTTTGACCGATTTTATTATGTGAATTTAGCTGCTTTGATTGGTTTATAAGAGGTTTCTTCTAGAATGATCTAAGATTATTCATTTACTTCCAATATTTAACTATCCTTTTGTCAATTTACGCATATAAATACATTTAAAATGTGCATGTCGCGCATAGCATGTCGTGATTCAAAAAAAGCATTCTGCACGCATGTGAGCGCGTGCATGAAGGCTAGTGTATATAAATCAATAACTTTCTGTTACTCTAACTTATTTAAATAAAGTTTGTACTTGGTTAAATGTTCATAAGAATTCCCTCTGAAACAAAGTGTGAGGTTTAGAGGGTATAGGAGCTGAACTTACAGTTTTCCATGCCTGCCTTCTTGATAAACTCCTTTGCATACTTTCACTGATGTATAAAAGTAGCACCATCAGCTTTGTATTCAATTTGGAGACCTAAAAAAGTCAACCTGTCTATATCTTTTAAATCAAACATCTCTCCCAGTTCTGAAACCATGCACTGATTGAATTTTGAAAGAAGTAGACCCCGTCAATATGATATCATCCATATGTGACTGACCATTTGGAGAAACTACTGTCAGAAACTTGAATCAGACAGCTGAGAAGCAACAAAGGAGCATGGTTGTGGGAATAAGTAATTTCAGATTCCTGTGATAAGTGTAAATGCGTTTCAGATTCTTGAGATGATAATACTTGTTGATTCTCCTCTAAATGTAAGCCCAACTGTGACTGATCATTTGGAGAAACTAAATGTCAGAAAAAAGTAGAGCCCAGACTTGGTGAATGTAACTGAGAAGAAGCAGTAGCTTGATTTTGTACAACTGGTGGAATAGAAGGCAGAGACTGAGAAGGAAGAGTCACAACAACTGCAGCTGAAGACGAAGATGTTGCATGCTGTGAATCCTTATCAATACCAACAGAAACATTCTTAAAAGGAAACGCAGATTCATCATGTATGACATGTCTAGAAAGATATTTTTGGAACTGAGACTGTAGCAAATGACTTATTTGTATTGAAGAAAGTTGAGGTTTCACCATAAAATCACTTGGCAATATGGGGAATAGCCCAACTTCTTATAAGCTCATGCAAGGTACTTTCTCCCATCAAAGTGAGACTCATTTGCAACACGTCTCTTCACGTGTGGTGAATTTCCAAGCTTAACATGTGGAAAAACACGACAGGGGTGATGTGAAGCGCGTGTGGCCTTTTGGCTTCACACGTGGGACAACCTGCTCTAATACTATGAAGAAAGTTGATGTTCCACCATAAAACTAATTGGCAATATAGGGAGTAGCCCAATCTCTTATAAGCTCTTGCAAGGTTTATCCTTTCACCAATATTGTGGGTCTCTTTTACCTTCACATTCTCACACACCCCCTCACGTGTGGCGAATTTTCAAGTCAAACACGCGGATAACACGAATTGGGTGACATGGAGCACGTGTGGCTGTTGGGCTTCACATGTGGGGCAACCAGCTCTAATACCATGAAGAAAGTTGAGGTTCTGCCATAAAATCATTTGGCAATATGGGGAGTAGCCCAACCTCTTATAAGCTCATGCAAGGTCCCTTCTCCTATCAATGTGGGACTCATTCGTAACATGTATCCCATGGAATATCCCAAAAAAAAACACAAAATGATGACCTGTGTTGCAAGTTATGATCATTAAAAAGTCTTAAGTAAGGGTAAACTGCAGTCCCAAATATCTTCAAAGTATGTAAGGATGGAGGTTTCTTAAATAGCATTGAATATGGTGACTCCATGGATAGAGTAAGGTGACTCCAAGTCTTACATGGCATCCAATTGATGAGAAACACAACACGAGCACAAGCAAAATACCAAAATTCATGTGGTAGAGATGTAGCAGCCAATAAGGTAATAGCAGTTTCCGCTGCATGTCTATGCTTTCTCTCAACAATTATTGTAGTAGAACAAATGTGCTTGATAGATAAACCTGCAACATTGTCAATAGTGATTTTCTGGCCACCTTCAAAAGGTGTAACTTGTTACACAAAGGAAATGTCTGATATGATGTGATGCACCAGAATCCATAACCCAAGCATCATTTGGAGTGACCAGCCCTGGAAAAAAGATTTGGTGGTGGAGCTTTGACCTTGATAAGCAAAATTGGCCCTGTTAGCAATCTAAGGCAGTGTGTCCCATTTTTCCACAAATCTGACATTCCACCATTTAACCACTAGATGGAGAATTAGTATTCATCTTACCCGTTGGCTGTAGTATGTCCCCTTTTGGAGCATATTTGACACTCAGGTGTAGGAGTAACTCTGGACTCAGTATTGCCTGACCAAGTTTGCTAGTTGCAGCCTGATTTAAATCCCCCAGAATTAGTGCCTTTACCGCCCTTAAATGAAGGCCTAAACCCACCATTATTTCTTTGCTGCCCACCATTGTATGGTCTAGGTCCATTGAAGGATTGTGATCTTAGTCCATTATTAGTAGAAGGAAGTGCATTGCCCACATATCCATAACCAAATGGCCCCTGAGTTGGAAATGGAGGATAATATGATGGTAAAACAAGCTGAGAAGGAGAAGGATAAAATGCTTGCTGGGAGTGAGATGGAGGCACATAAGGACCAACACTGAGAGTACCAACAGTAGCAGAGGACAAATGATCAAATCCCTGTGTATTGGAAGAAGATGAACCACTAGAACCACTAAAACCATTCACCTTGAGCCCTAAACCATTTGCTGAGACAGAATTTTGAATCAACAGTACTCTATCTCGGTATTTGCAACATTGCTCTTCCGGTGGAAGATAGGTTTGTCAATGTCATTTGATCCCTTGTGCATGCCAATCGAGTCGTGCTGCGGTACGTCTCTCATGAAGCAAACCAAGTTGATTGCAAGATATAGCTTGCTGGTCAGTGGCTTCTCCTATTGGGAGAGCTCGGGCCTTCCATGGCTTATGGATTGTTTATTTGATGACAATGTATTTGAATGAATGTAATCAAAGGCTTGTGTGGCTTTTAATTTTCCTTCCACTAAGGGTAAGTAGACCAAATTTGCAAATCATATGGTGTGTCATTAATACGAAATAAGCACGTTAATCAATAATTAAGTAGCAATATAATTATTAACAACCAAGCTATATGATTTATAATTTTTTTTTTTTGAACAAACGATATTATCTAACTAAGGAGTTGAGGAGTGAGCTAAACCTTACAATGGATTAGCATGATTTATAAAATTTGTTTTAAAAAGTTAATCTCCCTAACATTTACCAAGATTTACCATGTGATTTATCCTGTATAAAGTTAATCTTTTGAGTCACCTCTTTTTACATGTATGCACTATGTTGACCTTTTGAGGTAATGAAATCCTATATCCCTTCAAAATAAAAATAAAAATAAAAACAATACAAATACAAACATTAATGTTCATCTTATTTCAAGCATTTATTTTTTAATTTTTTCACGTGGTCCAAAATTCCCAATAGGGAGGAACCTATATATGCCATTCACAATTATTAATAACATATGCTTCTCTCTGCTCTCTATATAATGATCACGTAGCTAACTCTCCAAACAAACATATGAGACACACTCTTATCTTCGTTATCCTCTCTCCCCCTCCACTCCCTCTCCCTGTGCGCAAATAAAGAGATGTTGAATCCCCAAGTTCACCAATCAAAATCCGCCCAAACTCTCTTCCTTCACAAGCCATTTATCCATGGATGTGCCGGAAGTTCTTCTTTTCTGTCTGGTCAAGGCCCTCCTTCCTACCCGAAAAATACGGAATCATAAAAGCCACAAGTAGTAGTAGTTGTGATAATAGTAATACTCCTATTACCACGACTAAAACTACTACTAGAATTACTACTACTCCGATTCCATACCGTATTACTCCCACTCCTCCTCCTACCACCACCACCACCACCACCACCACCATTGTGACTGCTGAAGTCGTCACCAAGAAGTTCATTAGCGATAAGGCCACCCTAACCGTGACGCTTAGAGTCGGAGGCTTTCTCTCATACCTTGGTCTAAACCGAGGACTTGATGATATAACAGATTTGCTCGGTCAATCGCTCTTATTGGAGCTTGTTAGCGCTGAGCTTCACCCAAGTATGTATATAGCGTTTGGCACAGCATGCATATGCATCAAACCACATCATAATTATCATGCGAACATAAATGGGAAATGACCTGTCTAAGAATTTCTTATCGAGTAACCTAATGGTCAGCCCAAAACCCTACGCTACCAAAGCTCTTCGCCAACCCTAACCTACCCATCAGCTAGCTAGCTACCCCACTCCACCGCCGGCCCTTTCCCTCTCTTTCTTTCTCCCGCACCAGATACGCTTTGAAGTTGACGTCAATGGTGATTTTAGGGTTTCTCGTTCTCTTTATCTTTCTCTATGCTTATGAGTTATTATTATTATTTTTCTTCAAATTTGTGCAAGCAAAATCAAACCCAAAAAGACGGGTAAGAGAGAGAGAGAGAGATAGAACAGTAGAGAGAGAAGAAGAGTGGGATCGCCGGTGTGATGTGGTGGTAGCGGAGCTTTGTGGCTTATGAGAAATTTTTAATTGTGATGGGAACATGGATGGTACACCACGTGTTTTTATGTAAGTGATGGAAAAAACTAATTTTTAAGTTATTAACCTTTTAACACACATAACCTACCATTTACATAGGTACACATAGTGTACCATCTTGTGTGACGGTTATACTGAAAAATCTCTCGTGGCTTAGGGTTCTTTTATTGGCTTAGAAAATCCAAAAAATAATGTATTCTTATTTCTTTAAATGGCTTGCTTCTCACATCATCTGCCCATAAAAGTGTTTACAAAACAATTGTGGCCTGAAAATGGGAAAGGACTTATATGACACAAGTTTACCGTCAAGGTGGTATTGTGTCAATGAAATGAAGATATATGTGAAAGTTTTTATCCATATGTTTTTAATTCAATGGCATGAAAGCCACGTTGTAGTGAACCCGTGCTATGTAAGTTTTGTTCTTCTAAAAACGATGACATTCCTAATAAAAAACAATTAACAGCAAAAATTATTTAACAGTAATACTTGGAAGACCACATATTTATATCATATTAGTGGATCGTGTGATGTGACAAATGAACCATACAACCAATATCTGATAAGATAAAGTCAGGGACATGACATATGGTACATATCACTTGTCATATTAGATGATATACTAATATATAAAGGAAAATTTTATTTGAACTCATATAACTTATCTAACTTATCTCTACACCCACTCTTTACACTCATATTAATTTTTTATCAAACTATTAATCTCTCTTTTTAACATGAATCTTCAATATGCAAATTTATACACCCATGTTTTCACATTAGAAGCTACCCGGATCAGTCTCATGAAGATCCATGTTAATTAAATCCATTAATCTAATTAAACACTGTTGCCATGAGACTGTGAGAGTCAAACCAAATTAATCAAACCCTAGTTAGTTTAACAAATGCATGCATATTTTGCAAGCCGACTTGCAGTACTGGGAATAACAGCTAGCAAGCATGCAGGGAAGTGAGAAACTGAGAAATGGAAACTCTTTCAGAATATATAAAATAAAATAATAATAAGATCACAGGACTAATTATAAACACTCAACAATGCACAAACAAAATGAAACGAAGTGCAATGATTATCATGTTCTCACATGTTTGCGGTGCATCTACATAGCAAGACTACTAATTAAACATGAATAACATCTGAACGTGTTAATTAAAGAATTAAAAGAATTTTAATTACTTAATTAAAAGGAGAAGTTAAAATTGAAGAAAAACACTTGATTTAGAACTAGGTATTGATCTTGATCAGCTGCTGCTTGTTGTTTTGGCAGTAGT
Source organism: Pyrus x bretschneideri (assembly GCF_019419815.1). Lineage (NCBI taxonomy): Eukaryota > Viridiplantae > Streptophyta > Magnoliopsida > Rosales > Rosaceae > Pyrus > Pyrus x bretschneideri. The sequence goes on along the minus strand of NW_025999787.1, from coordinate 11,429,052 downwards.
AGTAGCATAAATAAAAACAGTTTTCTTGCATGTGATGAGTCGTGGTGGAGATGATGATGATGGTGGTGGGGTTGGTGGATGGTGGTGGTGGTAGTGATAATGGCGATGATAAATGTCTATGAGAGTGTCTTAGGATTTTTGCTAAGAAAGAACATAAGAGAAAGATTACGTGATGGTTATGGTTTGATTATTGAGTGTTTTTTTGGGGGGGGGGGGGGTGGGGGGGTTATTGAGAGATTTTATTTTTATTGTTAATTTAATCTTGTACTTAATGGTAATTATGCAATAGGATAGTAAAGATATTTCATATTTAAAGTATAAGTTGGGTGTAGAAAGAAGTTATATGACTTCAAATAAAATTTCCCATATATAAAATATGCGACTTGCCTAACATTTTATATCATTTAAATATATAAAGTGTATGCATATGGCTTTTTACTGCAGTGGCACAAAAATGAGGATCCTCTTTGGATCCTAGAGATTCTCCAATCTCGTCCGTTTATCATACATCATGCGGTCATAAATTATTGTAATTTTTTATTTAAAATTGAATACAAACAATACCTGATGAAAACTAGCCGCACGATGTATGATAAACGGATGTGATTGGAGGATCCCTGGATCAACATGACCCTAATATATTTTCCGAAAAAAGATAAAATTTTAATGAATTAAGCAGAAAATAATAAGAATACAGATAAACTACACAAGGCTAGCAAGTTCAATCAACGTCTTAAGAAAAATATAGCTTTCTTTTGGATGTATAAAAAAAAAAATGTAGGAGATTGATATATATGATTATGTTCATTGTCTTACTTGGTAACAATCTCGACTATGAGATTGAAAATCTATAATATATATGATTATATTCATTGTCTTACTTGGTAACAATCTCGACTATGAGATTGAAAATCTATAAGCATCAAAATCGATTTCTTTCATAAGCCAAACATCTTCTTGTAAGAAATACAAAATTAAAGAAACGACCAAATAGTATAATTAGAAGAAACCATGCATATCATAAACCTTCTTATTCTTGTACTAAAAACTTTTAATGTATGTACTCAAAAAAAAAAAAAAAAAACCTTTAATGCATACTTTGTACCTTGTACCAATGATATTGATCAATGGTCACATCTCCACTGCTCTGATCCATCACCTTTACTGATTAATTTTTACCAGAAGAAGGCATATGGGATGGTTTGTGAATGAATTTTGGCTATAGCTAAAACACTCATCAACATAATCAGAAAATGAATATAAAATAGAAATCGTTAAAATGCAGAAATTTAAAGAAGTGAAATTGTGAAATATTATTTGTATAAGGGCTCTTAGTAACAGTATGAAAAAAAACACTATATATGTTGCAGTCAAATGTTTCTTAGGAAGTCTGTATATATGTTACCTCAGGCCATCTCCAATCGAAGGGTCCAGAGGGTCAGAGAGCCAAAAATAGCCCGAAAATCATCTCCGACCTAGGGCTATGCCAGAGGGCTGTGGAATCTGAGGGGGCCCCACAGAATCGGAGAAGGCTGAAAGGCTAGCTCCGGGGCTGGCCAGAATAATCAGCTTTCCTGTCGGTTATAATCGACATGAATGCTTAAGAAAAAAATTCAAATGCAACGGCTAGCTGACGTCAACTAGCCGTTGCATTTGAATTTTTTTTTTTTTTTTTTAGTTTTATTATTATTTTTTATTTACAAATTTTTTCCTATAACTTCTATTTTTAATATTTTTTTAAATTCTATTTTTTTCCTATAACTTTTATTTTACAAAATTTGTTTCATTTTTTTAAATTCCATTTTTTCCTATAACTTCTATTTCACAAAATTTGCTTTATTTTATTTTAAATTCTATTTTTATCCTATAACTTCTATTTAACAAAATTTGTTTCATATTTTTTTTTAAATTATATTTTTTCCGATAACCTCCTAAGCCATTATACAGCATTAAATTAAATTAAGTAACATGAAACAACATTAAATAATACTAACCAACATACAAATTGTACAACATAAAAAAAAAACATTTAACAACATGAAACTTAAATAACATTTTAAAAAACATTTAACAACATAAAACTTAAACGCCTGCTCCATGCTTCTTTTGGCCCAAATATGTGCAACAAGATCCTGTTGTAGGTACTTGTTTGTGGCACGAGAACGTATCATTCTATAGCGCCTCATGTACTCTTTTATAAAGATACTGCCAATTCTTGGATTGAAAGGCAAATTAGGCCCATCATATATTTTTGCACGAGCCCTTATTGACCTATTTGGATCTTCTTGGTCGTCATCGGACTCTCCATCAATATACCCATCTCGCTTATCCTCCACTATCATATTGTGTAATATGATGCAAGACATCATGATGGAGTCCAAATTTTCTCGACTCCACCCTCTTGCCGGTTTGCTAATAATCTTCCACCGTGCTTGTAGAATACCAAAAACTCTCTCAACATCTTTCCGGTATGCCTCTTGGTGTAAGGTAAACAACTTTTCTGCATCATTCCTAGGGATTGGATTTGAATTTATAGCTGACGTCACTTAGCCGTTGGGTTTGAATTTAAGTTATAGTTTTTAAATAATAAATTATGATTGGCCCTATGGCCCTTTGGCCTTAAGTTGGAGACGGTTTTTTGTGACAGGGCTAAAACGACCCCTCTGGCCAGCCCTCGGTTGGAGATGGCCTCATGTTCTCAAAGTTCTTTGGTTACACTCAAATGTCTCCATCATTTTCGATTTAGTTAATATTTTTCAAAGAGATTCATGAAGTGTAATTTAAAAACAAAATTAAACATTTCGAACCACATTAAAATTTAATGTGAATGAGCCCCACAAATAGTTCCTACTTTTACAAAAAGAAGAACCATTGAGCAAAAAATACACACGCACACATATACATATATATGAGTGTGTGTGTGTGTGTGTGTGTGTCATTTGGTAGGAAAGAGGACAAGAAGTGTAGAAGAGACCTGGATATTTGTGAGTGAATGTATCTCATATACTTGGTACTCTACCGCCTTCATTTGCAGCACCTTCATACTAAAATAATCCACACCCAAAACATTGATTACATTAAGAGATAATTAAATGGAAAGTACGTAGCATTAACCAGCCACATGAGGCACCTGGTAAGCCGATCCAGCTGCCCCAAATATAAAACCTTCTGGAAAACTACTCCGGTTTACTGATGCAGAGCCGCGTTTAGCATCAGAATACCTTGAATTAGTAGCTCTACTACTTGTCACGGCACAACCAAGAATAAGTAGGACTCCCGAGAGGACGGAGCTTTGGAGTGCCATGATTAATAAGTTGTACTTGGCCAGTTTTAGTATCATGATATATTGCATATATAACCTAAGCAATGATCACAGTAATTTCAAAGCTGCTACCTTAGTGAAACTTATAAACCCTTTCGTTTTTTTCTTTTTGTTTATTTTGTTTTAATTTGTCTTTTTCTTTATAATTATCCATAAGCTGTGCGAGGATAAAGCAGGGGTTAATAGGATAGGATGTCCTTATCCTTGTGTATTTCAATAAGAAGCAGTCAATGAGAGGTAAATACGTTAATGCACACCTAATCTCCTCTTTTGTAATCTTGATGGATATATGGGCTTTGGATAAAGAAGGCGGAAAGATCAAAAGACAACATAAACAAGGATGAGGATATGCTAAAACTGAATTGAGGTTTATGATTGTTCACTCTATGTGTTAATTGTTCTCGTCTATAACTTCTCTATTTGATTTACAAAGTGTTTGACATATTCTCGTCTGAAATAATTCTCTACACAAATGATTGAGAAGCTTATTGATCAACAAAACGACAGGAAAGTAGGCTTACGATCTCTTATTTAAAAATATATTAGCAAGAGCAATCCAAAATTGTGACTTATATAGCTCATAGTTTTAGTAAAAAAATGCAAATTCTGACCATAATACGCATTAAAGAAAGTTTATGAGCTGTTTGGAAGTATTTTGACCATTTATCAAGACCAAGAATTTTTTTTTTAGGGATTTTTAATGTGTAAAATAGAAAAACAAATAAACACTGGCGAAGAGCGAAAAATAATATCCGGTTTTCTACACAAATTATGAAAAGCCCTATAAAAATTATTGAGAAGCTTATCGATCAACAAAAATGATAAGAAAGTAGGCTTATGATTGTTACTTTAGAAATTAGCAAGATCCATCCAAAATCGTAATTGCTTGATCACAGTTTTCATGAAAAAATGAAAATTTTGAACATTTGCAAATTATTTGGTATACGCGTTAAAGAAAGTTTTATAAGCTCTTTGGAAGTAGAGTTGGACTATTTACTAAGACCCGTAAGTAATTTTTTTATGGATATTTAATGTGGCAAATAGAAAAATGAATAAACACCGGTGGAAAGTGAAAATTATATCCGATTTCCTACAAAATTAGTAAAAGTCATACACAGATTATTGAGAAGCCTATTGATTGAACAAAATGACATGTAAGTAGGCTTACAATCACTACTTTAGAAATTAGCAAGATGAATTCAAAATCGTGACTTACAACTCATGGTTTTCATAATAAATGCATATTTTGACCATTTGCAAATTTTTTGGTATACACACTAAGGAAAGTTTTATAATTTCTTCAGAAATAATTGGACAATTTAGTAATTATCATTATTAATTTTCTTTTGTCAAAAAATAAATAAGGATTGGTGGAGAGCAAAAATGATATATGATTTTCTACACAATTATTATGAAGTTTACTAAGCGACAACAATGGAACGAAAGTAGGCTTAGCTCATACTGTTTTTGTGAAAAATTGTTAGGAAATACCCCAAAATGGGACAGTTTCTTAATCTTGGGACAGAAATAGGACAAGCCGGTCATGCACAAGTCATGCACACCATGCAAAAAATCAAAATTACTAAAATACACACATATAAAAATCATCAGTCCATTGCATCACTGTTCTCTTCAAACCATTGCATCACTGTTCTCATTTGAAGAGAGGGCTGTCAAGAGAGCTACGTGAGCTGGGTTTTAGGTTGACCTCATACTTCTAATTTTGAACCAAGGGATGTGAGAGAGAGGTGAGAAGAGTGGCTGGGTTTTGCAACATATTTTCTATTTTGGCTGGAAAGTTCCATTTTTTTCCAGCGACTAAAGCTTCAACAGGCATATTAAGTAGGGTGTTTAGTTTCAAGTTTCTTCATCAATGATTTATGGAATAAATGGGTTGTTTGTAAGATGAATTCAGATTTAGAAGTTAAATTAGGGTTTGTGTTTCATGTTGGGGCGTATGGGTTGTGGAATAAATTTCAAGTTTTGACATGCTAGAAAACTAGGATGGAATAATTTCTGGTTCAAGTGTCCAATTGTAGAAATTTGTGAATTTTTTTCCATAATGTGCATGTGGTGTGCATGGCTATATCTTAATATGAGAAGCGGGAATGTTCACTAGTTATGATGCACATATGTTGTGCCCCGGAATTTAGCAAGTATGACCACAACCTAGTTGGCCTTGGTGAAAAACAAAATAAAAAATAAAAAAAAAAAGCTTAGAAGACATTAAGGGTCATGCGTGCCCATAAAATAACAACAACGAGTATCATGTTTTCCACATGCATGGTTAAGTGGTGGTTGATATACGTAACAAGACTTTTCAAACTGCCACTGTAACCTTATATACATCACAATTATGTTTTAATTGTATCCACTATACCAATATGTTGCCGTTAAAGTTTCTCCCGCTTTGTGCATATCATGTGCATGTATTGTACATATTATGTGCATGTGGTGTGCATATAGTGTATATGGTCATATTTATATCTTTGATACTCTTCACATTAATGTAATTTATTACTTTTTCCTTTGATTCAAGGGCATGCCCTACAAATATGAAAAAAGCAAATGAGTAAACAATTTCCTTTGATTCGGCTGGGTTCTTTCGTGCCCATTCAAACTACAATTTTCAAATCATTGAGATATTTGAACCCAATCAAATTTGATACCAAATTCAAACTAATGAACCTTTGATTCTTCATATAAAGTTTAGGGTCATTTTTTTTGATTTGGAAGAGAGATGTGAGCTACGAATTTTTGGGTTGAGCTCATATTTGTGAGCATAAGATGTGCATGTTATGTGCATGTCATGTTTGTCGTGTACATACAATGTATGAGATATATGAAAAAATCGAACGAGTACTCGAAACAATTTCGTCCATATCATTCTTTCTTCCTTCTTTCCACTTTGATTTCTCTCTTTTCCCTCAAATTTTCTCTTCTTAAAAGGCAATTGACTTTTAATACATTTTTTCATTTAATTGCAACAAAAGCCAAACCCTATTTTAGTGCTTGTAAATTTGGATCGAGAGAGGAAGCAGATGGAGGGAGAAGACAGAAGAAATGAAACCCACATATAAATCAGAGAAATAATAAAAATTAAAAAAATCAAAATTGAAGGATTTGGGTCTCCTCCAAGAAAAAGCAAACCAATTACTTCAACTCCAAAAATCCATCAATCAAAAATCAAAATTAAGCAAACCCAGTTCACAAAACCTACAAATGAAAAGGTAAAACTCAAAGAAGATTGGGTGGGTTAGAGAGAGAGCTCTTGTGCATATTCGAAATGTAGAGAGAGAGAGAGAGAGAGAGAGAGAGAGAGAGAGCTTGGATGAAGAAGATTGTGGGTTAGAGAGCAAGCTCTTGGATGAATAAGATAGGTGGCTTAGGGTTCTTCGAATTGGAATTGGGCGAGAGAGATTTTTTTCTCTCTCTACAAAAATGAGAAATTAATGCTGGAATTTCTGGATACCCATTTATATAGGAGGACAATTTGGTCATTTAAAGGTGTAGGAAAAATCCTATTTATGTCTGATTGTTATGCATTGCATGTGCATATTCAAAAATGTCCTATTTTTGTCCCAAGATTAAGAAATTGTTCTATTTCAGGGCATTTCCCAAAATTATTTGGTATACGCATTAAAGAAAGTTTTATACATATTGAAGGATGTTTTATATGTTGTTCGAAAGTAGTTGGACCATTTATTAAGACCCAAAAGTATTTTTTTAAGGATTTTTAATGTGTAAAATAGGAAAATAAATAAACTTTGGTTGAGAGCAAAAATGATATCCGATATTCTACATAAATTATTAAAAGCCCTACACAATTATTGAAATGCTTACCGAACGACCAAAATAACGTAAAAATAGCTTATGTTCACTACTTTAGAAAATAGCAATATCGATAAAAAAAAAATTGTGGATTATAGCTCACAATTTTCATGAAAAATAATTTTGAACATTCGCAAATTTTTTGGTATGTGCATTAAAGAAAGTATTATAATTTCCTTGGAAGTAGTTGACCATTTATAAAGACCCAGATTATTTTTCCGGAGCTTTAATGTGGTAAAATAGAAAAATAAATAAATATTGGGATAGAGTGAAAGCGATATCTATGGTCCAGAAAAATCATTAAAAGCCTTACACAACTTATTGAATGATAAAAATGACATGTAAGTAGGCTTACGATTGCTACTTTTGAAACTAGCAAGATCAATCCAAAATCGTGGCTTATAGCTCATAACATTTTGAAAATTTACAAAAAATTTTGGCATAGCCATTAATGAAAAGTTTTATTATTTCTTCAGAAGTAGTTGGACAATCTATTAAGATGCAAATTACTTTTTATGAATTTTTAATGTGTTAAATAATATTAATTTGTACAGGCGGAGAGCGAAAGTGATATCTAAGATCAGGAAAGTTATTAAAAGCTCTACGCAAATTATTGAGAAGCTTATTGATTGGTAAAAATGACATGTAAGTAAGCTTATGATTGCTACTTTATAAATTTGCAAAATTGATTTGAAATTGTGAAGCTCATAGGTTTTGGGAAAAATGCAAATTTTGAACATTAGCAAATTTAATTGGTATATGCATTAAATAAAAGTTTTATTAATCCTGTATAAGCAGTTGGATCAAATATTGAGTCCCAAAAACATTTTTGCACTAATTTTTAATTTGTAAAATAGGAATATAAATAAATACTACTGTCGAGCAAAAGTGATATCCGAGATCGGGGAAATCACTATATGCTCTACACAACTTATTGAGAAGCTTATTGATCAACAAAATTGATATGAAATTAAGTTGGCTTAGGATCACTACGTTAGAAATTAGCAAGATCGATATCCAAAATTGTGAATTATATCTCAAAGTTTTCATGAAAAATGAAAATTTTGAAAATTTACAATTTTTTTGGTATATGCATTAAAGATAGTTCTATAAGCTCTTTAGAAGTAGTTGGACCGTTTATTAAGACCCATAAGTATCTTTTGCCGATTTTAATGTGAAAATAGAAAAATAAATAAAAACTTGCAGAGAGCAAAAATGATATCCGATTTCCTATATAAATTATTAAAAGCCCTACACAAATTATTGAGAAGCTTATTGATCGATAAAAATGACATGTAAGTAGGCTTACAATTGCTACATTAGAAATTACCAAGATCGATCCAAAATCATGATTTATAACTCATAGTTTTCATGAAAAATGCAAGTTATGAACATTTGCAAATTTTGTTCGTATATAATTAAAAAATGTTTTATATATATATCCTTTGCAAGCACTTTGATCAAATATTGAGTCCCAAAAGCATTTTGCCACAAAATTTTAATTTGTAAATAGAAATATAAATAAATACTACCTCCGAGCAAAAGTGATACCCGATATTCAAGAAATCATTGTATGCCATACACAATTTATTGAGAAGCTTATTGATCAGCAAAATTGACACGAAAGTCGGCTTATGATCATTACTTTAAAGTTTAGCAAGACTGATCCAAAATTGTGACTTATAGCTCACAGTATTCGTGAAATATGAAAATTTTGAAGATTTGAAATTTTTTTGGTATACAAGTTGAAGAAAGTTTTACAAGATAGTTGGAAGTAGTTGGGCCATTTATTAAGACCAGCATTTTTTATGAATTTTAATGTATAAATAAATAAACATTGCTAGAGAGTGCAAATTATATTTGATTTCCTACAGAAATTATTTAGAAGTGTGCCGAGCGATGAGAATGGAATGAAGGTAGCTTACGATTGTTACTTTAGAAATTTGCAAAGTTGATCTCAAATCGAGACTTATAGCTCACGGTTTTTCTAATAAAATGCAAATTTTAAACATTTGCAAATGTTTTTAGGGTTGGAAAAATAAGGTCTAATTGCTATACAAAATCACATAGAAAATCAAGAAATAATTCATATAATTATATATCAAAGTAATGCATGTACATGAGCAACCAATGTTAAATGAACACGACACAATGGATTAGAAAAGCCTAGAAATATGGTGAGGCAAATGTTGGACACCATGTCCTTAAGAAAAGTTTACGCCCCATACAGTGCTCATGGTTGATCGGCGCTTTTCTTCCAGGAGACAACGACCACGTCCTTATAATAGTAGCACTCCAAATCACAAGAATCCATGAACCACGATTGCATTGAAAACTCTTATATGGACTTAATGAGATTCTCTAATATTTAGTGCACTCTATGTATGATTATATAAATGAAAAGTTGTTTTAAAGACTATAAGGGGCTTCTTTATTTATAGAATTTGAGATGTCTCTTTGGAAAACATGTGATTGTTCATGAAGAGTCAAAACCTGTAACTCTTCATTAGGATAAACACATATTTTCACCAAAAAGCATTGCTTTTAATCTCCATTCAATTAATAAATTAAATATAATAATGATAATATAAATTTTCAAACAATCGGCATATGCATTAAAAGGGTTTACAAATCCTTTGCAAGGAGTTGGATCAAATATTGAGTCCCAACAGCATTTTTCACAAAAAATTTAAGGGGGTGTGGTCAAACTATGATTTAGAAGGATTTTAAAAGTGATGGATTTTATAGGATTTAGGAAGATTTAAGACTCCTACAAAATCCATATGGATTTTAAAGAATTTGAATGAATTTGGTTTGTAGATTTTGATGAATTTTGGTGGATTTTCATATAATTTTTTTTATTAAAAAAAAAAAGAAGGAAAATCTTTTCCCTTGCCCCACTGAACTTGATAGTCACTTTATCCCCTCCCTATTTCGTGTCCCCTATCACACCATCACAGCTCCATCTTTCTCTCAATTGAGCACTGCTACATTGCCAGCAACCTTCATCAACGACTAGCCTTTTGTTCATTCGATTTTTTATTTATTTAGCAGATGTTCTAGTTCGCTAGCAATTGCAGCAACCTTCGAAAAATCATCCTTATCAGCCTCGTCTCCAAAATCTGTTTCATTAGCAAGTCTGGCAACATTTGGAGGAACACTGAACCCAACCTCATCGACATCTGGAGACCTGGATGAAAAACAGGTTATGCACCAACACTGACATCTGGAGAAGCATATGCAGAGAATATATGGCCAAATCATTTTCTGCATTGAATTCACGTTCTAGGCACCATCCCAGAGATTTAATAGCCGCTGAATTTTGAGGCCTCTGACGGAAAGAAAATGAACCAAACTTCTCATTTGCAAAGTCTCTGTTGTTGGTACCTCAAATTTCTAGACACTGTCACTACTCAATGTGGAGCATGCATTTGAGCTACTGACATTAGGGCATTTGTTAGGATTAGTCCTTTTGGAGCTTTTCTTTCTCATGATGGAAGGAGTATTTTTGAAATTCTTATTAGACCAATGTGGCCATGTATTCTCTACATATGCGTCTCCAGTAGTATTTGGTGTTCGTCGGTTTGTCACTATGTGGCTAAGGTTGGTAGACATTTAAGGACTACCTAGATGGAATAAGATTTGAAATCCTAAGGGGTGAGCTTGGATTCTTTTTGGTCTTGGTTATATATACTTCTTGCTCTTAAATCCTACAAAATCCACCACTCATTAAAATCCTACAAAATCTTAATTTTCTGAATACACTTAGATTTGAATGGACTTTAAAATCTCTAATAAAATCTCAATGGACTACACCTAGATTTGCATGGATTCTAAAATCCTTTAAAATCTTTTAGTTGACTACACTAGGATTTTAAAGTACTTTAAAATCCTCTCAAATCCAAGTTTGACTACCCCCCCCTCCTTTAATGTGTAAGATAGAAAAACAAATAAACACTACCATCGAGGGAAAGTGATACCCGAGATTCGGGAAATCACCATATATCCTACACAAATTATTGAGAAGCTCATCGATTGACAAAAAATGAACTAAAGTAAGCTCGCAATCGCTACTTTAGAAATTAGCAAGATTAAACCATAGTCGTGACTTAAAACACACAATTTTCGTGAAAAATGAAAATTTTGAACTGTTGTAAATTCTTCATATATGCGTTAAAAGACTTTTGTAGGCTCGTTAGAAGTAGTTATACAGTTTATTAAGACGGAGAATTATTTTTTGTGTAAAATAGAAAAATAAAAATCCCTGGCAGAGAGCAAAAATGATATCTGATTTTCTACACAAATTGTTACTTTAAAAATTTGCAAAATGGACCTCAAATTGTGACTTATGGTTCACATTTTTTTTTTTTTTTGGTGAAAAGTGAAAATTTTATTGGTATACCCTTTAAAGAAAGTTTTATAAGCTCTTAAGAAGTAAATGGATTATTCATTAATACACAAAAATTATTTTTACACATTTTAGTATGTAAAATAGAAAAATATATAAATACTGGTGGAGTGCAAATTGATATTCAATTTTCTACACAAATTATTAAAATCCATACACAAATCATTAAGAAGCTTATCGGTCGTCCAAAATGACACAAAAGTAGGCTTACAATCACTACTTTAGAAATTAACAAGATCAATCCAAAATTGTGACTTATAACTCACATTTTTTTGTGAAAAATGAAAATATTGCACGTTTGCAAATGTTTTGGTAAACGTAGAAAGAAAATAACTGTAGGACATCTAGCAGACCAGGTATGTATGGATGTGGGCGGAGGTGAGGTGATGCCTAGGGTTAGGTTTAGCGTTCATGACACATGAGAGGAAATCTAACCGTGAAGAATGTGTGTATAATATTTTGATGAAACATTTCTTGGGTGTCCAGAGAAAATGTGAAAAGAAAAAGTGGGTGTTCAGAAAAGGGGTGTCCAAGAATTGAATGTAAACTTAGATATGACAAGAACAGAATAATAAAATCAGACTAACATACATTTATTTTTGGTATTTTGTAAGGAAGTTGATCACTCGACATACATATATACTTATGTTCATACACAAATTACATTCACATTAGAATTCTTATGCAACAAACAATAATATACCTATAATTAGATTTCTTCAAAAGTTACTGAGGAAATTTTTGAACCATTGCGCTGAGAGTTTTGGGAATCTTTTTAGCCCATTGTCATAATCCACATAATTGATACCAAATCGAACAGTGTATCCAGAATTCCATTCAAAGTTGTCTAACAATGACCATAGAAAGTATCCCCTCACATTGACACCATCCCTTCCCAAAAAATCAAACACACTGACTTCAATGCAATGATTAAATAGCCAAACTATAAGAATGCTACACCATAAATAGTCTTAATTAGAACTTACCGGATTGCTTTTTGAAGATAATAGAGGTGCCAGTAATGATAATCAACTCTTAAGGGGTCATTAAGGGCTTCTTCAAGTGGTAATTTGGGATAATTGAACTCATCAATGCCTACAATATAATGTGTCAGCGTGTAATTTTAATTTGTGGGCTATACTTAATAACATTTTACACTGGACATATACAATTAATTTAAGGCCTAAAGGTAATTACCATTTTCAGTAATGTAAATGAGTGGATCGTGATAGTTTTCCTTTATGTAATGTAAAAGATCTTGAATTCCTCTTGGATAAACATATAGCCAGTCAGAAGCAGCCTGCAACACCATTTGAAGAAAATTGAGGCTTTTATATATAAATTAATTCCCATATAAGTGATGCTAATAGTTTAAGCTAATTTGATGTGTACCTTTGGACCAATGGGCACCCCATTACGCTCATCTGCCACAACATAGATATGAATATCATCAAAATAAAACATTTATAGGAATTTTGAATTTGTTGAAGGAAATTATCAGTTTGCACTGACATAAGGGTTTAGCATGCATGTCTATCAAGTAGCTTGCATTTGATGAATTAGGTTGAGGTGCATAAGCTGCATAATAGGTAGTATAGTAATTCAATCCGAGAAAATCGAATGAACCAATTAGCATCATGGATTGTTCCTTTGTGAATTTTGGCAATCGGTTTCCAACAAGACATTGCATACTTTGCGGATAGTCCACCACTAGTCAATGGCTCAGCAAACCTACAAAAACATGTGGCAATTACAAAGATCAACTTAATATAGATAGTATTGTTGATTATAATCAACCAATAAACTGCTATTGAATTTCTAAATAGAGAAATGCTAAGGGAACTCTTTCAAAGTGAGACTTACCATAGACTATTTGTCACCTCATAGTTTAACGTTAATTGCTGTGCTAGCATTATAAAATATTGTGCAAAAACATGAGGTGGTAGAGAGTTTGTGGAGTGTTCGACCTTTGAGAGAGTCTCCTTAGCATCTATAATATATATTTACCAGCCAAACATGAAATCCAAAAATCGTAATGCTGCATTTTTATGTTGGTTTGCCTCAGAAATTGGTATAAACCAGTTTGATACCAGTGTTATTCCTATCGTGCCTTCTTGAGATATCTGCACATGTTCAACTTTTAAATTGGTTAAATATTGTAGCCTGAAAATTTTATCCTTTGTTTATCTCCAACTTTGCAGATTATTCCCTCTTTATATATTATAAAGTAAAACCTGTGACTCAAAATATTTTCAATGGGGACGCGATATTCAAAACCGCCAAAAGAAAATGGTATGACCTGATATTTATTCTTGTACAATTTTACAGCTGCGGCGTGAGCTAGGAGGAGGTTGTGTGCCACTAAATATGGTTCGGTAGCCGAATTTCCACCAGTGCAGTTTAGTTGTTGCCAAGCAGAACACCGTCCGGGTGCCAGAAACCCACGTGTATAACCACCATAACTATAGCTCCATGGCTCATTTATTGTGATCCAATGCTTTACCCGGTCACCGAACTCCTTGTAACAAAGCTCTACATAGTTCCGAAAATGATTGCTGCATATTCACAAAGTGCATGAAAGATTTAGAGTTGATAAAAAACCCAATTGCATAATGATTACTAAACATATTTTATAATCGTTCTTATTCAAGGCTTACACAATTTTAGGGCTTAAGAAACCTCCATATTCGTCATGTAAAGCTTGCGGAAGATCCCAGTGAAAGAGTGTCACAAATGGCTTTAAACCTAGCATAACCAATAAAACCGAAAATTTGATAGAAGGATGTTTATGAGTGGATGTTACTCTTATTAATTATGTAATAATCTTAGATTTAAGGTGAAATTATGTTGTGTCACCATTGTTTATGAGTTCATTGATGAGATTGTTGTAGTATTTGATCCCTTCCTTGTTCACGCCACCACTGAGCTTTCCATCTAATAATAATTAGAACAAAATGAGAAAATAGGTAAACCAAACTATATATGCTTAGAAATTAAAGTTAAATTTTTTAACTGTATGTTCTAGCTAGGCCAGGAATTTGACTTTTTCTTTTCCTGAACAAACGATAATATCTACATTAAGGAGGGGGAGGTGGGCTAAGCCTTACAATGAGTTTGTCATAATAATGTTGTTCAACTTTGCATTTGGTGAGAATCGAATCTAAAATTTTTCATTTACAAATGAAGAAAAATTTGACTCTTAATTTGATGGGAATAAAATCCTATTTATTTATGCTGTGAACGACCAGAACACTTCAGCTAAAATTTCAAGGCCACAAAGTAGTTAAATAACTAAAATCCTCATTTTATTACACAATAAATTACTCATCTTTCTATAACTTTTAAACAATACCACAATATAAAGAGAGAAAGTAGTTATAGTAGAGTGAGTTTATTTTCTCTAATATAAACCTTGATGAGTTTTCTTATTTTTTCTATAAAAAGTTTAGTGTTTGTCAAAATATAAGCGAGAAAGTATGTTTGAACTTTGAACCCCAAAAAAAGAGAGCTTTAATGAAAAGTTTTAAGATTAAAGAAAATTAATAAAAACGCTTAATGAAAATTTAGTAGTAATAGCTAATAAGGAAAAAAACAGTAATATTTTTGTATATTAGTTGAGTTTCGTGGCAGTATCGTAATAAGTTGAAAAAAGAGGCCGTTGCATTTTTGTGAACAAGTTGAAGTTTGGGAGTCCGTCGCTTTTTTGTAAATAAGTTAAACTTCAGCGGCATTATCTATTTATACACGATTAGGTCAATTGCTAATTGACGTGTTAGAGTTTATGGTGTCATCTGCATAAATAGTCGGTGCCACAAAAGTTCAACTTATTTACAAAAATGCCATCTTTTTTTTTTTCTTTTTCTTTAGGAAATTGTTATTAGCACTCCAAAAATCTCATTTGGCGCTCCAAACTTTCTATAATTAGAAAGAAAAATATTCTTGTGAGGAATGTAGAATGAAATTTTTGGAATCCTAATAACAATTCCCTTTCTTTTAATGGTTTCTTCTTTTATTGCTCTTAGCAAAGTTAACTGTTATGTGCAATGTGATGCAAATGCGGATGATGAACTTACTTGGTAACAATCTGGGCCACGAAATAGAGAACCTATAAGCATCCAATCCCATATTCATCATGATCCTCACATCTTCCTATTATATGTGACACAAAAGATACTATGATTAAGAAAAAGAAAATTTTTGTTGGCACTCTAAAATTTTCATTATGTACTCTAAACTTTCTATATTTTGAAAAAATAATACACTTAAGGTGTGCACAATTTAGTTTTAGAATGACAATAACAGTTTCCAAATTAAAATGAGAATTTTAATGTTCTATGTCTATATTAAGGCCCAAAAATCTAGTCTACACATATTACGAAGGATGTAATACATATTGGGTCTCATGTGATTTGAACCTTATAGTTGTGATATTCATCAACAGTTACATCTCCGTTGCTGTGATCCTTGATTCTCTCTACAATTAAATTCAAAAAACAATCATATTATTTGGAAAGCATAATAACCACAAATATTATATGTAAAATAAACTTAAAGTGATACCCTTTGGGATTCCTTAAAATATTATTTTAAGTGTAATTCTAGGGATCACATATTTATACTACATTGAGACACCATATTATGGAGGGTAACTTACATAAAACAGTTTCAATCCAATTATATAGTGGCATTTAGAGAAAAGCTTGCACATAACAATGCATTATCGGACAATGGAAACCACGTGGTAGTGAACGAGTCAATGTAAGTCATTCTTCATCTTATGTGGTAAATGGTGTATACAATCAATATTTAATGACCCCATCCCCTTAATGTAGATAATATTGTTTGTTAAAAAAAAAAAATCATTAATTGATTTGGCAAGTACACATCACTTATCACATCAATGATACATGAAGATGGTACAACAAATATGATCTCCTTAACATTACTCTTATTTTAATGGTCTGAACAATTAATTTTGTTTAATTCTTCATTCGAGATCAACCATGCATTAGGTTAGAGAAATCCAACGCCATTAGTTTTAGCAAAAGAAAGAAAAAACACAATATTTCAAGAAAATACTTCAATTGACATGTATTCAATTGAGTAGTCAAAATGGTCTTTTTGTCTTGAGTGAATTTTTTTTTTTTTCAACAATGATCTTACAGAACTCCCTCAAATAAGCTTACTTTCGAAGCTGTCCTTAACTGAGACTCTTCCCGTCGCTCTCTCCATATGTGAGTGTAGGCCAGGCATATTTACTCAATAATTAGCATAGGATTCAAGACAAATTGATCTCGAATAATTAACCCTGTATAGACTCCAGCAAGATGATGACGATGATAAACAAAGTTAAAGAACCTTTTAATAATTGTACCAGCCGACCAACTACTATAAGAACATAAACTACTGTACGGTTTTGTTTTTAGAAAAAAAAAAAAAAAAAAAAGGGTATGGGGGCCGAGCGTGTCGGGGTCTCCCAAGACTACAACGAGTGTTAGGAAGCTATATGCTGTATATGAATGTATAGGGATAGAGCCATACGAGGACCAGGAGACGCTCGAGCCTATTCTGAAATTTCTTCACTTTTATGCTTTTGTTTATGTTCTTAGTTTGAAGTTTTGGTGTGTGCTTTTGTTTCTCTCATTTGTAAAAAAATATGTTTTACCGTATTGTTATGAAACTAGTCTATATCAACTACCATTCTTAGTTCACAATTTTGCATGTATTTTTGTTTAACAGCAAAACCATACCCATATGGAGTGGAATAATAATTAATCTTAAAAAAAAAAAAAAATCTCATAAAATTGTAGTTCTGGGCCATGATTATTTATTTTAGTTCAACTTCAATGTAGTGATATTTGTTTTAACAAAACTTACAGACAAGTCTGGTTATGATCTCAATGACTTGTTTTTTTTCGTGATTAGAAATTTACATTCCAATACAAAATAAGAACCTTTAATTTTTCTCCTATTAATTATATTATATTATTTCTAATTTTTTCATATGGCCTTGAGGCTTCTACTAACTTCAATTTCTTGCTCTGTCACTGTGTAGGTATGTTTTCTCTTCAGTATTCGTTATAGGGTTTTAGCATTCTACCAAAGAAACTGTAGCGATGAAGGCATACAGATCCTGAGTTTCCTATACTCTTGTTTAATTTGCAAGTAGGGGTAAAATGAAGGCATACACCA
Source organism: Pyrus x bretschneideri (assembly GCF_019419815.1). Classification (NCBI taxonomy): domain Eukaryota; kingdom Viridiplantae; phylum Streptophyta; class Magnoliopsida; order Rosales; family Rosaceae; genus Pyrus; species Pyrus x bretschneideri. The sequence continues at coordinate 11,411,299 of NW_025999787.1, read as the reverse complement.
GAAAGCAAACCACACAAATACTCTTCAAATTATGGTCAACATTTCTTAGGTTCCTTCTGGGGGAACTGCACTCAAATGTATGCCCCCTTCTCAACAATACCATTTAATTAAATTATCACAAAAGATAGAAACATCATTACAATTTCACAAGAAGGATATCTTATTTAAAATCACATTCCCTCTCTTTTCTCTTTATATCGAACGGGACCGATCCTTACCTAATATTCTTTTCCCACTCAGACTTACCCTAAGACCAAACCTAACCCTTAGCGCGCACCAAGCAAATGTTATAATTTGCATGGAGTGATGACACTATTTTGGCATGTTTTGACATTGAACGGATCTTTAAAAACTGTAGTCCCCACAAGAAAACGCTATTAATTTTCACTAAATTATTAAGGCAAAACGGCACCATGCACCAGTAGCTAGCTAGTTGAAACAAAAAAGTGATTTATAGAAAGATTAGCTAGGACGAGAGAACCATTGATAGCAGAGGCAGAGACATAAAAAAAGTTATAAAAAGAAGAAGAGATTAGGATGAAGTAGCATAATTTTCATATCTTAACTGATTACTTGATCAGACAGACCTGGATATTTGTGGGTATAGGTATCCCATATGCTTGGTCCTTTTCCACCTCCTTTTGCAGCACCTTCATACTGAAAAAATTAAACTCAAACACAACGCAAGAATTTTAGCAATTTCTAACTGAAAACCAGTTGGGTTCACTTTCTCAACCTGGGGTAAAGCCGACACGTTGATAATATGCTCTCATACCGTGCTAAACTTTAAGCATTCAAACAAAAACCAATCGGTAAAGAGTAGAAAGGGCGAAACATCTCTTAAACTATTACGCATGCACGTATGAGCTCTCAACACATAAGAGCACGAATGAAGATGTCAAGGTTCATGAATTGATGCTTGGTCTGACATTACAAGAATGCTTAAGGAAGTAAAATACAAATTAAAGAGCAATATTAAGTCGCAGCAGGACTCACCTGGTAAGATGATGAAGCCGTGCCAAATATGAACCCGGCTGGAAAACTGCTTCTGTTGAGGAAGACGGTGTCGTAATTAGGTGGAACTGTGACAGCATCGTTGCTATTTGTCAGTGTAATTAGTAGCACCAAAGCTAACAGAGGAAACCCTAATGGCATTGCCATAACTTTGGGGGTGGAGGTTCCAGAAAAGTTTGGCTGTGCCTAGCTTGACGTTTTTATAGAGGATCGAAAGTACACAGGAGAGTGATAAACGGTCATATAAGTAAATGAGTAAACAATTATTAAACAAAACTAGTCTAGATGAGGGGAAAAAAGAAAAAAAACAAGTTTGGCTCTCCCTGGTGACATTTTTTTTCAGAATGACTTGTGCATCTTTTTTTTCACTTTTTGCACACGCGTTTTAAATATGAATGTTAATTGTCTTTTCATTTGTCTAATCTATAAAAAAAAAGTCCGTTAAAAAGGAAAAAAAAACATGTATCATCATAAGAGCTAAAAACTTTGGGACAGCCCAATATATGAAAGTTGGATCAAGATGTACATATTATATAGACTATAGAGGAAGATGGGACATTTGTGAAAGTGCTTCCCCATTTCATGGACTTGGTGGTGCTCGACAAATGAAATCAAGCCAAATTCATGAATTGAAAAAAATAAATTTATAAAGAAATAAAAACTTTAAAATTCATTTGGAACTTGTTCATTCTTCAGGCAACATACATGTCGTACCACTTTGATATGGGATTAGTGTAGGGAGAGTATCTTGTGGTGAAAAGTAAAGGGTACCACAATTTTTTTTTTCCTCATGTTAATTTCAAATAATTTTAAGTGCGCCTCGTATACCACCATGAGTTTGACGGGGGTGTTGGAAAATATTAGTATTTTAGGTATTATATTGTTTGGGTTTTCTTATAAGTTTAGTTTGAGCCTAGCCTATTAGTATTAGGGTTAGGTTTGTTCGTTATAAATATAGGGTTTTTTTATTGACACCCCACAATTTGATGAAAACACCCGACAATCAAAATTTTCTTCTATAATTCCAAATTTACCCTTTATTTAAACCTGCATAAAATAAATCTCCCCAGTCCATCACCATTGTTCAGATCCTCGCCTTTTATTTATACTGTTTGCATTTTTTCAACATCATTTTAATCATCTTTGTACTTATTTTTGTTCTTTTTCTTTTGTATGATATTCATATCAATTTTCGATTTGAGAACTATACCAAATCCAACCAGGAATTCCCAAGCAAGGATATGGATATTATCCAGAAGAAAAAGTACAAAATAAAAACAAAACCTTAATGCAGTAACGTGAAACTTGGATAATAGGATATGATTTTAGTTTCAAGATCATTGTCAAAAGCAATTAGCTAGGAATGAACTCCTAATACAGTTTCTAGAAACCTGCAGAAAAAGCTCCTTAGAAAACAGGGTACAAGCAATGCTCTTATTGCCTCTCCAAAGGTTCAGATGATTCGAAGGACACCATGGAGTCACAGGCCATGGTGTTATGATAGGGTGGTTGGTTGTGAGAATTTTTTTTTTTTTTTTTTTGGAAGGTGGGGGGTGGATTTAACAAAAAGAAGGGTAGAGTTCGAATTATTGAGGAAAAAAAATTAATTATGGGGTGTATTCAACAAATTATGGGGTATTAATAAAACAACCCTAAATATAATGCTTCGTATCTCTGAAGAATAAGTTAGACACAATGTAGTCTATTGGGTTGTAGAGTCGTCATGGCAATCTTTCTTTACATTAATAAATTATATTAGTTTATATTTACTTTGTTTGTTTGTTAATTGCATACTTTGATATTCAACTAATTGATCTTGTTGTATTTCGAGCTCGTTGTAATACACATCCCAAAAAGCGCTGAATGCATCAGTTACCGTATCAATCGTTGGCCTCCGGTTTCTCTGGTGGCAACAGAGATGGAGTCGCTTTCTCTACCGATTTCGCGTCTTATTCTTTCAGCTTTGATTCTTTGATTGTTGAGCAATTCGACTCTTCATTGTTGTCGTTGCATCACCTCCGTTGTTGGCCGTGGGATACTCAGGATGGTGGTACAAGTGCAGAAGGGTGGTCGGATTTTGTTTCCGTCTATGTCACTCATATAGATATAATTATTTTGAAAAGAAAAAGTGTTTAACAATAAAAAAAATTATTTAAATAATTGAAAAAATAGAACGGAAGAACAGGCTATAGAAGAAGAAATCAAGCAACCTGAAGTCTTGGATGTGATCGGATTTTGGGGTTCGCATGGACAAGGGAAGGAGGAGTTGTGCTGGTGAGCCATGTCGAAGGCAGGGATTGAAAGGTTACGTTGTGGATAATGGTGGGTGGGAAGATAGTAGGGTGTTCTTTTTGTTTTTTATTAGTACATGGGCACACACAAAGTGTGTGAGAAATTTTTTTATTTTTGTTTTTGAAATAGAAGGAGAGAGGAAGAGAGTCATGGAGAATGTGGGAGTGGGAAGTTCTTATTTTTTATTTTTTTTTTTATTTGAAATATGTTAGAATTACATGTACGTGAGACTTTGAAAAAAAAAAACAACAAAATTTAGTTGTGTAAAATTACATTTCTGCCCTATATTTCCTATGCATGTTTTGTTTTAATTAGAGGATTAAACTGATAATTTAAAAGGTTAGAATTAATTTAAAATTATCTCCAAAAAATTACTTCTCTCTCTCTAAATCCCTCTCCCTCTCTCTCTCTCTATCTTTTTTCTTCTTCGTCTATTTCACAAGCATTATACATCTTATTCTTCTCTACGATTACAGATTCAGGTGCAACAAACCACATGACTATAGATTTGAAGAATTTGTCATTGGCAACCCCTTTTCCTTCCACTGAGATGATTCAAACCGCTAGTGGTGAAGGTTTGAAAGTCTCTTATAAAGGATCTTCCATATTGAAGACTCCATTTCATAATCTAAAATTAAATTCAGTTCTATATGTGCCCATGATATCTCAGAATCTACTCTCTGTGCATAAAATATGTCTTGACAATAATTGCTGGTTGATATTTGATGCTTGGTGTTTTTGGATTCAGGTCAAAGCCACATGGAGAATATTGTTTAAAGGCCTCCGCAATGATGGATTGTATCCCATTCCCTTCACATCATCTTCATCTCATACACTAAAAGCCTTTTCTGCTGCTGCTTATATTGGCAAACAAGTAACCTCTAGTCTATGGCACCATAGATTAGGCCATCCCTCAAACAAAGTTGTTTCTCTTATGCTTAAGAAATCAAATGTCTCTAGCATTTCTGATTCTACACCTGTGATGTGTTCAAGTTGTATTGAGGGCAAAATTAGCAAGCTACCCTTTGATTCAGCTACATATAAATCTGTCAAACCTTTGATATTGTTCACAGTGATGTATGGAGCCCTGCTCCATGCTTGTCTATATAAGGTTTTAAGTACTATGTTACCTTCATAGATCAATGTGCTCGATTATGTTGGAATTTTCCACTTGTCAAAAAAGCTGACGTTTGTACCACATTTATTACATTTTATTAGTTTGTACTTAATCATTTCTCAGTATCTATTAAAACACTTAAGAGTGATGGAGGGGGTGAATATATAAGGAACTAGTTACAAACTTTTCTTGCTGCCAAAGGTATTAATCACCACTTATCTTATCCGTACACACCAAAACAGAATGGTTTGGCTGTTTGGCTGAGAAGACATCATCACATTATTGAAACTAGAATTACCCTTCTTCAAACATCTCACTTACCTTCACCATTTTGGTCATTTGCCTGCCAAACATCAGTATATCTTGCTGATCGAATGACATCACAAACACTGAACCATAAATCACCATTTGAAATGCTATATGTCACATCCCGACTCGGGGTGGAACCACTTCCCAGGCCCGTTCCACCACCGTAGCACGATATTGTCCTCTTTGGGCTTACCATTCCCTCACGGTTTTGTTTTTGGGAACTCACGAGCAACTTCCTAGCGGATCACCCATCATGGGATTGCTCTAGTCCCCTTCTCGCTTAACTTCAGAGTTCCTACGGAACTCGAAGTCAGTGAGCTCCCAAAATGCCTCGTGCTAGGTAGGGATGAGAATATACATATAAGGATAACTCCATTGGGCGATGTGGGATGTCATACTATATGGTTGTCCTTGATGTTAATTACCTTAAGGTCTTTGGTTGCTCTTGTTATCCACTTTTAAGACCTTTAACCTCTACAAAGTTACAACCTAGAACAACTAAGTGCATTTTTCTGGGATATGCATCAAACTACAAGGGCTACCTATGTTATGAAGCCATAAAAAAGAAAGTTTATATTTCCATGCATGTTTTGTTTGATGAATCTGAATTTCCGTATTCAATTCTTGCATCAACACATGCACCAAGTCTCCATACATCACAAGTGTCACAACCAAATTTACAACCATCAATGCCTAATCTTGATAATGTGCTAATCTCACATTCTACAGTTTCTCAACATTCTTTCCCATCTAATATTACATCATCACCATCACCATTATCCACTTATTCTACCCTACTCCCTTCAACACAATCCATCAATGCAAGTGAACAATCTTCATCTCCATATATCCTTGTGGCTCCTGAGGTTCTAATTGAGAACTCTATAGTTTATGAGTTTCAACCTGGAAGTCTTCCAGTAGTTCTATCCATTCCCTCATTGAATTTGCATCCAATGCAAACTCGATCAAAGAGTGGTATCTCCAAAAAGAAGGCATTTCTTACTACAGTTCAGGGCAGTATAACAGTGGATCTCTCTACTATTAAACCTGCAACCTATATGTCTGCATTGAAGTGTAAAGTATGGGTTGATGCAATGAAAGAAGAGTTATCTGCATTCCATTCACAGTCAACATAGAGTCTAGTTCCTCTTCCAGCACAGAAAAATCTTGTTGGTTGTAAGTGGGTGTTTAAGATTAAAAAAAATGATGATGGGTCCATAAGGAGATATAAGGCTTGATTGGTGGCAAAAGATTTCAATCAAAAGGAAGGCATAGATTATGGGGAAACATTCAGTCCAGTTGTTAAGCTAACAACTGTGAGACTTGTGTTGGCTATGGCAGCTCATTTTGGGTGGAATTTGAGATAACTCGATGTTAAGAATGCATTTCTGCATAGAGTATTGCAGGAAGAGGTGTACATGTCACAACCTCCAGGTTTCATTGATCCTCAACATTCTGGATATGTTTGCAAACTACACAAGTCCTTAAATGGGTTAAAACAGGCCCCTAGAGCCTAGAATAGCATGTTTACATGCTTCTTACCATCACTTGGTTTCAAAACAACTCATGCAGACCCATCTTTATTTGTGAAACAGTTTGGTTCTTCTATTGTGTTATTGCTTCTCTATGTGGATGACATTATCATTACTGCTAATGCTCCAAGTTTGATAAATGATGTGATTGTTACCTTAACAAAGGAGTTTGATATAAAAGATTTAGGGAGGAAAGGAAATATATTGAATCCGGATTCTGGTCGGATTCTCAGATTTTGAAGATCTGTGAATTGTTTCTGTTCATCGTGCATTGTGCGATCATAAATCATTTTAAATTTTTCTATTTAAAATTAAATACAAACAGTACCTGACAAAAGCTAACCGCACGATGTACAATGAACGAACACGATTCACAGATATCCAAAATCCTCACAAAGAGAATCCAGAGATAATCATATTGGATTTGGGACGTTCATTTTTTGTTTTTAAATGTCTATTCTACCTTTTTTTCCTTTCATTCTCTTTCCACCACTTCATAGTTTCTTATGCTTCTATTTTGAAGAAAAAAAATTTCAATTTAATTGTCACATCATCATATAATATTTTTAATGTACTCATATTATAACACGTCAACTTATGTATTAGTAATACACTCTAATGCCCATCCCTATATCTCATCTCCTCATTTATCGACTGACACCACCCATTCGCATTCACACGTTCTCTCACAAGCAACTTAATGCCACCACCTACCCACAATCACACATCCTTTCACCGGTATCTCCCCATCCCAAGCCATACCCAACCCTAAGAAAGCATAATCATTCACTAAATAATAATGTTATTTGGACACACAAAATTTACCGAATTGCTAAAAAAACTCTATGATGCAAGTGAGTTCTATTTTGTATATAGGTTGGACCATCTTTATTAGAAAGTGTATTTAAATAGCATTACTTTCCATTATATATTTTTTGGTACAAGCAATATTACTACTTTAATTTACACCAAGAAAAAGAGGAAAAGTTTGAACCCCAACGCAGTGAGTCGAACATTTATACTTTAATCACTAGCACAATCCATCACCGCTTCTCCATTAAATGTTAGATGTGGCAAATGTGAGTGACCAAGTTTTATGCTTACCTGGCTGGTTGGATAAAAATTTGACAGAGTAATTTGAATAAAGATAACTTACAAGGGTCTCTTGCTAGAGGGAACTCGGGTTGTCATTTGATCATAATTCTTCTAGGATTTGCTTAGCTAGCTGACAATACGTATATTTCTAACCCTTGTTTCAAGTCAATATATAATATCATCTACTCTATGCAACATTCTATCCATTGATTATTAATTAAGGTTTTTTTCTCACTTAATTTGTAAAAAGGATTTGATTTTCCTTATACACACAACCATGAACAATATCTTCTTAATATTCCTCATCTTCTTCATTGATTGAATCAAGCATGCATGCATTGACTTATTATTCGTTCAAACCTGGCCTAAACCCTAGGGACGAGTCAAAAACTAATGTGGAGTATCAAGTGTATATTCTCTCTCTCTCTCTCTCTCTCTCCATCCACCCGTCCTCCACCACCTCCTCCTCCTGAAACGATACAGCCCTAACGAATCCCAGTCGCTGCACCACTGTTGCATCACTGCCGACAGAATGATTTAGTAGTCCCGTGTCACCACCGGTTCTCCAGAAAGGCATAGGTCACTTGTCGACGTGAATGATGACATGTACAGTTAGATCTTTTTAGTTCTGAAAAGCGGTGGGTCTGATAAAGAGATGGATTCGCATTTGCTATGGGATCATTTGACATACTAATTAACGATCTGATTCAAAGAAGGCATTACGTATATCTTTTTCCTGAGTTTATTTACCAGTACCTAAGGTCTTGTTACAAAACCGGATGCCAATTTGATCTTTGCCTTAGTGTTTCAAATGTGTTATAGGGTTTTTGTCATGATACCGAGAAAGCCGGAGTGAGTTTAAGGAGTATCTACTAGCTCCTCGTGTAGGGATCCCCAAACCTTAATGCATGCTAAATTAAATTATTGGTACGTCCAGCCCAGCCAGCCCAATTCCTTTACCACTTTTTTATAGGTATAGGTATGTCCACAAGTTTGCAATTATTATGAGTCAAATTACGTCGGGACTAATTAAACTTCATCGGTTAACCCGTTTTGCCGAACTTTAGGTCAATAGACTGTTATATTAAACCATCTTCAACCGAGGGCTGGTTAGAGGGCTCGTTTTAGCCCTCTGATCCTTCAAGATTCTCCAAGATATTAATATTTTAATGAATAGTACATGACCATATTTGCCTTCGTCTCCAACCGAGGGCCAAATGGCTCGTTTTAGCCTTGCCACAAAAAACCGTCTCCAACTGAGAACTCTATAGTTTCTGAGTTTCAACTGAAAGTCTTCCAGTAATTCGATCCATTCCCCCATTGAATTTGCATCCAATGCAAACTCGATCAAAGAGTGGTATCTCCAAAAAGAAGGCATTTCTTACTATAGTTCAGGGCAGTAGGACAGTACGTCTCTTTACTATTGAACCTGCAACCTATAAGTCTGCATTGAAGTGTAAAGTATAGGTTGATGCAATGAAAGAAGAGTTATCTGCACACCATTCACAGTCAACATAGAGTCTAGTTCCTCTTCCAGCACAGAAAAACCTTGTTGGTTGTTTAAGATTAAAAAGAATGCTGATGGGTCCATAGGGAGATATAAGGTTCGATTGGTGGCAAAAGATTTCAAGCAAGTGGAAAGCATAGATTATGGGGAAACATTCAGTCCAATTGTTAAGCCAACAACTGTGAGACTTATGTTGGCTAGGGCAGCTCATTTTTGGTGGAATTTGAGACAACTCGATGTTAAGAATGCATTTCTGCATGAAGTATTGCAAGAAGAGGTGTACATGTCACAACCTCCAGGTTTCATTGATCCTCAACACTCTGGATATGTTTGCAAACTACACAAGTCCCTATGTGGGTTAAAACAGGCCCCTAGAGCCTAGAATAACATGTTTACATGCTTCTTACCATCACTTGGTTTCAAAACAACTCATGCAGACCCATCTTTATTTGTGAAACAGTTTGGTTCTTCTATTGTGCTATTGCTTCTCTATGTGGATGACATTATCATCACTGGTAATGCTCCAAGTTTGATAAATGATGTGACTGTTACCTTGACAAAGGAGTTTGCTATAAAAGATTTAGGGAGGAAAGGAAATATATTGAATCCGGATTTTGGTCGGATTCTCGGATTTTGAAGATCTATGAATCGTTTCCGTTCATCGTGCATTGTGCAATCATAAATCATTTTAAATTTTTTTATTTAAAATTAAATACAAACAGTACCTGAACAAAGCTGACCGCACGATGTACGATGAACAAACACAATTCACAGATATCCAAAATCCTCATAAAGAGAATCTAGAGATAACCATGTTGGATTTGGGACGTTCATTTTTTGTTTTTAAATGTCTATTCTACCTTTTTTTTTCCTTTCATTCTCTTTCCACCACTTCATAGTTTCTTACGATTCTATTTTGACAAAAAAAAAAATTCAATTTAATTGTCACATCATCATATAATATTTTTAATGTACTCATATTATAACACGTCAACTTATGTGTTAGTAATACACTCTAAAGCCCATCCCCATATCCCATCTCCTCATTTATCGACTGACACCACCCATTCGCATTCACACATTCTCTCACAAGCAACTCAATGCCACCACCTACCCACAATCACATGTCATTTCGCCGGTATCTCCCCATGCCAAGCCATACCCAACCCTAAGAAAGCATAATCATTTACTAAATAATATGTTATTTGGACACACAAAATTTACCGAATTGCTAAAAAAGCTCTATGATGCAAGTGAGTTCTATGTTGTATATAGGTTGGATCATCTTTATTAGAAAGTGTATTTAAATAGCATTACTTTTCATTATATATTTTTTAGTGCAAGCAATATTACTACTTTAATTTACACCCAGGAAAAGAGGAAAAGTTTGAACCCCAACGCAGTGAGTTGAACATTTATACTTTAATCACTAGCACAATCCATCACTTGCTTCTCCATTAAATGTTAGACGTGGCAAATGTGAGTGACCAAGTTTTATGCTTACCTATCTGCTTGGACAAAAATTTGACAGAGTAATTTGAATAAAGATAACTTACAAAGGTCTCTAGCTAGAGGGAACTCCGGTTGTCATTTGATCATAATTCTTCTAGGATTTGCTTAGCTAGCTGACAATACGTATATTTCTAACCCTTGTTTCAAGTCAATATATAATATCATCTACTCTATGCAACATTCTATCCATTGATTAGTAATTAAGGTTTTTTTCTCACTTAATTTGTAAAAAGGATTTGATTTTCCTTATACACACAACCATGAACAATATCTTCTTAATATTCCTCATCTTCTTCATTGATTGAATCAAGCATGCATGCATTGACTTATTATTCGTTCAAACCAGGCCTAAACCCTAGGGACGAGTCAAAAACTAATGTGGAGTATCAAGTGTATATTCTCTCTCTCTCTCTCTCTCTCTCTCTCTCTCTCTCTCCATCCACCCGTCCTCCACCACCTCCTCCTCCTGAAACGATACAGCCCCAACGAATCCCAGTCGCTGCACCACTGTTGCATCACTGCCGACATAATGATTTAGTAGTCCCGTGTCACCACCGGTTCTCCAGAAAGGCACAGGTCATTTGTCGACGTGAATGATGACATGTACAGTTAGATCTTTTTGGTTCTGAAAAGCGGTGGGTCTGATAAAGAGAGGGATTCGTATTTGCTATGGCATCATTTGACATACTAATTAACGATCTGATTAAAAGAAGGCATTACGTATATCTTTTTCCTGAGTTTATTTACCAGTACCTAAGGTCTTATTACAAAGCCGAATGCCAATTTGATCTTTGCCCTAGTGTTTCAGATGTGTTATATCGTTTTTGTCATGATACCGAGAAAGCCGGAGTGAGTTTAAGGAGTATCTACTAGCTCCTCGTGTAGGGATTCCCAAACCTTAATGCATGCTAAATCATTGGTACGTCCAGGCCAGCCAGCCCAATTCCTTTACCACTTTTTTTATAGGTATAGGTACGTCCACAAGTTTGCAATTATTAGGTGTCAAATTACGTCGGGACTAATTAAACTTCATCGGTTAACCCGTTTTGCCGAACTTTAGGTCAATAGACTGTTGTATTAGGTCCATGCGGACCATGCCAACTCACCTTACACAAAATCAATCAAGATGGAAAATGTTGAATGAGTCTTCGCAACAACCCATTTATATGGGAGGGAAATTTGATAATTTAAAGTTTTAGGAAATCTTATTTTTGTCATATTGTTGTGTATGTCGTGTGCATGTTCTGTGCATATCAAAAAGAAGGGAAAAAAAAAACTCCTATTTTATCCCAAAATTAAGAAAATAGCCCATTTGTGTCAGTTTCTCAAAAATTAAACTAACCTATCACTCCCACCCATCACAAGATGGTAGACCATGCATTAAAATGCCAGTAAACGCCATTGTTGATATGTAACATTTTTAGTGTATATTTCTCAATGTCCCTCTGCTTAATTATGATACGTACATTCAAAAATTTCTCCCATCATATTATACATGGCAACCAATTTGTAAATTTAAAATAATAAATGAGATAGTAGCCAAATTTGCAATAGATTCCACCAGATACGTTCAAAAATATTTTAGGGCAAAGAAAAGTATAGAATGAGTTATCAAGTAACAATAGGAAATTTTCTTGATTAAAGATTTCACCATCTCATTGATTATCGTTAGATAAATTTGATTTAGTCTAGCTAGTAGACATAAGACGGTGTGTGAGAATGTAAAGGTAAAAGAGTGTCACATCGGTTAAATGAGAAACCTTATAAGAACTTCTAAAAGATTGAGATACTTCTCATATTGCCAAATAGTTGAAGGTAAAAACAATTTAGCTTCTGAGAAATAACTCGAATTTGCAATTACTTTTATTATAACTAATAACAAATTGGATTTACAAACAAAGGGTCAGCCAAAAGCCACAAATGCCCAATACAAATACAGGAGGGAGTACATAAACAACATTTAAATAATAAGGTATTTTTCCAACCAAATTCACAAAGGACGAAAACAACTTTGTCGTAAAATCCAACAGGCTTGGATACACCAACAACACAAAGCAAAAGTAAAACTAAATAGCCATAAGGAGAGACAATAAACTCAGAATGAGTTGCTTTAACTTATTCTGACTCATAATGAGTCAAACTAATAACTAAAACTTGAAAAAACAACTTGCCCAATGATTCTGGTGGATTCTTGTACTTTATTCATCACATTTGGGATTCAAATTTGATACACAAGATTGATGTCCTCAGCATTATCATCCACATATACTTGAATATATTTTCCATTTTTTTTTGGCTTTTTTTCAAGAAAGTTTTGAACCATTTCGCTGAGCATTTTGGGTACCTTGTCAGTCCACCTTCATAGTCCACATAGTTGAGACCAAATCGACTACTATATCCCTTTGCCCATTCAAAGTTATCTAGTATCAACCATGCAAAGTATCCCTTTACTTTAGCACCCGATCTGCGTACACACATAGAAAACAAAGTGCATTGATATAGATAACTATAAAAAAATGTAAGAAGGCATATTCATGTATATTATATGTAGCCTTATCTAATTCCTTAACAAGTACTAACTGAATTGCTGCTTTAAGGTGACAAAGGTGGTCACGATGGTAGTTGACTCTTATGGTATCTTTAAAGGCTTGCTCTAGTGATAAGCTGCGATTATTGAACTCATTGACACCTGCAACATAATAAATTATCAACTGCGTTGATAATTTTATCTATAAATAAATAAATTTGCATTAGTTTTGAGTTTAGACTTTAAAACACCTAGATTTACTTATATATACACATGTGAAACGTTGATGAAGCAATCAATTAAGGATGAAAGTATTAATGCTTACCATTTTCAGTAATGTAAATGGCTGGATCATTATACTTTTTCTTGGTAAAATTATAAGATCATGAATTCCTTTTGAATAAATGTATAACCAATCTGAAACAGCCTACAAGACCATTTAAAGATAATGAAATTCTCATCACGAGTTATGTTTTTATGAAGAAAATATACATATTAATCCTCCAAATGCTAAAAAATTTAAGTTCAAATTGGATGTATACCCGGGGACCAATGGGCTTTCCATTAACCGCAACTGTCATAATATACCCAAATATTAGAATCTAACTACTCTAAGAACTTAATTAATTGATTGAAACAAGTTTTTAATTTGTATTCATTTGTCTCATTAACATGAGGATCATTTATGTAGCTTTCAGGGTCAGATGAATTCTTTAGTGGATTGCTTGCATATCTAGCAGTGTAGTAATTGATTCCTATAAAATCATATGACCCGTTTAGAGAATCGGACTGCTTCTTTTGTGAATTGAGGTAATCTTGATCCAACATATGTTCGCATGCTCTTGAGGATAGTCACCAGTTGTGATTGGATCCATAAACCTACAAAATACACCGATATTCCAAGCATGAACTCATGGTAGCATATAAAATTGTATTGCCCAGTTGCGCTCAACGGTCCTATCATGGCCACCTTGACTAACACTACTACTAAGATTAAGTATTGGTTAAATGAGAAAATTTATCCATCTCCAGCCGCACCAACACCTTCTTTCATGAGTATCCCAATCCCTAGCTATGCAAACTCCAATAAGGGGGCAAGGAAGTAGAGGTTTCACCATAAAAGGAATTGGCAATATAAGTAGTAGTTTAATTTCTTATAAGCATATGCAAAATCTCTTAACTTTCTGAAATGCGAAAACACTTCACATCCTCACACGTCTTCTCACATTTGACAACACTCAAACTCATGTTAAGTTGTTATTATTATTATTATTATTGCAACTTGGGTTGGTTGAGTCACAATTTGAATATTTAAATTGAGAATTTGAGCATTTAAGATGCAGGCATCAGATGACATAGAAAAAAAAAGTATTTTCGACCATGAACCCCTGCTGAATCTGAATATATGGCTTCGTCCAAAAACATCTGAATACATAGCCCAATGGGCTTGGATCTGATTGGTTTTCAACTCTATGTCACACTCACCCGAACCACTTTTCGAAACTTGGTTTGTTTTTCCGAAAGAATAATACTAGGCAGACAAATTTTTTTAAACTATATTTACAAATTATGTGATATGCCACAATAAAAAATAAGCAAGTTAATCAACAATGAAGTAATAATCTAATCATCGTCAATCACGTTATATAATTTACAAAATATAATTTAAATGTTTGATCTCCGTTGCATTACTCTTTCTGAAAAGAATGACAACCAAAATTAAATAAGAGACTAACTAGTCAAATTAAATAAGAGACAGGCGTTGAATTTTTTGATGGCGAAAAGTTTAGGGATAGGAGGTTACCCCATGAAGGCGAAGGTATTAGGTGTGTTCATCATCAGTGGTGGGTCATTAGTGTGGTGTGAGAAGGGATGAGACACAAATGGGCCAAGTGAAGATGAAAAAAGCAAAAGGGTTGGGTAAGGTGGTTGTGTTTGTGTCTGGAGCCGTGTGAATCACATAGTTCGACACATGATAATTAGCGCATACCACAAACTTCTTTAAGAATTATGAAAAACTAGTATCTTCTAGACCGCAAACAATTATCATGAGAAACCAAATATTACAGTCTTCACTCTTCGAGGAGAGTTTCTATAATTTTTTCTCAATAGTTCGACCGCTCAGAGTTAAATTGAGAAAATAATATTCTTACTTGTCAATCTAATGAATACAAGGCCGGACTACTAGTAGTCCGAACTATTAAAAACTTATTTCTAATGTAACTTATTGTATATCACGCGCTATTAGAATCTTTGTGTGACGTGATGAGATGGTTGCGAATAAGGGAGTATACCAGGTTGTACCTAAGAATTCCTCTCGGAATCCGAGACACAGCTGGAATAACCTAAAACAAGAAACCAAGCCGGGATAACATCTTTTGGGTGGCCCTATCCACACCCATTTTTACCTTCCACACGTAAACCCTTTGTTAATTTTTGTTTTTTGATCATCTTGAATTCAATCGATTTGACGGCCAAAAATTAGGAGGGATATATGAAAAATAAAAATGATTATGGATAAAACCGCCCTATCTTTTCACGTTAAACTTGTCATTCTCCTAGAATTCACCTGTTCAAGTGCCGAGTAGCCATACAAGACAACTTGAAAACCAATGTGATGTCCTAATCGACAATTTTCAAGCCACTACAAAACCTTTACCTAGAATTCTGAAAGCACACCTTAAAACTATTTCACATGAAAGAAAGCATGTAATGATACTGCGGTTTAGAATATCGAACTAGATAATTCATATCAGTCAAAACACCCTAAATAGTATCCACAACTATGGCCTAGCAACCGATATATGATCCTAGGAACATTATGTTTCCATTCATAAACACCAAGCAAGGATAAAACTCCTCCTGCTAACTAACAAACATATTACAGGAAAGCGGAAATTACAGAAGTTAACTACAAGTGTAATAATTAGAGAGACTGACTGAACACAGGTCCAAATTGCAACCCTGAACTTTTGAAGCTAAAACAAAGTCTAAACAAAAACCTTGACTTCAATTTGTTACTCAACCCTCCATGCATTCTTAGTTTTCAACGTTTGGAAAAGCTTTGCCTTCAAGAACACGAGAATTCGTTACAACCATTTTAAACAAGATACTAACCACCATGCTTTTAGCTGTAGGCTCATATCAAGGCTCAGGAAGAAGCATATACCTCTGAAACCATAAGAAAGGTCTGGCCCTAACTAGCTGGTGGAAACTTATAGCTAATCGTCCATATGAGTAATACATCCAGTATAATCTAGAAAATGTGTGCTTACTCTGAACTGTATTCCACGCATGCACATGTGTGAAAGTCCGAAGAGGGACAAAATGATCTGATGGAAGCCTAAACATTTCCTAAGTCCGATGTTAATCCAAAACCAAGTTATATAGGCACCATAAAGTAACAATTCAAAACCAAAGTAGATCAGGAGAAGATGAACTCTCCTTTCAGTAAGGCCTAAATAAAAGTGGCCTAAATAAAAGTGCTCTAACAGATGCAAATTGTTATAATTAGGGGGAAGCGTTAAAGCTGATTTTCTCAGAACTGTTAATCGTACAGAGTATAGTACAAACTTTTAGTTAAGTTAACTAATATGAATCTACATGATATCTCATTAGTTACACAAAAGACAGATAACAATGTGAGAGATAGCAACTGCTTAAACATGTTCCTCAAATTATACAATGCAAAAAATAAGATAGTCAAAATTTAAAATGTCAGAGCACCATGGAAAACCACATTCATCAGAACGCATTGCAAATTTCACAATTCAAATAAAAAAGGAATGATGGTACGAAATTACTGAAGAAAGAACAATTAAGCAGCAAAAGAAGAAAGAAACTAGAGATTTACTAGGCCTCACTTCCTGTCCCCGTAATTTTTCAGCAACGAGAAAGGATGCATAGGTTACCATCTGTCAATTGCATTCAACACCAGCTTCAGCTGCTCGACGGGGCTTGTTTTTCCGCCTGCTCCCATTATGCCGAAATCCATTAGACTTAGTTGAGTCATCAGTGCTTGATCTTGTTCCATTACCATTTTCCTCCTTAACTGAATCTGACTTCTCTTTCACCTGTGATTGCCGCTTCCTCTTCTTACCATTCTCTGAAGCAGAGGGGCTTTTTACCTCCTTGCTTGAGATACCAGACTTTCCATTCTCACTATCATCTGCCTCTATTCTTTCAGCTTCTTCTTCATCAATCTCATCTTTTAATGGCTTTTGAGGCCTTCCCCTTCTCTTTTGTGCCGGTATTTTTTCTTCCTCACCACTTCCAGGATCATCATGATTGTTGACAGTTAACCTCTTTCCCTTTCCTCTACCTCTACCCATGATCTCAAAACTCCAGAGAAAAATATTTTATGCAATATAAGTTTTCTGCTGCAATGAAAAACATATAAGAACGTTATTTTCAGTTATTGTTACTTAAGGTACAATTCAGAACTGAGAAAGCAATTCATTCCCCCTACTATTCAGTATTCACTGAACACGGGGATAACACAACTTATATGCAATCCTACTTAAACATCTGGTGGCTTCTCAAAGGATATAACGATCCCATCATTGATGTTAAGTAACATATCAACCAACTAAATAGCTAGACAGCGTGAGGTACATATATAAGGAACAACCAACAGGACATAGGATCAATACTTGTAATAAATATGTAAAACAGGCTAGTAGCAGGCATCCAATACTCATAAACAACTAACTTCAGAATATAAAAGCAGTTCATAATCTATTTATCACATGCAAATCTTTTAGGAGTTCAAAATTGAGTAGGTTTCGTTTTCATTTCAAACATCAACTGACGCATCTTCCGTTGGAACGCCATATTAAGATTTAGTCAAATGAAACAATGAAAAACACAACTCTAGGTCACTTTACTCAGTTATTTTGACTTCCAAAAGATGATATTGAGAACTGTCCCTTCTTTTTGCACAGCAAACCAATCAGGCAGTAAAGAAAGTTACATATTGAAAACCCCATACAAGAGACTCTGTGATTGCAGCCAAATCTTTTAAGTTTGCGTCACTACAAGATAGGGGATCTTACATGCCTGGAACCGAATCAAAACAATGAACTACTGCTACAAAGATTCAGAGTTTTCGGCCACCAAAGTCAAAATTCACACAGGTTTACTGCCTATGGTGAAAACACATCAATTTTAATCACAACAGAACCAAAATACAAATAAAAAGGCACATCTCCGCAAAGACTCGAACTTTCAAAACATGTAAAATCAAAGTAACAAATTTTATTACCTTGAAATTCACACCCAAAAGCACACAGAAAAATCCAAGCAAGATCCATAAGGCAGCATGAATTACATGCACAATGAACTGGGTAGAACTCAACTTTCATCAAAACTATTTCTCGTTTCATTTGTACCATCATATAAACCATTTCTTTCAATCAGCTTCAACATCCAAATCCCACAAATTTTTTTAAACAGAAAGCAACAAAATACACAATTTAACGCATATTCCAAATCCCAATCACAAAATGCAAGAGAGAGAGAGAGAGAGAGAGAGAGAGAGAGAGAAGAAACTGACCTGTTGTGACAAAACCCAACTCTCAGAATCTAGTGAAGTACTCATAGGAGGCTCAGAGAACACCAAAACGGAGATGGGATTTTCTCAGTCTCTGGATTCGAAGTGAAAAAAAAGGATATTTTAATGGCAGAACATATGATCTGAGGGTGAAATATTGGAAACCCAGATCAAAAAGTTCAGAGATTGGGGATTGGCATGTGAGGCTGGGCAAGCTTCTGCGAACCCAAGAAACTGGTTCGACTGAAACGGGAAGAGAGAGAGAGAGGAGGTGAGAAGGAAGGGAGAGAAGAAGAGATATTTGTTGATTGGCTCTGTAAACTGCGACTCTGTAAACTGTGATGTGTGAGAGTATGTGTGTGATGGGTCTGTATGTGTAAGAAGCTTAAGAGAGTAAGGGCATTTTGGTAGTTTCAACTTGATGCTTTGCTTTACCATATGTTTGACATCACACAGTGATTTTCCGAAATAAAATATTTAAAAAAAAAAAAGAAATTCGGAGTCTTGTTTGCTGGTTCTGGTAAATGTCCGATAATTTAATATCGATAAATGTATTAGAAAAATGATAACGAGAATTTCTCAAAAATAAGTTTTTTTGTAGATTTTCTGTTACCTTAAAGTTTAATATTAATTTTTGTGTCAATATGGCTAAAAAATGAGATGACAGAGAATTCTTAAAAAGTTTGAGTAAACTTTACCCCTAAATAATTATCGCAGTTGAAATTAACTTCTTGAACTAATTTTTTGGTAATTAACCCTTGAATTATATAAAATCAGCCAAATTAACTCATTGCCATTAGATTCCATCCACTACGCTGTCAAATTCAATGACAAGTTACTTTTTTTCATCATCAATTCTTAAATAATGACACGGGACACAGAATAATTCAAAAATTTATAACATAACAAGAAATATAAAGAAACAAAACGTTTACATAACAGATCATTTCACATTGTCATTACATATTATTATGCATCTACATGTCATAATTTTATTGACGGTTATAAATGACATATAAGAATTAATGATAAAAACACTAAGTTGTCCTTGAATTTGACGGCATAGTGGACGGAATCTAAAGACACGGGATTAATTGGTTTATTTCAAATAGTTTAGGACGGTTAATTTACCAAAAAAATAGCTTCAACTAGAGTAATAGTTCAGAGAGTCAAACGACACTCTGCCCGAAAAGTTTTGCATTACAAATAATTAATGATGCAAAATTATCTTATTAACTAGCCTGACTGGTCAATGAATTTAACCGAGGATTTTCATGTTATTAAGAGGAGGAAAATGAAATGTGATCAACTTTTATAGTTTTATAGATATAGATGCACGTAACTAGAGAGTTTTAGGAAATGTTTCTACCAAAAAATAAAGAGAGTTTTAGAGAATGTCTTGAAAATTTGAAATGACCCACTTTAATGAGTCATTTACTCTTTTGATTCATAAATTAAAACTTTTACAATTCCAACTCTTTTAACATTTCTTCATACCAAAATGCACCCATGTTCAACCCTATAAATACACATCTTCGACTATACATTTGGCGATTTTCGAACTTTCATATAAATGTTTATATTTTTGACCCTTTATCCGTTTTAAGTAAAGGGATCTTTTCACTTGCGAAATTGAGAACTATTCAAATTTCAAGTCAAAAAAGTAGATGATTCATTGATGAGTCTCTTCATATGCCCTAGAGCTCTTGATTGTTTGAAATGAACTTGTGAGAGCTAGTTTGATTTGAAAATTTGCCCAAGTACAGTGAATAAGAAGGAATAAAACAATAGTTACTTTAGGTCGCTTCCAAGTTCCAAATACAATAAATGAATGTTCAATAAATTAGTAACTTCAGTTAAACTAAAATCTTCTGGCCCTGACTTAGGCCAACCTACTAAAATAATAATCCCGTTAAATGTATAAGATCATTTTTTTTTTCTTAAAATCCTTTAAAACCCAGCAAATATATAAATTAATAATTGACGAAATAAAATAAATAACACATATTGAATTTTTTTTTTTTTTTACTTTAACAAATTCTATTTTCTCAATTCAACTCAATCTTAAACAGGGGTGCAACTTGGGTTGGGCCAATTTGTAACATCCCACAGCGTCCAGGGGAGTGGATCCTGTAAGCCTTATATGTATATTCTCATCTCTACCTAGCACGAGGCCTTTTGGGAGCTCACTGGCTTCGAGTTCTGTCAGAACTCCAAAGTTAAGCGTGTTCGCGTGAGAGCAATTCCATGATGGGTGATCCATTGAGAACTTGCTCGTGAGTTCCCAGAAACAAAACCGTGAGGGCGTGGTCGGGGCCCAAAGCAGATAATATCGTGCTACGGCGGAGTCGTGCCCGGGATGTGACACAATCCAAACTCGCCCATGTCCAACCCAACTTTAAACCCGAACAAGTGGGTTTTTTTTTTAGTTATAACCCGTTTGAACCCAACCTAATTTCAACCCGTTTATTGATTGGGTTGAGTTGGGTTGATCATTTGCCTGTCCATCTCCAACCCAACCTAACCTGACTAACCACACCCAATATAACCAGATTGTAACTCATATCAATTAGTGCTCATACTACACCCAAGTGTGCCAAGTCCAAAAACTAACACCCTTTCTAATAATTTTTTAATAAATTACCCTTTATATTTACTTAAGTTTTTAGGGAATAAGAGGCTTTGATTAGTCAGCCCATATTTGTAGCCTATAAATCCTAAAGCTTTATAGTAGATTGATTTATGAAATTAGAGTTAGCTAGCTTCGATGCTACTTAGCTTAATTTTTTTAGGAATTCTTGGAAACTAAGTTGTTACAAGATTAAACTTGAAAAAGTTGGGCAACCCAAACCCCAACCCAAGTAAACCCTAACCCAATTAAATCTGAGCCAAAATGAACCCGAATGAAAATCCAACCCAAACCCGAGCCCAAATTGTAAAAGTTGGGCTAGGATTGGATTGACTTTCCAACCCGCCCAATCCACGCGAGTTGCATCCCTACTCATAAAATATGTTTCCAATGTATATTTTATCTTCTAGGGCATTAAGTTTTGAAATAGTAATAACCTCTTTAAAAAAGTAATTATTTTTATTAGTCCCAAAATGATTTTTTATAGAGATTTTACTATACCTCACCCCATGCAAGAGGGAAAATTATAATACCAGTTTCCTTATTTTATTTTCCTCAACTAGTAAGTGCCATTTATTATATTCGTTTGACTTTCAGATACTTGTTAGTTGTTAGCTAGATAGAAAGTGGCATAAGAATTTTAATAGACATTGAAGGGTATTTACTTTTTATTGGTTTGCATAAAGGGCTAGATAAATCGAATAGAAGAGTGCTTTAAAAGGCATTGAATCAAAGGCGTGAGAAGGTGATATTGGATTTTAAATAGTCGCTAATACTACGATGTATTCATATTTTTCTTTACTTCGAAAGTAAAAGATTTTATGTTTAGCTCTTACGGATGGTGAATTCGATTTCCTTGAACGAGTAGTTCAATATTATATTATTATGATTGGCCATGATGTGGTTTAATAGGATCAAGAAAGAGAAGAAGAATTGTTGACATTGGATTTGAAGAAGGATATTCTGATTAATATCATTGATTCACTGTTGATTAGTTTATTAAGCTCAAATTTTGCTTTACTTTGTTGTATTGTAGTGACGTGTACGTTTTCATGACACCTTTTTGGTGCAACAAACCGTATCTAGTCAGCTAAATTTGCCAAGCCATATCCCTAATTCCATGCCTTCAACTTTGTATGGAATAGCTACTTCTATCTTAAGGCCATTTTTAGGAGAAATACTAGGGCTCAGCGGGTGGACCACGTCATATTTCCGGTCAGCACGCATAAAGAATGATACTCTTTTACATTCGGGTCTCATTCGTTTCCTATGATAATTTCAACTTGAGTGCAAAAACATTTCTTATTGAGTACAATCGAACAAAAGATGTGATCCACTTACGATACTTCTGAACTCAAGAATTTCTTTTGGAGGCTTTTGAGGGCCCAATAAGCCATTTGGAAAAGGAAAACAATATACATGGGCTGGACGTTCCCCATGTAAGCTTCCTAGTACCCCATATGCTTCCTTTTGTGAAACTTCTATAGGAACCAAGATGATGACACTTGCAATTGGCCGACATAACTGGATCAAAGCTATAATATATTGCCAAAATTCATATTTCTCATAAAAAAAAACCAACAAATTTATACGGTTTTATCTCTATATGAATCAATGGTTCCATCTTTAACTTGGCATGATTATCCTCGATGACGATTCGTGCTACTTTGTTTTCAGACTATATTGGCTTGCCTGGTTATTGCTTCTCAAATTAACGTGTATGTCGGCATCCAGGTTTGTCTCACTTTTTTTTTCCCCTCCTAACTTTACGGGATTGTTTGACTTGTTTTGCATGTTTAGATCTTTGTATTTGGTTTTAGAGGGGTTTGGTTTCATGTCCCCCCCTCTTTTCTTTATTTCATTCTCGTTTTTTGTTTCTAGAAGGGTAAGGTTTATGTCTCTCCTTTTTTTTTTTTGTGTATTCCTTTTTATTGTCTCTGTTTTTTGAGGGGTAAGGTTTATGTCCCCCTATTAGGTGTAACTTATTTTTTCGTTATCAATAAAATTTCCCTTATACCGCCGAGGTTTCCCAAAAAAAAAAAAAAAAGTTTTAGAGAGGTTTGGTTTCATGTCCCCCCTTCTTTATTTCATTCTCGTTTTTTTTGTTTCTAGAATGGTAAAGTTTATGTCCCCTCTTCTTTTTTGTGTATTCCTTTTTATTGTCTCTGTTTTTTTAGGAGTAAGGTTTATGTCCTCCCGAACTAGATGTAACTTATTTTTTCATTATCAATAAAAATTTTCTCATACCGTCGAGGTTTCCTCAAAAAAAAAAAAAAAAAAAAAAAAAAAACATCTATCCAAGATCATACTTTTTTTTCCTTTTAAAAAAAAAACTTAATTTTAAGTTTATTTTTAACCTAAATGAATTGAGTTACAAAAAGCCAACCAAGAAATCGAACTCAATTGATTGGATATATTAATGGATGACAGCCCGGCTGCATGTGTCTCAATCCTTCAATTTTGTCTTAAGTATCAAAAGTATGGATAAGAACTACACAACATATGTATGTAAACAATCCTTAAGTTTTCTCCTTAACACTTTCCAACGAATGGTTTGAAAACTTGAAGTTTATATTTTTATTTTGACTTTTTTGTTAGCCCACTTTTTTCTGCATCATGGAAAAGAAAGACTAATTAATTAAGAATAATGTTATTTATACTATGTTTTTGTATCACATTTTCATACCACATTAGGTGATATTTGATGTAAACAGCCACATTATTTGAATTAATCAGATTTTTTTAATTTATTTCATTATTTAATAAATTAATAATTAAGAAAAAGTAGTTAATTAAATGATAATTATGGTATACGAAGAGTCTTTCTTCTTTCTTTCTTTGGGTTTTGGAAAATTTTCAAATGGTATGGTTGTCCACATCAGACGCTATCTAAGATGATATAAAAATATGGTATAAAAACATGGTATGGTATGAATATCATTAGTCATTAATTAATATGCTCAAAGTCTGTGCCTTGAAACATACACATTAATCGAAACTACACAACTACTACTTTCAATGAATTGGGGTCCTTCGTTCTCAACAGGAAGATTCTGAACACGATTTATAAGTAATTACACATAAATGTGTGATATTCAAACATTTCATTTTACTTTTTACATACTTTTTAAATTTTCAACCGTCGGATTGGATGAATTGAAGAAGATCAATGGACATAAATTATCAAGGAGTGTGTGAGAAGTAAAATGAGATGTGTGGATAGCACATCTCTTACACATATCTAGAGTTTATTTTAAGATATTACAACAAATGAGATTACTTCGTGGAGGTGTTCCTTGTTACTCAAAAAGTTAAGAGGCAAAATTGCAAAAATAAAATTTCAATATAATTGTGGGGATATCAAACTAACAATAAGCTCTATATGTAACATGATTAAGTGCCTCGTTTTGGATTATTACGGTAGGAAACCGTTGTTCTAGTAAGCACTTACGCAAAAAGTTCTTTTATTATAAACATGTGAAATATTTTATTAAAAACATATCATTATGAAGAAGTACACGTTAGGTGTTCTCTCTAAAGCGTTTATAAATAAAAATACGTTTTTAAGTTTTTATACTAAGCATAGTCAAAATCACTTTTGATTGTCAAAAAACACTTGCAAGCATTTTGGAAGCTATCCAAAGCAGGTTAGTGTACTTTCAGTTATATTTTTTTTATTTAAAATTTTATAATCAGTTCTATTTGTACATATTTTTTACAAATTACCTTAAACATTTGGTACATTTGGGGTCTTTGAAACTATAACAAAATAAAAAGCGTGAGCAGATAAAGTGGTCCAAGAGAGGCCTACACTCCTCCAGTGCATTGGACAACCACCACACAACGCAGGGCATGGCTTCTTCTATTTCAACCTCTTACAGGAACGTTTTCTAGCCATGCGATAATTGGAAGAGTGGGTGATTTTAGTACTTTTTTTGGGACCCCTTTTGAGCTATCTACAAAACATTTTCATTAATTCGGGAGGTCTAGAGAATTCATAAGCAATTTTTGTCCCTATTCAACAAAGTCAGTTCCTAATTGCACTTTCTCCATCCAAATTTTCACCTATTTTCTTTTGAGTACTAAACACTTCAGAAAAATATGTGATTCAAAAGCCATGAAGCAAAACATGCATTGACTTCAAAGCAACATTGTTATAAGTGCATGCAATTTTAGTTTCATGAGCACGTATGAAGTACAATGATATCTCCAAAGACATTTTTTGGCGTAGCAAAATTAATAGTTCATCTACTTAAGAACAAGTTCTACTAATTACTTATGCCATGTGTTGATAATATTTATTTGGATCATGTAATCAATCTTAACTATAATTAAGTCATATGGTGTCAAACTTGTTTTCGAACATTAGTGGCTTTAAGGGTTATAAATGTATAATTTCTTTTGGGAAAACTGTTTTAAGGAATTATGGAACGATCGAAGGAATGTAAGCCAGAATGTGAATTGTAAACCTGGAACACGAGGTTGAGTAGTAACTGTACTCGTTCAGCCGTCAAGTCCATCAGTTCATCTTTAGATTCACCATCATCTTCTCCACTTTGGTCTTGTCCGCATATAGAAAATTCACGTGGCAAGATGAGTAGCTTGAAAAATAAGGGTATCGAGCAATTCAAAGTAAGCATTTGGATTCTCAATCTAAATTGATTGCGAAAAGAATCCATTCCTGAAATCATAGCACAGAAGAGTATTTCTTGAAGTTTGTTACCAGTGTCGTCAAATTCTTAAAATTCATGCCCTTGAAAGATGAATGGATCAATTGTGTCGATACAAATTTTCAAAACATAGATTCAGTTGTAAAAAAGATTTCTTTTGTGAAAACAAAAACGAAAAACTGAAAATCTTCTTAACTGATAATATCCTATTAGAGGCTCACCTTCGATACATAATTTGCTTTCATCTTTTCTACTTCAACTCCGACAAAGCCATCCCTTTATCAAGCCAACTAAATCCAGGTTGCTTGAGAATCTTCCTCTGCTTCATCACCATCCTTATACGTCCTCAACCTCTTCCCATTCTCCATCAGCAGCATAGACATTTGATAGCGTAACAAAACCTCCAGGTCTCTTTTGTAAGAATATAAAGAATGGTTAGGATCATGCCAAGTGTCATAAGATTGTATCTTTTAGTTAGTTAGTTAGAGATGTTATTCTCAATATATATACACCAATGTAATAGCTTGTATGGTAAGAAAAGTAAAAGAAGAAAACAGAATATATGAAATCTCCTTCTCTCTCTTCTTCAATCTCTCTCTAGTTCTTGAAACCCTAGCTATATTTCTTGATCTTTCTACGTTAACATCTTTAACTTCATTTTGGCAGAATAGCTTCAGCCATCATTTTGGCAAGATCTCTTCTTCCATGGACTTTAGGCCCTTTAGAAAAAAGCTCCATTGATGGATTGGAATGCCCACTTCGTAAGCTTCTAACATCTTTCCTGACCAGCACAAGAGATCGACAACACAAGCATAATTTTCTTTACTTGCCTCTACTCCATGACTCT
Organism: Pyrus x bretschneideri; assembly: GCF_019419815.1. Classification (NCBI taxonomy): domain Eukaryota; kingdom Viridiplantae; phylum Streptophyta; class Magnoliopsida; order Rosales; family Rosaceae; genus Pyrus; species Pyrus x bretschneideri. Next base: position 11,384,697 of record NW_025999787.1, on the reverse strand, counting down.
CTTTCATGGACTTGAAAACTCTTAAACCTTTCTCTACATAACCACAATGGCTGCACGCAGAAAGTACGCATGTGAAAGCTTCACTTCATTTGCCTGCACTCCTTTCATTCTTTCAAAAAGCTCTATAGAGGAATCAACCATACCGTACTAAGCATAACATCCAGTCAACTCATTCCATTTTGTATTTCCCAACTATAGCCATTTTGTTTTTAATTTGTAGTTAAAACTAAATTTGCAAACCAAATGATGTATCACTAATAAGAAATAAACATATTAATCAACACTTGAGTAATTCAATCAACAACATCCATATCATCTAGCTTACAAAATTTAATTTCTCTAGTATTATCTGATAACTAATAAGGGGTGTTCAACCCATCCACTTGTCTTATTTTCTTACCCTTTTAAAAGTATAATTATTATTAACAACTTTGTCCTTAGAGAATGACAAACCTAATATAAAATTACAAAATAATTAACCAGCAATTAAGTAAGGTACTTATGACGATTTAGACCTAGTATATGGCGGCAATGTCCGTACATGTCAGGTTTGCGTATGTTTTGGGCACAAATTACAGGGCTTGAGTCTAGATGCACCTATGTAATGAGTCCTTCATCTTCACAAACGACTAAATAAACGTTCCATCATGCTAGACCTGCAGTTGGAGATTTGCCATTCGGGCAATGGATGCAAAGTCTTTATCAATCTTAATATGCATGCAGGCCAATTGCTTGGAAGCTGCCTTCTTTGAATGCTTCAAAGAGATGAAACATCAATGCTGTTCTGAGTCTAGTTTTAAACTCAAGTCTTTCCTCTCGTCCATGGCCTACAACAAGCATTCTTTTCTACCCCTTTTTTTGGGTTGAAGCCCTAACTAGTCCAATCTAGACTTGGAAACTCTATACAGCTATTATTTTTGTAGAATTTAGAAGCTTCTAGTCACGTCACTTCCCGCCCATCACATCAATGAAAAAGAAACCACAATCCAGATGCATATCATAAATAAAACTCATCACGATAATAATTAATAATATACATGATTGAATTCAACCGATAATGCATTAAAGATTGCATAAATCATATGCCATGATCAATTATTTGTACCATATTATATCGATCCTGAAACTACTAAGTATTGGTCAATTATGAAGCACTTTAAACCCACCAAAGGGTCTGTGCTTCAGAGGCGCTTAGGCTTGTAACACACCGGTGCCCTTTGATACCTATTTCACCTTCCTTGCAGGTTGCTTTGCTAGTCCACCCACGACCAGAGCACCCTTGCAAAGGTCTTTACACCACACTTTACGTTGACTCGAGGTCCACCCGGTTTCGTGCATCACCCTTGGCGCCCTCTGTGGGAATCAACACTTCGAATCCTACTCATCTCGAACGTGAAACACCAGGGTAGTTTTCCGGCTTACTTTGCAAGGTTTGAGAGGTTCTGCAGTAAGTGAGAAAGCTTGGAGTTTTAGTAGTTGCTATTAAGAAAGAGTGGAAGAACGCGAAAGCCATAAAAGAATGAGCATGGGTTTTATACCATTGATAATTCCTCTATTTTTTCGGACATTTAAAGATAATTATTGTACGTTCGATACTAAACGTACGGTACATTAAGAACTAAAGAGTACTTGAAAATAAATAATACACAAACTTTTGATATAGAAAAGAACTGGATTATAATTGGAAGTAGTTAAAGTATTGAACTTATGAAAGAACATGGATCGGGTGGAGCTGAGACTTCGACAGTTCCTTCAAGCATCAATGCGACTTTCTTCGTGGTAGGTCTGAGCGACGGATCCTCCTGAATGCACCATATTGCAATCATCACATACTTCTCCATCTTCTTGATGTCATGCATTGCCTCATGGTCATTCTTGAATAGCTGGTGCAGATTATTCTGCTTATAGCAATCGTATGCCCAATCAGCTAGTATCATTTGATCTTCATCCTCCGCCGCTGCCTCAAAATGCCTCCTGCAGAAAATAATCTCTAACAACAAAATTCCATAGCTGTAAATATCAACCTTGGCCGTGATAGGCAACCTATTCAACCATTCAGGGGCCACATAACCTTTCGTTCCCCTGATTCCGGTTGTGGTTAGAGTTTGGTCGATTTTCAAAAGCTTGGCTAGTCCGAAGTCAGAAATTCTTGCCGCGAAAGAGTCATCGAGAAGAATGTTTTGAGGCTTGATGTCACAATGTACGATTTTTCTGCTGCACTCCTCATGCAAATACAACAACCCTCTTGCAATTCCCAGTGCAATTTGCCTTCTCTGGCACCAGCTTGGCCTCAACTCTCCGAAAAGGAAGCTCGCTAAAGATCCGTTGCTCATGAACTCATACACAAGCATTTGGTGCTCTCCCTCGTAACAAAATCCAAGCAGCTGGACTAAATTTCTGTGGTTTGTTCTGCCAATAGCACTCACTTCCGCTTTGAATTCCAAATCATTTTCTCCGACCCTAGCGACTAAGCATTTGACAGCAACGCTCTTCCCATTATCAGGGGCTAAAACTCCTTTGAAAACTATTGCAGAAGTACCGCGTCCTAGTTCTTCCTCGAATTCGTTTGTAGCGTTTTTTAGCTCCTCATAAGTGAAATGCCTCAAATTCATATCAGAGATGACTCGATAAGGCTGAATCAGCTTCGCTTTTCTATAAGCAATACGAAAAACAATCAAATAGGTTGTTAATAGCAAGATCAAGTTCAGAAACCCCGAGCTACTCAGGAGCACTGATCCGATGAGGATCAAAGTTGAGCGATCTTTCTTTTTTGTATTTGGAACTTCAGGTATCAAAGTATAGTTGTCTTTCCTTACTTTGATGAGAGCTTTTCCACCAACAGTCGGGTCCATCCTTCCGTTTGAAAGAGGAATTCTCTTCTTTTCACACTCTCCATTCTTGAAAATGGCGACGGCACAAAAACAATCATCGAAGCAATTCTGTCTACACCAATCCTCATCTACCGGTGTAAATTGCTCATAACCACCGCCAGACCACTCTGTGTTTTGCATCTCACGAAATTCAAAACTCTCTGTCTCAGGCGAGGCCTCATCACAACTTTGTGAAACAAAGTTTTGCTTGCATCCTTTCAAGACATCATTGGGATCAATCAATGTGTAGCCATAAGGACATTGGCAAGTTGGTCCTTCATCATTATAGCTGCAGAGGCTGTTGTATCCACATGCACCACTGCCTGCGTCTCCTTCAATTGTTAAGCAAATATTCGAAGGTTCGGAGGTCAAAGGGGACCAAGCCATGGGGCTTCCGGCACTTGAGGCAGCGGTTTTAGGATGAGCAGAGTGCCTCAAAACTCCGTCATGCTCCAGAGTTACTTTATGGTAGAAATTTTGCGTGGAAATTGTGTTGGATGATATCATATTCAGTACGCTTCCATTCCTTGCAGTAAGGTATAGATAGCCAGACTGATTGAAGATGACCTGAAAGCCGGTATTAGTCGAGGTTGCATAGTAAGCAAAATTGTTTGTCTCCAGTGGGAATTTCGTTGTGTAAATCGTGAGATTTCCATCAGATTGTAGCGAAAACATGAATCTTCCCCGTGAGTAATTTGTTGCCGTGTAGCGCGCAAAGAGTTTGTCATTCTGATTTAGAATCTGTGCAGGTAGTATTGTATCCGTTGGTTCACCAAAACTCTCCCACACATTGGATGAACTTCGATCTGCCAGCACAAAATTTCCAGTGTCTAGCATGGATGCATAGGCAACTCCAAGACTAATAGATTGAGCAGACCATATGCGCTTGCCGGTTGCATCGTTCAGCATAAACTCGCCACCGTTCGAAAGCTCAACTTTGGATCCCCCTGGCACTAGATTATCCCCATTGGCTGACCAGACAATAGTTTTATCTTTTATCTTATCGAACCAAATGGCTAGTAGGAACCCATCTTTTCCGATTCTTTGAAAACCGAAAGCAAAGTCGCCAGATGGTGATGTCCATGATGATGAGTTATCATCATTTAGTGCAGTGAGAGATGAGCCTAAAGAAATGTTTTTGGAGGTTTGAGCTAGGGTGGAAAATGGTAGAAACATGAAAAGGAAGAAGAAGGGAAGATTTATCAGTGGACAAGCCATGGGAAAATTACAAAGGTGACGAAATTTTTTTTCAAATAAACTATATTTTCTGCGTCAATCACTTGCAATTTTTCAGTTCATCTTCTTTAAGTATGAAATAAAAAACTTGAATGATGGACGATGGTGTGATTTCTTGTGCTTAAATTAGAGGATCAAACCGCAACAAAGTCAACAACGAGCTCATTTTCGTCAATGGTTCAATTGACTTTGATTCCAAGTCTTTTTTTATTGGATTCTTCACGGGCATTACTTGGAAACTGTCTTTTGACTCCTTCAAAATTTTAGATACTATGTACAATTTTTGCATGGCGTGTAAGATCATTTAGTGGCAAGTCACGATTATCCACCCCTGCCAAACTCAGAGAGACTATGGGGAGTTTCACCATGCCTGTGACCACAGTCAAGCAAATTCAACAGTTCAAAATATTAATAAAAACTTTTTAAATGAAAGGTATGTAAAGGATTTGAAGAAATCAACTTACTTATAAGGCAAACTTACTTATAAAACGACCAATTGATAATATGAAGATTAATCTGACTTGTTTCCAAACACAATCTCTTACGTGTAGTAAATTTTAAAGTCAAACATGTGGAAACACAAACAGGGTGACATGAGTGTGGGGGATCGTTGTGCTTCACACGTGAGACAACTTGCTCTGATATCATAAAGAAGATTGAGGTTCCACCACAAAACCAATTGGCAATGTGCGAACCAACTTACTTATAAGTTCTTGCATGGTATCTTCTCTCATCAATGTGAAATTCATTCTCACTCATATCAAATCATATTAATAAAAACTTTTTAAATGAAAGGTATGTAAAGGATTTGAAGAAATCAACTTACTTATAAGGCAAACTTACTTATAAAACGACCAATTGATAATATGAAGATTAATCTGACTTGTTTCCAAACACAATCTCTTACGTGTAGTAAATTTTAAAGTCAAACATGTGGAAACACAAACAGGGTGACATGAGTGTGGGGGATCGTTGTGCTTCACACGTGAGACAACTTGCTCTGATATCATAAAGAAGATTGAGGTTCCACCACAAAACCAATTGGCAATGTGCGAACCAACTTACTTATAAGTTCTTGCATGGTATCTTCTCTTATCAATGTGAAATTCATTCTCACCATATCAAATCATATTACTCTATTTTCTTAAAGTGCAGAGTGACCAAATTCGGTTATTTGATGCACTGTGCAGAGTGACAAATCATATTACTCTATTTTGTTAGGAATAAAATTACAATATGAACTATCAAATTCACTCAACTAAATGTTAGTGTGGACGTGCGACAAGTAAGGTGCTTATGATATAAATTTTGAGCTAAACCAAATTTAACAGATATTTAATTTGATGAGCATGTTTTTTTACAATAATTTATATTCCTAAAACATATAGTACCTTCTTGTTACATAATTTAAAACACGCAGTACGTACACAATTCACAATTTTGAAGGATTTATTGACTGATTCATGTTGAATAGGTCGCTGTTGGAATATAATTATAGGTTAGGTCATAGTCCTCACTTTATCTCTAGTTGTGAGGTTAGGTTGTGGTTACCACCTTACGTTACTCAAATTGTAGTCAACTTCTCTTCATTGATTTATGGCTGCTGTCTTGTTTTCTCTAATTAGTTTTGGTCCAGCAATTAGGGCTTAATTCATGGAGAAGGTTGTGGTGAGGAGTGCGGCGTGTTGTCCAGTGGTATCTGTTCGTTCCCATTCACTATATTAGCTTGTATCTTATAAATCTAACACACATGATGAAATACATAAATTTTGAGGTAGTTGTCAATTTTCTCCCGAACTTGTAAAGAAGCTAGCATTTTTTTTTTTTTGAATTTTAATTTTAGCCAATTACTCCCTTGAATTTTATAATTGACCCATTTCTCACTCTTTCTAGAGACACTCTAGACCACTCACACTCTTCACAAGACTACTCTTACTTTTCACTCTCACTTGGTTGCCTACTATCTTCTTCGATTGGTTTATTGTTACACAGCAACACACACACACACACACACACACACACACATACCTATTTATAGGCATGTTTGCCGACTTCACTAGCACTTTCTAGTGCATGTTCATGCACACACTGCACCGACATATGGCTTTGCATAATAGCCACATATTGTACAACTTGCTAGAACTTTCTAGCACATGATTATACACACACCCCCACCGACTTAGGCATTGCTAGATCATTCTAGCTATTAATCATGCATTGCCACCGACATATGCTTGCTAGAATCTTCTGGAACAATTTCATGCATGTTTGAACTAGTATAATCTAGTTTCTTTGTTTCGATTGATCTTAATGGGTTGGTGTTGATCTTCAACATCTCATTGACCGAAACACTCTATTTTTTAAGAGAATTATTTTGCATCCAATACTACGCAGTAGGTCAAGAACTAAAGAGTATATGAAAGTATACAAAAGAAATGGATTATAATTGGAAGCACTTGAAGTATTGACCTTATGAAAGAACATGGATCGGGTGGAGTTGAGACTTCGACAGTTCCTTTGAGCATCAATTAATGCGACTTTCTTCAAGGTAGGTCTGAGCGAAGGATCCTCCTGAATGGACCATATTGCAATCATCACATACTTTCCATCTTCTTGATGTCATGCATTGCCTCATCGTCATTCTTGATAGCCGGCGCAGATTATTCTGCTTATAGCAATCGTACGCCCAATCAGCTACTATCATTTGATCTTCATCTTCTGCAGCTGCCTATAAATGCTTCCTGCACAAGATAATCTCTAACAACAAAATTACAAAGTGTAAATATCAACCTTGGCCATGATAGGCAACCTATTCAACAATTCAGGGGCCATATAACCTTTTGTTCCCCTGATTCCAGTCGTGATTCAAGTCTGGTCCATTCTCAAAAGCTTGGCTAGTCCGAAGTCAGAAATTCTTGCTGCGTAAGAGTCATTGAGAAGCATATTTTGAGGCTTGATGTTGCAATGTACAATTTGGCTGTTGCACCCCTCATGCAAATACAACAACCCTCTTGCAATTCCCAGTGCAATTTGCCTTCTCTGGCACCAGCTTGGCCAAGACTCTCCAAAAGGGAAGCTTGCTAAAGATCCATTGCTCATGAACTCGTACACAAGCATTCGGTGCTCTCCCTCGTAACAAAATCCAAGAAGCTGTACTAAATTTTTGTGGTTTGTTCTGCCAATAGCACTCATTTCCGCTTTGAATTCCAACCCTTTTCTTCGACCCTACCGAGAAAGCTTTTGACAGCAACGCTCTTCTCATTATCAAAGGCTTAAAACTCCCTTTAAAACTACTGCAGAAGCACCGCGTCCTAGTTCATCCTCGAATTCGTTCATAGCGTTTTTTAGCTCCTCATAAGTGAAATGCTTCAAATTCATATCAGAGATGACTGGATAAGGTTCACTCATATTCGCATTTCTACAAGAAATACGAGAAACACCAAATAGGTTGTGATAGGATTTTTAGAACCTACGAAAAAAGGTTAAAATCACACAAAATACTTGCAAGAGTACAAGGTTGTTGTAGTATATATGCTCATGTAAGGTCGTTCTCCACAAGGACTATTTAAATAATTTATGTAAGACCAATTCCTAATTAATTACTTGAAACTAGAAATTGAGAAAAGAGATTTTGAATTTGGGTAATATTAAAAACCAAATAATAAATTTGGCCAAGATTAAGAAGATAAAAGAAAAGAGTTTTTAAATACCTATTTATAAAAGCACTAGGGTTCCGCCATCATCTAACAATCCTATGTTTTTTTTTTATCACTTACTTATGATCTACACATGCCATTTTGAAGGTTAGGTTTTCCTAATATATATTCTACTTGGAACCTCCAATATAGAACGTATATCTAACATGCAACTTGTCCGGACGTTCGGATCAAATATGAACATGAGAGACTCATTATGTTTTGTGAAAACCCTTTAAAAAATCATGCAATTAAATATGAACATGAGAGACTCATTATATTTTGTGAAAACCTTTTGAAAAACCATGCAATCCTTAAGACGTAATGTTCATCTTAAGTGAAATTACAATTACTAACCATAAGAAGCCAGCGTTAATTTCAGGGAACCTTTTGACCAAAATTGCATCAAATTACGTTTCTAAAGATCCTAATGGTGATCAGGCATTAAGACAATTAGATAGCTTAAAACGGTGATCAATAATTCAAAGTATGCATGCTATCAATCACAAGCAATTAAATAAAAATTGCACATTCATGCTAAGGCTCAAGGCTTTGCCCTAGCAAAACGAATTACTTACACATATTCATAATTAAAATAAGAGAAAATATTATTACGAAGAAAAATATTGAAAACACCTTAAAGTAAAAATTTGAAAATCTTCAAGAACCCTAGCCAATTTCCTATCTCCAAAATCGCATAAAAGAAGAAAAAGTAAAAGAATAGAGCCGGCCAAAACCTTTTATGCTCAACATAAGCGATCCCCTAATAAAAGTCTTTGGATCAGACTAGGAAACCAAATAATAATAAATTATACTAAAAAATAAAATCCCAATTAAGCTAGGAGAATATGCAAATAAACTGTCCAGCTTTTTAGCCTTAAATCTCATCCAAATCCAGCCCATGACTACTTGTTTTAAAGATCGAAACATTCTAAATACATGTACAGAAGATGCTGAATCCAAGATACCATGTTGGGCTCCAAAACTCGCAATCAAGCCTAAAACGTCATTTTTCCAACACCGCGCACTGCTTATTTATTCTATCGTCAGAAAATAACCACTTGGTGGAAAAATCTAATATTTTGATACGATCAAGATAAACGAATCACAAATGTCCCCCAATTGGAATTAATCCAAAATTCATCCATTTGATTACGTTTTGCTCCAGAGGAAATCAAAAGTCTTATATTAAAAATACAATTCAAAATCTCAAAATTCTTCCAAAATAATAATAAAAACATACTAAGAATAAGGTTAAATGTACAATATAATATTTGACTCACCAGGTTGTTAATAGAAAAATCAAGTTTAGAAACCCCTAGCTACTCAAGAGCACTGATCCGATGAGGATCAAGGTTGAGCAATCTTTCTTTTCGTATTTGGAACTTCAAGTGACAAAGTAGAGTTGTAGAATGTCTTGTTTAATTGTATTGTATTTCATAGTTGTAACAATGTACAAGGTAACATACATATAGGAGAAAGGAAAGCTGGTTACAAGCAACCAACTAGCTAAAGAACCCTAGTGACCAGTTACTTCTATGTCTACTACAAATCCTTGAAATAAGGGATTTACACAAAGAACCAAGTTAGGATAAGTTAATCAACATGTCAATTCCCTTAAATCAAGGAAGAGAAGAGAGAGCCGGCGTTGACATTATTGCATTTATGAATATGGTTTCTATCGATGCAAATTTTTGCCATCTTCAATCTTACGAAAGTGCACCTGCAAAACAATCAACAACTTTGATCAAAGACCAAAAGCCTCACACTCCCACTATGTATGGGGATTTGGCCAATGGATCTTTGATGCCTAAGTTAGTCTCTATGAAAAGAGTGAGTGTTTAGGGTTTTCTATCTATAGAAAGGCTTCACCTGTTTTTGGTGGAGAAATAGGATATTTATAGAGAGTGGACAACCTTTAGGGTAGGATTTAGTGAGAACATTACCAAGATATTCTGTAAATAATATCTTGAAAATAAAGGTAATTATCCATAAATAAATGTAATTGGGATTATTTACTTGATAGAGTTTGTCTTCAATTAGGAATGTATTAAAGATATGATTTCTTAATTAATCATATCTGTAATCCCTTTGACTTTTCCTTGCCATGAGCAAGGGAGCTTTGAGCAATTGTAGTCCACTGCCTGCATCTCCTAGAATGTTGAGATGCACGTAGGATGCCCTGCTCATTTAATAAGGGAAATCTCATCTTTCGTGGCAACACATGTTGCCTTCAGGATTTTTGGGATTATTTTTGGCTCCACAGTTTCAGCTAGGGTTTTGAACAATCAAGGGAGTAACCACTAGATAAAAGCTTCAATACTTCAATACTCTCTCTAAAGTTGGATCAAGGAGATTTATCAAGCCAAGCTTGCCTAAAAGACGATAAAATTGAGCAGAAGTCAAGGCCTTAATGAATAGATCAGCTAGTTGTTCATGATTGCGAGTAAACACATTATGACTAACTTGCGATTGGACTTATGCTCGAATAAAGTGGCAGTCCACCTTGATGTGTTTGGTTCTTTTATGACAGACTGGATTGGCAGTAATGTGCATAGCTGCCTGGTTGTCACACATGAGTGGCATCGAGTTGGAACTAATGACCCCAAGTCTGAGAGAAGTCCCTTGAGCCAAATTACTCACATGCAGTGGCTGCCATTGCACAATTCTCAGCTTCTGCACTAAATCAAGCAATGCATGTTGCTTCTTGCTTTTCCAAGTCACAATGTTACCTCCAACACCTATGCAATAACCTGTTGTTGATTTTCTATCAATGACATTCTCTACCCAATATGCATCAGTGTATCCATTGATCTATGTGGATTTGTTGTTTTGCATGATGATGCCTCTGTTGATAGACCATTTGAGATAACGTTATATCCTTGTTTCCATACTGAGATGCTCAATGGTGGAAGCATGCATAAAGTGGCTGACCAACCTCATAACATATGCGATATCTGGACGAGTGATTGTAAGATATGTAAGTTTACTAACAAGCCTTTGATAATAACTTGCATTGTGAAGAGCTTCCTCATCCATGGTCAACTTGAGTTTACTATCAATAAGAGATGTGGCAGGTTTGCAATCAAGTATCTTAGCCTCCTTGAGAAGGTCAACTACATATTTTCTTTAGTTCAAAAATATGCCTTTGGAAATGGTTGCCATTTCAATGCCAAGAAAGTATTTCAATCTCCCAATTCCTTTATGGCAGAGGTTTTATGTAGTGAATGTTTCAAGGCAGCAATTTCAGTTGCATTGTCACCAATAAAGATGAGATCATCCACATAAATAAGTACCATCAATTTCCCACTTGTTCCAGTTCGAAATGAGGAATCAACATTACTCCTCAGAAAACCTGCTATTTCTAACACTAAGCTGAGCTTGGCATACCATGCTTGTGGAGATTGTTTTATTTCATAGATTTCCTTGTGTAGTTTACAGATAATACCATTACATTTTCGAAAACATGTATTATTACGTAATGTATGGCCATGGTAATTCTAATTTATGAATATTAGAATTTATATGATTAATACTAACTTTTCAGACTGAATATGACCTGGTGGTGGTTGCATATACACTTCTTCATGGAGTTCATCACAAAGAAAGGCATTCTTCACATCTATTCGATACAATGACCATCCACAATTCACTGCCACTGAGAGTAAAACCTTACTATATTCATTCTAGACACTGAAGCCAAGTGTTCCTTGTAATCCACTCCAAAGGTTTGAGTGAACCCACGAGCAACAAGTTTGGCTTTAATCCAATCCAAAAGGTTTAAGTGAACCCACAAGCAACAAGTCTAGTTCACTCAATGGAAGAGCAACCTCCACAAGCATTTTGAGACATACGAGGATCAGACTATTGATTTAGCACAGGGGTGCCCCATGGAGTTGGTGAAGCGCCATGAAGATTGGGTGTGGCTCAACACCCATTTTAAGGACGAAAAATGCCTCGTAAGTGAATTATATATATTATTACAGGTTAATAATATTTTATTAATATTTTAATACGTTTATTAATTTATTTGAATAATTTTAATTAATATCAGCACTAATACGGTTTGTTTTTGTTTTAACGTAAAATAGCCAAGGCCAACGAGATAAATATGTTGAAGAAAAAACTTCTTTACCATTCCGGCTCCGGGCACTTCTCTTACAGGATGAGGGAGCAATGTCAGACAAACACGTTTTTTTAGATTTTTTTAATACTTTTAATCTCTATTATACAACTAATAACATATTTGTTCTTATTTTTTAATTCAAGCGGGGTCAAAGTTTCCTAAGATTGACGAATTCAAGGAGGTGTACATACGGCTCGAGGATGAGTTGAAGGAGGAGCTCCATGTAAGTTTTTTCAATTCTTGAATTCATAATTATTATTCATTTTAAATAAATGTTATATAAATATTAATTAACTTGTTTTTATTATTACAGGCTACTATGGTGGAGATGAGCCAGGCTGTCCTCGACGAGGTGGCTTCCCATCTTCCCCATGACATCCCGATCGAGAAGGTCGCCTCCCCCAGGATGCGGGTCTTCGTATCATGATGGACACCCTCAATTACAGACTCTGTCTTAGGTTGGGGAAGGTGTATCGGGGCATAGGGAATGCCCACCATTGTGAGACGGAAGCCTCCTCTTCCAACTTGACCTCGGAACAGGTTGCATCATTGATGGAGCGAGTTACGGAACTCCAGCAGCAGGTAGCGGCTCATAATGCTCACATTGTGACCCTAACTGCCCACATCGCCATCCCGAATGCCCATATTGCTGCCCAAGAGTCTAGGATGGCCCAAATCATCTCCACACTTCAAATGTTTGGCTTTAACATCCCCGCTAGTGGACTTATCCTCATACACCTTCGACCTCCTAGGCCTTTAACCCAGCACAGCCGACTGGCAGAGTTGATAGTGATGATTTTGTGTTGTAACTTCTTTTTTTTTAAACTTTTGTACTTTTTAAATTTTATCCGACTTATACGTACATTTTTATATTTATTTTAAATTAATATTTTTCCTTATCAATTACTGTTCCTAAATTAATTTAACTTTTCAAAATTATTTTGTTTAATATTCATTTTATAAACTTTTTTTTTTTTTTTTTTTTAAAATTTAAAAATGGTTTGTGCGACGAAAGAGTTCGTTGTCCCCCAGTAATACACGCAACGACAATGATAAATCTTGGGATAAGAAGTCCTTCGTCCCTCTAAACTTTATGCGACGAAGTGTCTCTTCGTCACTCTGTCCTTGCGCCATGTACATTTTCATCCCTTTACACTAAGTGCGACGAAACAACTGTTCATCGCGCATAACATTTTGTGCAACGAATGTGCTCTGTCCCTTTTAACTTAGTGCAAGGAAGCATCACTGTGCAAAGACTATTGCGCAACGATTGTTCTTCTCTTCATCGTGCAAGACCTTTCTTTACGATCATTGCGTGAGGAAGTGATGGCGATGAAGGTTTCTTCGTGTGTTATTTTAGACGACGAAATTCTTCTTTGCGCAACGTTTATTGTTTCATCGTGATAACTATTTAAATGTAGTATTGTCTGGAACCAGACGACGCCACTTTGGAGCGTGGAATCTAGAATCGGACGACGTCGTTCTGGAAGTAACACGTCTTCGTATCCAATTTCATAGTTTTCCTTTTTCTATTTTTTTAATATTATATTTATTATAAGGAAGTATCAATGCTGACGTGGTACAACTGACGATGTCGCTCTAGTGAAATTTAAAAGGAAGTATCACGATTGACATGGTACTACGGTACCATATGGATTTGGATCCTCTCTTGAGCTCAGCATCCTGAGCCTACTGAGCAAATTATATGGACCATTGAATTTTGATCAAACGGTTATAAATAGAAAGTCTTTTAAAAATTATAATAATTGTAGCCGTTGGATTTTGATCCAACAACCCATGTTATTTGCTCAGTAGGCTTAGGATGTTGAGCTCAGGAGAGGATCCAAATTGGTACTATATTATAGTTTCACGTTGAGAAGTAGACGGCGTTAACATTATTGTATTTATGACTAGGGTTTCAGCTAGGGTTTGAACAATCCAGGGAGTAACCAATGGACAAAAGCTTCAATACTTCAAGGAGTTGTCTTTCCTTACTTTGATGAGAGCTTTTCCACCAATACTCGGGTCCATTCTTCCATTCGAAAGAGGAATTCTCTTCTTTTCACACTCTCTATCCTTGAAAATGGCAACGACACAAAAACAATCGTCTAAGCAATTCTGTCTGCACCATTCCTCCGATACTGATGTAAATTGCTCATAACCACCGCCAGCCCACTCTGTGCTTTGCATCTCGTGAAAATCAAAACTCTCTGTCTCCGGCAAGGCCGCATCACAACTTTGTGAAACAAAGTTTTGCTTGCATCCTTTCAAGATATCATTGGGATCAATAAATGTGTAGCCATAAGGACATTGGCAAGTTGGTCCTTTATCATTATAACTGCAGAGGCTGTTGTATCCACATGCACCGCTGCCTATGGCTCCTTCAATTCTTAAGCAAATATTGGAAGGTTCGGAGGTCAAAGGGGACCAAGCCATGGGGCTTCCGGCACTTGAGGCAGCGGTTTTAGGATGAACAGAGTGCCTCAAAACTCCGTCATGCTCCAGAGTTACTTTATGGTAGAAATTTTGCATGGAAACTGTGTTGGATGATACCATATTCAGTATGCTTCCGTTCTTTGCAGTAAGGTAAAGATAGCCGGACTGATTGAAGATGAACTGAAAGCCGGCATACATAGTCATGGTTGCAAAGTAAGCAAAATTGTTTGTCGGCAGCGGGAATCTCGTTGTGTAAAGCAAGAGATTTCCGTCAGATTGTAGAATAAACATGAATCTTCCCCGTGAGTAATTTGTCGCTGTGTAGCGCGCAAAGAGTTTGTCGTTCTGATTTAGAATCTGTGTAGGTAGTATTGTATCCGTTGGTTCATCAAAACTCTCCCACACATTGGATGAACTTCGATCCGCCAGTACAAAATTTCCAGTGTCTAGCATGGATGCATAGGCAACTCCAGGACCAACAAATTGAGCAGACCATATGCGCTTGCCGGTTGCATCATTGAGCATAAACTTGCCACCGTTCGAAAGCTCAACTTTGGATCCCTCTGGAACTAGATTGTCCCCATTGGCTGACCAGACTATAGTTTTATCTTTTATCTTATCGAACCAAATGGCTAGTAAGAACCCATCTTTTCCGATTCTTTGAAAACCGAAAGCAAAGTCACCAGATGGCGATGTCCATGACGATGAGTTATCTTCATTTAGTGCAGTGAGAGATGAGCCTAAAGAAATGTTTTTGGAGGTTTGAGCTAGGGTGGAAAATGGTAGAAACATGAAAAGGAAGAAGAAGAGAAGATTTATCAGTGGACAAGCCATGGGAAAATTACGAAGGTGACGAAAAATTTCAAACAAACTATAATTTCTGTGTCAATCACTTGCAATTTTTATTTCATCTTCTTCAAGTATGAAATTAAAAACTTAGCTGCTGGAAGACGATGTAATTTCTTGTGATTAAATGAGAGGATCCAACTACAACAAAGTCAACAATGAGCCCTTTTCGTCAATGATTCAATTGGATTTTTTTTCCAAGTCTTCTTTTTGGATTTTTCCAGGCATTACTTGGAAATTGTTTACTTTGACTCTTCAACTTTATGTACTTTGTTCAATTTCTGCATGGCGTGCAAGAAAATTTTGTTTTCTGAGTATTCCGAGATGCATGGATGAAAAGTTCAAGACACTAATAAAAACTTTTTGAATGAAAATTATGTTACGGATTTGAAGAAATCAATTTACTTATAAGCCAAACTTACTAATAAAACAACCAATTATAATATGAGAAGCAATTAGATTTACTTTTCAATGCAATTCCTCACGTGTGACGAATCTTAAAGTCAAACATATGAACAACACAAACATGGTGACGTGAAGTGTGAGGTTGTTGGGCTTCATACGTGAAACAACCTGTTCTGATATCATAAAGAAAATTAAGATTCCACCACCAAACGAATTGGCAACGTCGGAATCAACTTACTTATAGGTTCATGCAAGGTCTCTTCTCTTATCAATATGAAATTCATTCCCACCATATCAAATCATATTACTCTATTTTGTCAATTTTCTCCCGAAGCCGGCAATTTTTTCATGAACTTTAGTTTTATCCAATTACCCCTGAACTTTTATAATCAATCCATTTCTCCCCTAACATTAAATTTTGGAATTTTTCATCCAATTTTCCATCCATCTTGTCAGCACATATCAATTGTCTGAGGGAAAAAATGTATGCTATTGATGCGCATACACGGTGAAACCTCAAATTTCAACATGAACAATTACTCTTTCAACAAAAAATTGACTCTGAATTCTGAACTACAAATTTCAAGATTTTGAGTTTTCTTTGATCAAATAACAAAGAAACAAACACTTAAATTATTGAACTCATAATGAGGATGGATTCGGTGGAACTGAAACTTCAACAGTTCCTTCTAGCATCTGCGTGACTTTCTTCATCATCGGTATCAGTGACGGGTCCTCTGAATGCACCACATTGCAATCATCACGTAGTTCTCCATCATCTTGACGTCTTCCATTGCCTCACCGTCCTTGTCCGGTAGCAAATTCAGCTTCTTTTGCATATAGAAATCATATGCCCAATAAGCTAGTATCAGCTGATCTACATTATCTACATGTTCTTCAAAATTATTCCTCCAACAAATAATTTCTAGTAACAAAATGCCATAGCTGTAAACATCCACCTTCACTGGGATAGGCATGGTTTTTAACCTGTGAGAATGTGAAAGTAAAAGAGCCCCACATTGGTGAAAAGAGAAACCTTGCAATGACTTATAAGAGGTTGGGCTACTCTCCATTAGTGGCAGAGCCAAGATTTTACGTCAGGAAGGGCCTCACACAAATGTTAAAAAAATAAAACAAAAATATAGTATTTATAAGAGGGTAGAATACATGACTTGTCAGCTAATTAAAGTTTTTGAGGCACTGAATGCTTTTTTCATGTTGAAATTAACCTTCCAATATCAAGTTAATATAGAGAGTAATTAATACAAAATTGGGGAGGATTAAGAGAAATAAACCTTCCAATATCAAGTTAGCTTTATTAATTCGACACAAGAAATGAAAAATAGGATGGATTGTGTTGTAAACTTTCCTAGTTTAAGTGTGATTGTTAAATCCTAGATTAGATTTGATTCTAATTATCCTTTCCTATTACAACTTGTATTCCTTGGGGATGAAGGATTTCCTCTCTCCCTTATTATTATAAATAAAGGCATTACGTAGAAGGGATAACACACACATTTTCCTACGATTCTACAAACACATCTCTCTCTCAGTCTCTCTCCTTGCCGCCAGCCCCCTTCCCGTTGTCAGATAAAATACAACATAGTGGGAATTTTCGAACAAAAAAAGAGAAAAATGGATCTAGAATTTAGAGAACAAAATATATGAAATTTTATAAATTTAGTAAAAAGTTAGAGAGAATAGAGAGATTTATAAATCTTAATATTGTTGTGGGTTGGAATTTGAAGGACAAACCATAGAGTTTGAGAATAAGTCCTTTAAATAGAATTATCCCACTCTAACTAACATTGAGGCCTTTTGTGATTAAATCCCCACACCTGACGGATTCAACAGGTGGCCAAGTGGGGACATTATCGGTGTGGTTGGAGTGGGCCTTTGGCCCGTCTACCTAAAATTTAACATGGTATCAGAGCTAGGGGACATGCTCGTACTGCCACGTGAACGGGTGGGTCCCCTTTGACCCTATGCGAATGGGTGAGCCCCGACATGGCTCCACGTAGGCCAAGAGATGCCACGTGCCACTGGCCCAGCGCGAACGAGTGAGCCCCAGCTTGGCTCCATGTGGTTGCTGATGTGTGGAACTCCACGTGTGATCCATAAAGCTTTCTAAAGGAACAAATTGTTGAAATATCCCACATCGACGGTATATGTGAGAAAATGAGAGTTTAAATATCCTAACCCCACTCTAACTTATAACATTAAGATCTTTTATGATAAAACCCCATACATGTCGAACTGTATAGGTGCAGGTGGTAATTAACAAGTTGGGAACAATATAGATGTAATTAACAAGTTGGGGACAATATAGATGTTATTGAAAGCATTTTTGTATAAAACTCCATACATGTCGGACCATGCAGGTAGTAATTAACAAATGTGCAGGTAGTAATTAACAAGTTGGGAAAAATAAAGGTGCTATTAAAAGTGGGTCTTTGACCCGTTTCTCTGATAGTTTGACAACCAGTGCTCATTGGAGATAAGAAATCAGTGCTGCCCTTCGTCGCAGAACCCAATCACTTGGACTAAATATATGTGGTTTTTCTTCCAATTGCGCTAACTTCAGCTTTGAATTTCGACTCATTTTTCCCGACCATAGTGTCCATTTTTTTTTTTTTTTTTGGGTAAACTAGTGTCCAATTTTGTGCAGCAACAAATTTCCCATTATCAAATCCCGAAACTCCTTTAAAAACTGTAGCAAAAGAGCCATGGCCTAGTTCTTCCTTGAATCCGTTAGTTATAAAACTCTTATGTGAATGACAATGAGTAATGCCGAGAATAATGGAGCACTAAGATGACTTGAGTTACAAGTCATTGATATGCTTAAGGATTCTCAGAGCCCTAGTGTTACAAATATATTGGAGTCTTAATGACATACAATCAATTAAGAACTCTCAATATAAGTAATGGCTTAATTGGATTATTAGTCCTGGTGATAATAGGGTAGTTGGAAGATAACCTTCTGGCAAATAAATTAGGACTTAACCCTTGTATTGAAGTCTGTTAGGATTTAGGTCCAAATTTAATTAAAAAGCCAAAGATCCAAAAGAGCAAAAGAGAGCAAAGGAATGAAGACCCTCACTTTGAGTGAATAGTGTTTGCAAATGCAAAGAGCATGTACAAAGGTATAATGGATTCTCAACTCTCTCTTCGAATTTGAGTTGAGTCTTGATTCACTACACTACTAGAATTTGAATTTCATGGTTAAGATTTGTTTTTTACTACATATGTACAAGCTTCTGCCTCTTAATTGTTAATTGTTCATTGTATGTTGCTAAAATAATCTTAGTTTAGCCAAATTTTCCCTTCAGATTGTACAGTGTGACATCAAACCTCGAAAGATTCTTCTCGACGACTCTTTCTCCGCAAGAATTTCTTTGGATTAGCCAAGTTTGAGAATCGACCAGACTCGAACTACGACTGGAATGAGGGGACGAAAAGGTATGTGGCCCCAAACGGTTCAAAAACTTCCCCATCACTGTGAAGGTGGATGTTTACAGCTTTGGCATTCTGTTGTTGGATATTATTTGCCACCATAAGAAATTTGAAGAAGAGGCCAAGGATGAAAATCATATGATACTGGCTGATTGGGCGTACGATTGCTATGAGCAAAACAAACTGCACCTTCTATTTCCAAATGGTGGCGAGGCAATGGAAGACATCAAAGAGATGGAGAAGTACGTGATGATTGCAATGCAATGCATTGAGGAGGATCCATCGCTGAGACCCACCATGAAGAAAGTCACATTGATGCTCGAAGGTAATGTAGAAGCCTCAGTTCCTCCTGATCTGTGATTCCGTCCTCTTTCACAAATTCTACATTTTAAGTGCTTTCAGTTATAGTTACATGCTTTTATATGTTTGATTATCAAGTACTTCAGTCTAAACCGCCAGCTTGCCGTAAGTCAGATAGTCATTAACTTAATATTTGGTAATTAATGTAATGGAAAATGAATAATTCCTCTACTTATTGGGACATCTTAAAAGAATTATTATACATTTGACTACACAGTAAGTAAAGAACTTAAGAATACTTGCACATGAAAAATACACAAACCCTTGATATCCAAAAGAAATTGATTATAATCGGAAGCACCTAAGGTATTAAACTTATGAAAGAAGACGGATCGGGTGGAGTTGAGACTTCAACAGTTCCTTCGAGCATCAATGTCACTTTCTTCATCTTGGGTCTGAGCGAGGGGTCCTCCTGAATGCACCATATTGCAATCGTCACATACTTCTCCATTTTCGTCACTTCAAGCATTGCCTCACCGTCATTCTTGAATATCAGCTGCAGTTTGTTATGCTTATAGCAATCATACGCCCAATCAGCTAATATCATTTGGTCTTCATCCTCTGCCATTGCATTAAAATGGTTCCTGCAAAAAATAATTTCTAACAACAAAATACCGTAGCTGAAAACATCAACCTTGACCATGATAGGCAAGCCTTAATTTGAACCATTCAGGGGCCATATACCCTTTCGTTCCCCTGATTGCAGTAGTAGTTTGAGTCTGTTTTATTCTCAAAATCTTGGTTAATCCGAAGTCAGATATTCTTGCCTTGGAATGGTCATCAAGAAGAATGTTTTGAGGCTTGATGTCACAATGTACAATTTCGCTGCTCATGCAAATACAAAAGACGTGTTGCTATTCCCAAGGCAATTTGCCTTCTTTGGCGCCAGTTTGGCATGGAATCTCTGAAGAGGAAGCTTGCTAGAGAGCCGTTGCTTATAAACTCATATACAAGAATTCGGTGCTCTCCCTTCCTACAAAATCCAAGTAGCTGGACTAAATTTCTGTGGTTTGTTCTCCTAATAGCACTCACTTCTGCTTTAAATTCCAAATCATTTTCTCTAATCTTAGCATCTAAGCTTTTGACAGCAACAGGCAACTAAGGCCAGACTGGTTGAACATGACCTGAAATCCAACATCTGTACTGTTGGCTGACCAGTAACGAAAATTGGGAGACTGCAGAGGGAAATGTGTTGTGTAAAGCATGAGATTTCCATCAGAATGTAGCGTAAACATGAATCTTCCTCGTGAGTCATTTGTTGCTGAATAGCGAGAAGAGAGTGCTGTTCTGTTTTAGAGTCTGCGTTGGTAGTATTGTATCAGTTGGTTCATCAAAACTCTCCCACAAAGTGCTCGAACCAGTGTCTAGCATGGCTGCATAGGCAACTCCAGAACCAGCAGCTTCAGCATACCACATTCACTTTCCCGTTGCATCATTAAGAATAAACTGGCCATCATCTGCAAGTTCATTTTTCAATACTTGTAGCACAAGATAATTCGCATTGGCAGACCACACAACCAGTTTCACTGGTATTGTATCGAACCAGATGACCAAGAGGAAAGCATTATTTGCAATCTGCCGAAAACCAAAAGCAATGTTACCAGGCGGTGATTGCCAGGATGAATTATCATCTTTAACAGTGAGGGATGAACCTAAATGTATGTTTCTGGAAGTTTGCGCCATAGTAGAACATAGGATACAAATGAAAAGGAAGAAGCAGACCAGAAAAATCGGAGCAAAAGCCATGGTAATTACGTTGCCACAAGCTACTGATCAAACTTGACGGAAAAAAAATTTCATTAAGTAGAAAAAACATCAAATAAACTATGTTTTCTGTTTCAATCACTTTGTAATTTTTATTATATTTTTCATCCTCGTGACGACAAACAAGATTTCTTCTAATCAAATTACACAGGATCAAACCATAACCAGGTCAGCACTGCTCCTTTTCATCAGCGATTCAATTAACTTTAATATATACCAAATTTGGTTTTAACTCTTGCTTTTGGATTTATCGATCCGCTGGGGGAGGTTGCTTGCAAGTCTTTCAATCTTACATATAGGGAATTGCTGAGAAACTGTATATTATTCTTTGGCTCCTATAAGCGTTATGTCCTTGATTCTTTTGTTTACTTGTGCATACCACAATATGCTTCGAGTCTTCTAGTGATAAAAGTTTACATGAGTAGTTTTTATATCAAGTGCCGTTATTAATTACTCTTTTTTGTCATACCCATCGTAAAAGTTCGAGACAATAACAAATCATTTTACTCTTTTTGTCAAGAATAAAAATTACGAAATAAATAACTAGCAATTAAGTAAGGTGCTTATGACGATCTATACCTAGTATATTGTGGCAATGTCCGTAAGTATAAGGTTTGCATATGTTTTTGGCACAAATTACAGCGCTTGAGCCTCGAGTCTAGATGCACCGCTGTAAGTTTTGTAATCGGGATCATGCATTCTACTACTTAACTTTCAAGTCAACTGTAATGAGTTCCGTCGTCTTCACTAACAACTAAATAAACGTTCCATCATGGTAGATTTGCAGTTGGAGATTTGGCATTTGGGTAATGGATGCAAAGTCTTTTTAAATCTTAATATGCATGAGGGCCAATCACTTGGAAGCCGCCTTCTTTGAATGCTTCAAAGAGATGGAACATCAATGCTGTTCTGGGTCGAGTTTTAAACTCAAGTCTTTCCTATTGTCCATGGCCTACAACAAGCATTCTTTTCTACCCCTTTTTTTGGGTTGAAGCCCTAACTAGTTCAATCTAGACTTGGAATAACACGTCCCGACCCCGATATTCTCCGAATATCAGGATAGGCACGACTTTGACTGGTCAACGGTCAACGTTGACTTTGATCGTTGACTTTTTAGGTTTTTGTGCGGGACCCCTCCTAGGCTAATTTCGACGTCCTGAACCCGTTTCCGATGTCCGTTTTCCCAAATTCAGTCGTTTGAGTAGAGTTTGACTAAATGTACCATTTATGTGCTTAGGGGCAATTATCTGTGGCGTTTCCTTCTTCGCTAGATGACGTGGCTTTTCAACGGCGAAGTACTGTGAGTGGACCCCTTCTAAAAACGCATGTTTTGATAGTATAAATGCATACATGAAAAGCATGATTTGATGATTATGTTTTATGAAACGTTTTACGAGATAACATGCTTACTGAGACTAGTTTGAATTATTACTATTTTTCCTATAACCCATGTTCTTATAGAATATTTGATGGATGACGATATGATATTGAGAACATGTTTAGAACACCTCTTTATAGTATAGATGATGGATGACTTTATACTATGAAGTTGATTTTCAATATATGTATGCTAACTGGTTTTGTACTTACCTAGTGGTGCTTTCTGCTACAGGACGTAGGCATAAATCCGATCCGTCCCGGGCGACGGTTTGGTGTTCGCATAAGGCCTGGAGTGTGTTTCCTCTTGCTATTTAGCACAGAGACGGGGAGCCAGCATGGGGCCTCAAGTGTATTTTCCTCTAACTGTTTGCTCAGAGACTGGGAGCCGGCATGGGGCCTGGAGAGTTGTATCGGACATTCACTAGTGTTTATCATATATATACAAGTTATGATTTGAGACATTGCACGACATGCTAGGTTTCGGAAAACCTATGTTTATCATTATATTTGTGTTTTCATAAAATCTGGGGGTTAGTACGTTGATAACTGTTTTATTATATATATATATATATATATATATATATCAACTTGGTCCACTCATGTTTGTTTTGCGCCCCCTTCAGGACTTAGAATCGAGGCATACAATCCTGACGTCCAATCACTTCCGCATCGGCATCTTCGAGTCCTCTTGGTGTAGGACCCACTCCTTGGTTTCATTCAATTTTATATTATTTTTCTTTTAGTGTTCTAAATTAGTGGTGTGCTCTGAACACGGTCCTTATTTGCATATTCATTATTCTTTTATATTTATAAGCCTTATATATCCTTTGTTTTCAGCATTTGCACTCAATAAATGGCTTTCGTCACCCTCGAGTGTCGGCCAGCACGTGCCTATCCTGGTATTCGGGGAATATCGAAGTCGGGGCGTGTTATGGAAACTCTATACAGCTACTCTTTTTGTAGAATTTAGAAGCTTCTAGTCACATTTCTTCTAGCCCAGCACTTCAATGAAAAATAGGATCACACAGAAAACACAATCTAGATGCATATCGTAAGTAAAACCTATCATGATACTGATGAATAATGTTATACTTACCACCTATTTGTACTATCTCTCTAATAGAGGCAGGGCCTGCCAATGCATGAATCTCTATTAGATAGATGGTACAAACAGGTAGTAATAGTAGCATTTTTGGATAATGATTAATAATACACATGATTGATTTCAACGATAATGCATGAAAGATTGCATAAACCATATGCCATGATAAATTAATTGTACCATATTATATCGACCTTGAAACTACCAAGTATCGGTCAACTACGAAGCACCGTAAACCCACCAAAGTGTCCGTGCTTCGGAGGCACTTAGGCTGGTAACACACCGGTGCCCTTCGATACCTATTTTACTTTCCTTGCAGGTTGCTTCACTAGTCCACCCTCGACCGGAGCACCCTTGCAAAGGTCTTTACACCACACTTTACGTTGACCCGAGGTCCACCAGGTTTCGTGCATCAAATTTGGCGCCTTCTTGGGAATCAACACTTCAAATCCTACTCTGTCTTACCAGCTTAGTCAAGCTTTTTTTTGAGCAAATTGAGTTCCATCATTCGTACTGTACTCTCCTTTGATCAAGCATCCTTCTCCAACATGGGGAGCGAAGGAAGCCACAACAATCAGACCGACACATCTGCATGCCTACCGTGAGGCAATGAAAGAAGGAAAGAAAAAAACTTTCTTTCTTGTGCATATTATGTGTCCATGTGTTTAATACAAATTTTTTTCTGTTACATAATTATGCTTTCCAACTAAATTAACTAAAGCAGAGGCTTCTATACGCTCTCAGCTTTTCGTTTTGCATATCTAAGTCCTTAAATCAGCTTCATCTCGAACGTGAAACACCACGACAGTTTTCCGGCTAACTTTACATGGTTTGAGAGGTTCTGCAGTAGGGGAGAACGCTTGAGTTTTAGAAGTTGCTATTGAGAAAGACTGGAAGAACGCATAAGCCAAAAAAATGAGCATGGGTTTTATACCATTGATAATTCCACTATTTATTCGGACATTTTAAGAGAATTATTGTACATTCGATACTACACAGTACAGTAAGATCCAAAGAGTATTTGAAAATAAATAATACACAAACTTTTGATATACAAAAGAAATGGATTATAATTGGAAGCAGTTAATTTATTGAACTTATGAAAGAACATGGATTGGGTGGAGCTGAGACTTCGACAGTTCCTTCAAGCATCAACGCAACTTTCTTCATGGTAGGCCTAAGTGACGGATCCTCCTGAATGCACCATATTGCAATCATCACATACTTCTCCATCATCTTGATGTCATGCATTGCCTCATCGTCATTCTTGAATAGCTGGTGCAGATTATTCTGCTTATAGCAATCGTACGCCCAATCAGCTAGTATCATTTGATCTTCATCCTCTGCCGCTGGCTCAAAATGCTTCCTGCAGAAAATAATCTCAAACAACAAAATTCCGAAGCTGAAAACATCAACCTTGGCCGTGATCGGTAACCTATTAAACCATTCAGGGGCCACATAACCTTTCGTTCCCCTGATTCCAGTCGTAGTTCGAGTCTGGTCCATTCTCAAAAGCTTGGCCAGTCCGAAGTCAGAAATTCTTGCCACGAAAGAGTCATCGAGAACAATGTTTTGAGGCTTGATGTCACAGTGTAGAATTTGGCTGCAGCACTCCTCATGCAAATACAACAACCCTCTTGCAATTCCCAGTGCAATTTTCCTTCTCTGGTACCAGCTTGGCCTCAACTCTCCATAAAGGAAGCTCGCTAAAGATCCGTTGCTCATGAACTCATAGACAAGCATTCGGTGCTCTCCCTCGTAACAAAATCCAAGTAGCTGTACTAAATTTCTGTGGTTTGTTCTGCCAATAGAACTCATTTCCGCTTTGAATTCCAAATCATTTTCTCCGACCCTAGCGACTAAGCTTTTGACTGCAACGCTCTTCTCATTATTAGAGGCTAAAACTCCTTTGAAAACTATTGCAGAAGCACCGCGTCCTACTTCATCCTTGAATTCATTCGTAGCGTTTTTTAGCTCCTCATAAGTGAAATGCTTCAAATTCATATCAGAGATGACTGGATAATTAGGTTCACTCAGATTCACTTTTCTATAAGAAATACGAGAAACAGCCAAATAGGTTGTTAATAGCAAAATCAAGTTCAGAAACCCTGAGCTACTCAGGAGCACTGATCCGATGAGGATCAAGGTCGAGTAATCTTTCTTTTTTGTATTTGGAACTTCAGGTATAAAAGTAGAGTTGTCTTTCCTTACTTTGACGAGAGCTTTTCCACCAATACTCGTGTCCATTCTTCCATTCGAAAGAGGAATTCTCTTCTTTTCACACCCTCCATCCTTGAAAATGGCAACGACACAAAAACAATCGTCTAAGCAATTCTGTCTGCACCATTCCTCCGATACTGATGTAAATTGCTCATAACCAACGCCAGCCCACTCTGTGTTTTGCATCTCGTGAAAATCAAAACTCTCTGTCTCCAGCAAGGCCTCATCACAACTTTGTGAAAAAAAGTTTTGCTTGCATCCTTTCAAGACATCATTGGGATCAATAAATACGTAGCCATAAGGACATCGGCAAGTTGGTCCTTTATCATCATAACTGCATAGGCTGTTGTATCCACATGCACCGCTGCCTGTGTCTCCTCCAATTCTTAAGCAAATATTGGAAGGTTCGGAGGTCAAAGGGGACCAAGCCATGGGGCTTCCGGCACTTGAGGCAGCAGATTTAGGATGAACAGAGTGCCTCAAAACTCCGTCATGCTCCAGAGTTACTTTATGGTAGAAATTTTGCATGGAAACTGTGTTGGATGATACCATATTCAGTATGCTTCCGTTCTTTGCAGTAAGGTAAAGATAGCCGGACTGATTGAAGATGACCTGAAAGCCAGTATGCATAGTCATGGTTGCATAGTAAGCAAAATCGTTTATCGGCAGTGGGAATCTCGTTGTGTAAAGCAAGAGATTTCCGTCAGATTGTAGAATAAACATGAATCTTCCCCGTGAGTAGTTTGTTGCCGTGTAGCGCGCAAAGAGTATGTCGTTCTGATTTAGAATCTGTGTAGGTAGTATTGTATCCGTTGGTTCATCAAAACTCTCCCACACATTGGATGAACTTCGATCCGCCAGTACAAAATTTCCAGTGTCTAGCATGGATGCATAGGCAACTTCGGGACTGACAGATTGAGCAGACCATATGCGCTTGCCGGTAGCATCAGTGAGCATAAGCTCGCCACCGATCGAAAGCTCAACTTTGGATCCTTCTGGCACTAGATTGTCCCCATTGGCTGACCAGACAATAGTTTTATCTTTTATCTTATCGAACCAAATGGCTAGTAGGAACCCATCTTTTCCGATTCTTTGAAAACCGAAAGCAAAGTCGCCAGATGGTGATGTCCATGATGATGAGTTATCATCATTTAGTGCAGTGAGAGATGATCCTAAAGAAATGTTTTTGGAGGTTTGAGCTAGGGTGGAAAATGGTAGAAACATGAAAAGGAAGAAGACAAGATTTATCAGTGGACAAGCCATGGGAAAATTACAAAGGTGACGAAAAATTTCAAATAAACTAT